>NC_136261.1:152932511-153022863 GCF_964187855.1 Myxine glutinosa | reverse complement strand
ACTCCGCTGTGCGGAGTGCTGGGGGGACGTAGGACTGGGGGTCACCCTGGCGGGATGTTGGCACGGGGGCAAACCGTCGGGCGGCCTCCTGGAGGTCCGAGCGCTGGTGAGCTGCGGACCAGGGACTGGTAGCGTCGGGCACGAATTCGCCCGGGACGCGTAGCGCCTGGCCATAGACAAGCTCGGCGGTGGATGCCTGGAGGTCCTCCTTGGGGGCCGTGCGAAGGCCCAAAAGGACCCACGGCAGCCGGTCGGCCCAACCGCCGTCTTGAAGGCCGGCCATGAGCGCGGCCTTCATGGAGCGGTGGAATCGCTCGCACAACCCGTTTGCTTGGGGGTGGTAGGCCGTAGTACGGTGGAGCTTGACCCCCAGGTTGCGGGCGACCGCGCCCCACAGCTCGGAGGTGAACTGTGGTCCGCGGTCTGATGAGATGTCCGCCGGTGCGCCGAAGCGGGCGACCCAGGTGGCGATGAAAGCCTGCGCCACGTCGGCGGTGGTGGTGGAGACGAGGGGAACGGCCTCCGGCCACCTGGTGGTCCTGTCCACCATGGTGAGCAGGTGTGTGAACCCCCGTGACGGGGGGGAGGGGGCCCACCAGATCCACGTTGACGTGGTCGAAACGTCGTTCGGGCACGGTGAAAGGTGCCAGCGGGGCCTGGGTGTGTCGGTGGACCTTGGCCCGTTGGCAGGCCGTGCAGGTGCTGGTCCAATCGCGGACGTCCCGACGAAGGCCGTGCCAGACGAAACGCGCCGACACCAGCTTCTGGGAAGCTTTCCGGCCCGGGTGGGAAAGGCCGTGGAGGGAGGCGAAGATGCGGTGTTGCCAGGTGACGGGCACGATGGGGCGAGGCTGGCCTTGGGAGACGTCGCAGAGCAGGACAGTGTCCGCGCAGGGGATGTCGGCCAGGCGGAGGCCCGTGTCCGCCGCCCGGAGGGCTTGCACCGTGGTGTCGGTGGTTTGGTCCGCCGCCATAAGCGCAAAATCCACGCCCAGGTGGACCGCGTTCGCGCTGGCCCGGGAAAGACAGTCGGCCACGGCATTGTTTTTGCCGGCGACGTGCCGGATGTCCGTGGTAAACTCCGACACGGCGGAGAGGTGGCGCTGTTGGCGGGCCGACCATGGCTCCGTGACCTTGGCCATGGCGTAAACCAACGGCTTGTGGTCGACGAACGCCGTGAAAGGTCGGCCCTCCAGGAGGTGGCGGAAATGGCGGACGGCCAGGTGTAGACCGAGGAGCTCCCGGTCAAACGTGCTGTATTTGAGCTCGTTCGGCCGGAGCTGCCGGCTGAAAAAAGCGAGTGGCTGCCAAACCCCGTTCACCCATTGCTCATGTACGGCGCCCACCGCGTAGTCGGAGGCATCCGTGGTGAGGGCGATGGGAGCGTTGAGCACCGGGTGAGCGAGCAGTGTTGCGTCGGCGAGGGCCCCGCTTTGAGCGTTGGAAGGCCGCGTCCATTGCTGCGGACCAGGCGATGTCGTGCTTGGCCGGCTTGCCCCGGAGGGCTTCGTAGAGGGGCCGCATGAGTTGAGCAGCGCGGGGGCACGAAGCGGTGATAAAAATTCACCATTCCCAGGAATTCCTGCAGGGCCTTTATGGTGCGGGGACGCGGGAACGTGGTGATGGCCTCGACCTTGGTTGGCAGCGGCACGGCCCCGTTCTTGGTGATGTGGTGGCCCAAAAAATCAACGGCCGTCGTGCCGAAGTGGCATTTGGCCGGGTTGACGATGAGGCCGTGCTCGCTGAGGCGCCCGAACAGTGTTCGGAGGTGGAGGAGGTGCTCGGCCCGGGGACGTGCTGGCGACGAGGATGTCGTCCAGGTAAACGAAAAGGAACGGCAGGTCACGCAGCACGCCGTCCATCAAGCGCTGGAACGCCTGAGCCGCGTTCTTGAGACCAAACGGCATCCGCAAGAATTCGAATAAGCCGAACGGCGTGATGACTGCCGTTTTAGGGACGTCGGCCGCCCTGACAGGTACCTGGTGATATCCCCGTATGAGATCAATTTTCGAAAAAATGACCCGTCCCGCAGACGGGCGGAGAAGTCTTGGATATGCGGGATCGGGTACCTGTCGGGGGTGGTAGCGTCATTGAGACGGCGGTAGTCGCCACACGGGTGCCATCCACCCCCCGGCCTTGGCACGATGTGCAGTGGCGAGGCCCACGCGCTATCGGAGCGCCGCACGATGCCGAGGTGCTCCAACGCGTCGAATTCGGCCTTCGCTACGGCGAGCTTGGCTGGGTCGAGGCGGCGGGGCCCTGGCGCAGACCGGCGGGCCCGTCGTTGGTATGTGGTGCTCGATCCCATGCCGTACCGCGACGGCCGAAAACGTCGGCCGCGTGAGGGCCGGGAACTCCGTGAGCAGGCGAGCAAACTCGTTCGCCGCCGGGACGGTGCATGCCAGCTCGGTCGGCGCGGAGCTGCTCAATGTGCATACCAGGGAGCTGAAGGTTTCGGCGTTGATTAAACGACGCCGTTGGACGTCCACCAGCAGTCCGTGTGCGCAGAGGAAGTCGGCGCCTAGCAGAGCCATGGGCACGTTTGCGGTTACAAACGTCCAAGCAAAGCGTTGGCCGCCGAAGCAGAGGGTGACGTTGCGCGGGCCGAAGGTGCGGATGGTCGATCCGTTGGCCGCAACCAAGGAGGGGCCGCAAACCGCGGATTGCCTGTCCTGGTCAGAGGCGGGTATGACGCTCAGTTGGGCGCCGGTGTCGCACAGGAAGCGCCGTCCGGACGCTTTATCCGTGATGAACAGTAAGTTGCCCGTGTGGCCGGCGCTCATGGCTGGTAATGAACGCCGGCCCGGCCGTTTCCCGGCCTGCCGAAGGTGCACGGGGGTCGGCATGTCCGGGCCTTCTGTCCGAACCTGGCATGATAGTAACACCACGCTTGGTCAGGTGGAGGCCCCGGTCGTCGTGCTGGAGGTGGTCGGCTCGGTGTAGCGGCCGCCAATTGCGTCGGCAGTTCGGCCGTCGACCGTGCCGGGTGCTCGGGCGCCATGGGTGTTGCGTCGGACGGCGGTGGGTCCCATGTCGCCGCTGCGATGCGCTGTCCTGCGGCGGAGATCTTGTCGGCTTCTCTGGCAAGGGCCCGGGGATCTGTGATCGTCGTGCTTGCCAGGGCGAGGCGTACCGGGTTAGGCAGCTGACGGAGGAACAGCTCCCGGAACAGGAATGCCGGAGAGTGCTCGCCGAGCAGTGAAAGCATGTAGTCCATTCGCTCGGAAGGGCGCGTGTCGCCGAGCTCAGGCAGTTCGAGCAGGCGCCGTGCGCGTTCCGCCGATGGGAGGGCGAAAGCATCGAGGAGAAGCTTCTTAATCGCGCCGTATTTGTCAGCGGCTGGCGGGCTCTCGAGGAGGCTCAGGGCGCGGGCCGCGGTAGCCGAACCGAGCGCAGCTACCACATGGTGGAAGCGGGTGTCGTCGGCCGTGATGCCTCGCAGGGCGAACAGGGACTCCGCCTGTGCGAACCAAACCGCCGCGTGAGCCTCCCAGAAGGTAGGCAGTTTAAGGGCGACTGCCGTGTCCATGTCGATAGGTCACCAATGAAGGAGCTGGGGCTCCCACGTCGATCGGAAGAATGGACGCGACAAAAAGCTGGAATTCATCCGAGTTGCTTTAATCAAATCAAACACTCAGGCACTCTGAAAACCCGCTTATCGGGCAGCAATATATATACCAATTATCCCGGAGCGTTTGCCCAGGCCCGGCGCCAGGGGGCGTGGCCCAGCGTCCTGGCTGCGGCCTGGCAAGTTGAGGGCGAGCCTGCCCGGGCATGCCCGGGCATGCCCGGGCGTCCCGACCGAGGCCTGGCAAGTTGAGCGCGGGCCTGCCCGGGCGTCCTGGACGAGCCCGGCATGGTGATCGCTCCGCGTCCTTGATAGGTGCAAGGCGATTGTGAAAACCCAGCGGCAGCCGCTACACACGTCCCCCCAGAATCGACTTGCACCGGCAGGGTCAATTTGAGGGGGGTCCTGATGACCCGGCCGAAGCGACCCCTGGCGGGTCGTGGGAGGGCGTCCGGTGAGGTGGTGGGCGGTCGAGTGGGGGGCACCGTGGACGGGGGGCGGCCTCGCCGCGGCGGAAGGGCCACCCATGGTGGGTGGTCGACGTCCACGTGCGCCGGCTTGAGGCGGTCCACCGCAATCCGGTCCGACCTGCCGCCGATGTCGATGACGAACGACTTGTCGTCCCGTCGCAGCACCCGGAAGGGCCCGTCGTACGGCGGCTGGAGTGGCCACCGATGTGCGTCGTGACGCACAAAAACATACTCCGCTGTGCGGAGTGCTGGGGGGACGTAGGACTGGGGGTCACCCTGGCGGGATGTTGGCACGGGGGCAAACCGTCGGGCGGCCTCCTGGAGGTCCGAGCGCTGGTGAGCTGCGGACCAGGGACTGGTAGCGTCGGGCACGAATTCGCCCGGGACGCGTAGCGCCTGGCCATAGACAAGCTCGGCGGTGGATGCCTGGAGGTCCTCCTTGGGGGCCGTGCGAAGGCCCAAAAGGACCCACGGCAGCCGGTCGGCCCAACCGCCGTCTTGAAGGCCGGCCATGAGCGCGGCCTTCATGGAGCGGTGGAATCGCTCGCACAACCCGTTTGCTTGGGGGTGGTAGGCCGTAGTACGGTGGAGCTTGACCCCCAGGTTGCGGGCGACCGCGCCCCACAGCTCGGAGGTGAACTGTGGTCCGCGGTCTGATGAGATGTCCGCCGGTGCGCCGAAGCGGGCGACCCAGGTGGCGATGAAAGCCTGCGCCACGTCGGCGGTGGTGGTGGAGACGAGGGGAACGGCCTCCGGCCACCTGGTGGTCCTGTCCACCATGGTGAGCAGGTGTGTGAACCCCCGTGACGGGGGGAGGGGGCCCACCAGATCCACGTTGACGTGGTCGAAACGTCGTTCGGGCACGGTGAAAGGTGCCAGCGGGGCCTGGGTGTGTCGGTGGACCTTGGCCCGTTGGCAGGCCGTGCAGGTGCTGGTCCAATCGCGGACGTCCCGACGAAGGCCGTGCCAGACGAAACGCGCCGACACCAGCTTCTGGGAAGCTTTCCGGCCCGGGTGGGAAAGGCCGTGGAGGGAGGCGAAGATGCGGTGTTGCCAGGTGACGGGCACGATGGGGCGAGGCTGGCCTTGGGAGACGTCGCAGAGCAGGACAGTGTCCGCGCAGGGGATGTCGGCCAGGCGGAGGCCCGTGTCCGCCGCCCGGAGGGCTTGCACCGTGGTGTCGGTGGTTTGGTCCGCCGCCATAAGCGCAAAATCCACGCCCAGGTGGACCGCGTTCGCGCTGGCCCGGGAAAGACAGTCGGCCACGGCATTGTTTTTGCCGGCGACGTGCCGGATGTCCGTGGTAAACTCCGACACGGCGGAGAGGTGGCGCTGTTGGCGGGCCGACCATGGCTCCGTGACCTTGGCCATGGCGTAAACCAACGGCTTGTGGTCGACGAACGCCGTGAAAGGTCGGCCCTCCAGGAGGTGGCGGAAATGGCGGACGGCCAGGTGTAGACCGAGGAGCTCCCGGTCAAACGTGCTGTATTTGAGCTCGTTCGGCCGGAGCTGCCGGCTGAAAAAAGCGAGTGGCTGCCAAACCCCGTTCACCCATTGCTCATGTACGGCGCCCACCGCGTAGTCGGAGGCATCCGTGGTGAGGGCGATGGGAGCGTTGAGCACCGGGTGAGCGAGCAGTGTTGCGTCGGCGAGGGCCCGCTTTGAGCGTTGGAAGGCCGCGTCCATTGCTGCGGACCAGGCGATGTCGTGCTTGGCCGGCTTGCCCCGGAGGGCTTCGTAGAGGGGCCGCATGAGTTGAGCAGCGCGGGGCACGAAGCGGTGATAAAAATTCACCATTCCCAGGAATTCCTGCAGGGCCTTTATGGTGCGGGGACGCGGGAACGTGGTGATGGCCTCGACCTTGGTTGGCAGCGGCACGGCCCCGTTCTTGGTGATGTGGTGGCCCAAAAAATCAACGGCCGTCGTGCCGAAGTGGCATTTGGCCGGGTTGACGATGAGGCCGTGCTCGCTGAGGCGCCCGAACAGTGTTCGGAGGTGGAGGAGGTGCTCGGCCCGGGACGTGCTGGCGACGAGGATGTCGTCCAGGTAAACGAAAAGGAACGGCAGGTCACGCAGCACGCCGTCCATCAAGCGCTGGAACGCCTGAGCCGCGTTCTTGAGACCAAACGGCATCCGCAAGAATTCGAATAAGCCGAACGGCGTGATGACTGCCGTTTTAGGGACGTCGGCCGCCCTGACAGGTACCTGGTGATATCCCCGTATGAGATCAATTTTCGAAAAAATGACCCGTCCCGCCAGACGGGCGGAGAAGTCTTGGATATGCGGGATCGGGTACCTGTCGGGGGTGGTAGCGTCATTGAGACGGCGGTAGTCGCCACACGGGTGCCATCCACCCCCCGGCCTTGGCACGATGTGCAGTGGCGAGGCCCACGCGCTATCGGAGCGCCGCACGATGCCGAGGTGCTCCAACGCGTCGAATTCGGCCTTCGCTACGGCGAGCTTGGCTGGGTCGAGGCGGCGGGCCCTGGCGTAGACCGGCGGGCCCGTGGTTGGTATGTGGTGCTCGATCCCATGCCGTACCGCGACGGCCGAAAACGTCGGCCGCGTGAGGGCCGGGAACTCCGTGAGCAGGCGAGCAAACTCGTTCGCCGCCGGGACGGTGCATGCCAGCTCGGTCGGCGCGGAGCTGCTCAATGTGCATACCAGGGAGCTGAAGGTTTCGGCGTTGATTAAACGACGCCGTTGGACGTCCACCAGCAGTCCGTGTGCGCAGAGGAAGTCGGCGCCTAGCAGAGCCATGGGCACGTTTGCGGTTACAAACGTCCAAGCAAAGCGTTGGCCGCCGAAGCAGAGGGTGACGTTGCGCGGGCCGAAGGTGCGGATGGTCGATCCGTTGGCCGCAACCAAGGAGGGGCCGCAAACCGCGGATTGCCTGTCCTGGTCAGAGGCGGGTATGACGCTCAGTTGGGCGCCGGTGTCGCACAGGAAGCGCCGTCCGGACGCTTTATCCGTGATGAACAGTAAGTTGCCCGTGTGGCCGGCGCTCATGGCTGGTAATGAACGCCGGCCCGGCCGTTTCCCGGCCTGCCGAAGGTGCACGGGGGTCGGCATGTCCGGGCCTTCTGTCCGAACCTGGCATGATAGTAACACCACGCTTGGTCAGGTGGAGGCCCCGGTCGTCGTGCTGGAGGTGGTCGGCTCGGTGTAGCGGCCGCCAATTGCGTCGGCAGTTCGGCCGTCGACCGTGCCGGGTGCTCGGGCGCCATGGGTGTTGCGTCGGACGGCGGTGGGTCCCATGTCGCCGCTGCGATGCGCTGTCCTGCGGCGGAGATCTTGTCGGCTTCTCTGGCAAGGGCCCGGGGATCTGTGATCGTCGTGCTTGCCAGGGCGAGGCGTACCGGGTTAGGCAGCTGACGGAGGAACAGCTCCCGGAACAGGAATGCCGGAGAGTGCTCGCCGAGCAGTGAAAGCATGTAGTCCATTCGCTCGGAAGGGCGCGTGTCGCCGAGCTCAGGCAGTTCGAGCAGGCGCCGTGCGCGTTCCGCCGATGGGAGGGCGAAAGCATCGAGGAGAAGCTTCTTAATCGCGCCGTATTTGTCAGCGGCTGGCGGGCTCTCGAGGAGGCTCAGGGCGCGGGCCGCGGTAGCCGAACCGAGCGCAGCTACCACATGGTGGAAGCGGGTGTCGTCGGCCGTGATGCCTCGCAGGGCGAACAGGGACTCCGCCTGTGCGAACCAAACCGCCGCGTGAGCCTCCCAGAAGGTAGGCAGTTTAAGGGCGACTGCCGTGTCCATGTCGATAGGTCACCAATGAAGGAGCTGGGGCTCCCACGTCGATCGGAAGAATGGACGCGACAAAAAGCTGGAATTCATCCGAGTTGCTTTAATCAAATCAAACACTCAGGCACTCTGAAAACCCGCTTATCGGGCAGCAATATATATACCAATTATCCCGGAGCGTTTGCCCAGGCCCGGCGCCAGGGGGCGTGGCCCAGTGTCCTGGCTGCGGCCTGGCAAGTTGAGGGCGAGCCTGCCCGGGCATGCCCGGGCATGCCCGGGCGTCCCGACCGAGGCCTGGCAAGTTGAGCGCGGGCCTGCCCGGGCGTCCTGGACGAGCCCGGCATGGTGATCGCTCCGCATCCTTGATAGGTGCAAGGCGATTGTGAAAACCCAGCGGCAGCCGCTACAATATCAGAAGTGATTTGGGAGCTTAAGATTGGATAAAGTTAGAGTGGATGGTCTGCATCGGAGAATTGGGCAACCTTTAAAGAGCAATGTGCAGGGTGCAGAGCAGGTTTATTCCAGTGAGGTGTAAAGGTAGAGGCACAAGGAGACCAGGGTGAATGAGCAGGGAGGTCCTGTTCAGATGTCGAAGATTCTTCTCCTCTGAACAGTGGCTTAAACTATATAAAGGATTGATTCGTCCTTGTATGGAGAGTACTGCTCTCACATCTGGGGAGGTTCTAGCTCCACATACTTACTGGACAGAATTGAATCCAAAGTAATCTGACTTATCAACTCTCACAGTCTGACCTCAAAACTCGACCCGCTCGAATTACGCCGCAAAGATGGCTCTCTTTTTGGCAGTGTTGGTGACCATGAGTCTGTTCAAACGGACAGTTCCGGACTTCCCATTGAAATCCAGGTGGTGTCATGGACTTCCCATTGAAATCCATCTCTTCCCCCTTCCTCCCACTCTGGACTCTCACCCCATCCCTTCTCTCCTTCCCCCACCCAGACCCCCTCCCTGTGGGCTTCCACCCCACTTCTTCTCTCCCTTCCAACGAACTCCCTCCCACCCGTTCCCCTCCCTCCTCCTTCCACCCAACCTCTCCTCCTTCCCTACCTCTCCTTCCTCCCTCCAAACTCTCACCCACTCCTTCCCTCCAGACACCCAACCCACCCATTTCCTCTGACCCCACTTCCCACCTCACCCTTTCCCTCCTCCCACCCCCTGCCTCCTTCCACCCCAACCCCTACTCCCACGCTTTTCCCGTGACAGGTGGTGGCTCGTGTGTTTACAAGTCATGAACTATTAATATTGACTATTTTCGTTGTAATGAAAAAATACCTTGTTCAGTTTTCAACGCATTGTTTTAGTTTTTTAAATGTACATAAACTCAGAGGTGATATTTAATTAATTATGAACGCAGGAATTTCACGACCAAACCAATTTTCGTCACCTCTGATGTTTATTTTCTTCACATAATGTGAATTACATATGCATCAGTTTGTTTATAAGTCTTGAAAAGTCGGGCAAAAACTAAATTTTTATTTATTAGCAATTGCACTAATTTCTTTCCTCTGCATTATGAGAACGAATCTTCATTGGGCAGTGTATATTAGACCGCTGCCGCCACGCTGCAAACAAAACAGGCATTATGTCGTTTCCTCCACATGAGTTGTAAGCATGTCCATTTGTTTCCCGAAAACAGTTCATTTAATGATAGAAGACGCGTTGTTCAATCTTCAAATGGACACCAAAGGCCTGTGCGATTTTAAAGAGGCTGAAACAAAATGGCGGATTAAGACCCCCTGTGAAGTGAATGCAAGCTGACCAAGGGTAAGCCTGTTTTTGGTTTCAACTTAGTAAGCCAGTTAATTATCTTCAAACGGGATATTTAACTTTACCCAAATACCCAGTTTTCATTCATGCACTCCCTTGGAGTTCCTTTGGTGCACATGCAAAGTTTCAGGCTGCTGCATGAGACACACACAATCTCTTTTATTGTTATTGTTCACCGCACCTTTCCTATGCCATCTCCAGGCGCTGCATAACGTCATTGCCGGGCACCGAAGTGGGCTCGGCAATGACGCACGCTGAAAGGGAGCACTCAGTTTTCACTCTGGTTGTTTTCTTGTTTGTTTTCTTTCTTGTTTGTTTGGGCGATATCTCAGCCATCCTTTGAGCGAGGAAGCTGAAATTTCGGCACAATAGTGAGCAAGTACTTGGTCAAAAACGGTATTTTTTGTTTTTTGATTAATCAATTAATTGCTGAGTTATTTAATTATCAGCGATTAAGTACTTATACATTTCCTTTCTCTTCTGGTCATTATCTCAGGCACCTTTTGAGTTAGGAAGCTGATATTTGGACATGCCAATGACCAAGTGATTTGGCTGTAAAATATATTTTTGATTTATTGATTAATCAATTAATTGATTAGTTATTTAATTATTAGCAATTAATTAAGTACTTATATATTTCCTTTCTCTTCTGGGCATTATCTCAGGCACCTTTTGAGCTAGGAAGCTGATATTTGTACATGACAATGACAAAGTGATTTGGCTGTCAAGGCTATTTTTGATTTATTGATTAATCGATTAATTATTTAATTATTTGATTAATGACGAAAAAAATATTTTTTTTAAGTCAGATTCGGATGAAATGGTGGTGGTTTATGTTTTCTGTTAGGCAATTGATTAATTATTTGATTTTTTATGATTATTATTTATTTATTTTCATTATTAATCATTTATTTATTTTCTTTCTCATCTGGGCAATATCTCAGGCACCTTTTGAGCTAGGAAGCTGATATTTGGACATGACAGTGACCAAGTGATGTGGCTATAAAGGATATTTTTTATTTTTTTATTAATCATTTAATCGATTAATTCTTTATTGATTAATGAATTAATTATTTTATTTTTTATTAATGACTTTTTAAATTAAATTTCTAAAAGATACATCTTCGGACGGATGAAGCACTGGTGGTTTAGTTATTGCCATTGGCCAATTGATTTAAGAAAATAATTTATGATAATCTTTTATTGATTTTAATTATGCAATTAATCAATCAATTATTGCACACCTCTCCCTCCCAATGCAGTCTCTGAGCTGCACCGCGGTATTGCCGGGCGCCAGAGGCCAGAGGCGCCCCGGCAATGCCGAGCTGAAGGATATTTAATTATTTGGCATGGGGGCGGTGTACTTTGAATGTATGTGTACTTGTGGATTTTTTTGTTCAATAAATTATTGTTTTTTGTCTCTCCTTGGCATCGCAACCCTTCCACACCACTTTGGTACCAATGGTTCAGCTCAGGAATCGTCGCGTGGGCCGCCAGACATCCCAGCCAAGGATAGAGGAGTGTTGCACTGCTTCGGGCTTACCTACCCATTTTCTGCCCGGTCCACAAGACCATCGACATCTGTCCCCAACGTCTCAGCACGATAGTCGTCCGGGGCTCCAAGCAGTGTGCCCGTGATGCAACCTTCAGCGAGGCTCTGTCCGGGTCCGCAGGCCACAAAACCTTGCTTGTCCATTGGCGAGTCACACCTCCGCGCTCGATCAGGCCTTTCCACTTCGGTCACCAGAGCCCTCATCCACGGCATTCCGGGCCTCACAGTGTGTCGGATATACGACCAGCCTTGAAATGTCATAATGACAGCGTGTGTATCAAAGCCACGCCTATGTCTCCTTCCTCATCTGAGCCTCTCCGCCTTGCTCAGATTGCCAAATCCTCCCTCCAGAACACGTTCTTCCTCCTCACCCACTCCTTTCCAGCAAAATTAAGGCCTCGCAATCGCCATACCCAAGTGAGGAAACTGGTGATGAACACGGCATGATGAGGCGATTACGTGCCGACTTCATCGTGTGCGTGTGTATTTTTGTTTTTGCAAAAAAACACAACATCCAACCACCTTCAGTGGTGGAGGTAATAAAGATCACCAAGGCAGGGTTGCTTATTGTATACATTTGGGTACTTGTGCTCGAATATCGTCACTGTACTGCATAAGAATGGTGGCCAAGATAGCGACCGAAAAGTCGCAAACCTGTACAGATAGACCAAGGCCATTTTTTCGGTTTCCCTTGAGTGGTTGTTCTACACAGGTTTCACTGTACTTTTTTGGCATTAACTTTTGGTATGGCAGAAGATGCAATGGAAGGGTGGTAATAAATTGTAGAGACAACATTCCAATACGATTAATGAAAGAGGATGGTTAGGGGAAGTGGGGATGGGGGGGGGGGGGGTTCTTGAAATAAGTCGTTAAATAATGTTACAAATAATGCTCGGAACTGTTATTTCCACCATTATCTTTTTTTCAAAACATAATACCGTTATTTATTTATTTATTTATTTTTTTTTTTTTTGTATACAAGGTCGAGGCTCGTGAAAGAGCGAACATTAATCACCCAGAAAGACAAACCGACACATAAAACATAAAACATAGGGAGCGGTAGACAAGATGGGGAGAGAGGGGGAAGGACACAAACACAACATTTGAGAGCAGTGACCGAGAGACATGGAGACATCGAGAGATCTGAGAGAGGGCGAGGGCTTGGGGGGGGGGGCGTGGGAAGGGGGCGGTGGGAGAGGTATAAAACATATGGACACTGCCAGGACTTCCAGGAAAGAAGTTGGAATTTCAAACAAGGTGGATCTGGGGTGAATTAGCGGGGGTAGAAAAGATCAAGGTTTTGGATGGGGGAAGATAAGAGATGGTGGTGAACAGCTGTTTTAAAGACCTGGAGGGAGGAGTGGGATTGAAGGGAGTGAGGGAGTTTGTTCCAGAGGCGGGAGAAAAGAGGAATGAAAGAGTGAAGGTGAGCAGAGAGCCGAGATTTCGGCAGTTTAACCATCAGAGGGTTGCTGGCAGATCTTGTGCGACCTGTAGGAATATTTGGGGGACAGAGCACAGAGAGAGCTGGGGGTGCAAGGCCAGAGAGGAGTCGGTAGAAGACAGAAAGACCACCTACCTGCCTGCGGTGAGTGAGTGAAAGGCCCTCAGAGATAGCTTCATCGCGGGAGATTCCAATAATTCTGAAGTTATAATGGGTTTTTTAAGTATTGTACTCATAAGGATGTTTAAATGTTCAGGATTTCACTAAATGTTTGATGACTTCAAGTGATAGTGAAATATAGAAATTCCCAGCATCTGTATTGGACATTGTCTTTGGTTTGAAAAGTGGCAAATGACACAATCCGAAGCTAACAGCATTTTGTTCTTACAATCTACTTACTTGTGCAATACACTTACACTTTGATCTCTTTTCTCCTCCTAATGCTGACCTCCTCTCCTCTCACCCCAATCTGATATTATATAATATAATTCCATAACAACAGATCAATTAATAATTCATTTCAAAATATAATGATGAAAATCAAAACACATCTACATCGATATTAAAATATATGGAAAGAAAATCACATGAAACGAAGCAGAACTAGAGGGGTGATTGGGGAATTATGAATCACACTAGTACACCCGCTCACTACGGTGGCAGGAAGGGTCATTCCTCTTTGGGGTACATAGATTACAGTCGATCTATGGTCCGATCTCAAGAACATTAGGTGTGTGTGTTCATTTACCAAGTAATTTGTGGCGAGGTCGCCAAGTGGCTTAAGCATTCGAACAAGCACTCCATTCAAAACCGTTACGGAACGGCTGGCTTGGCAAGCGCAAGCTAGCTGCTTGGCAAATGAGCACAACCCGGGCTTCCTCCCTTTCAGTTTTGTGTTAAACAGCAGGAGCGAGTTTCAAAAGGCCGCGACGAAAAACGCCACATTAGCGGCAGGAAGGGTCATGTTATTAAACCAAACCATGTGGGGTATATAGAGTACAGTAGATCTTCACTCAGTTCTGGAAGTAAAACTTACCTCACGGATGTCGGGATTCTTCCACATTTCTTTGTTTAGTGTTATAAACAGCATTAGCGACTTTAAAAAGCTAATCCTATGTGTTTGTGGTTGATAATATTTTTACTTCTGGTAGAGGCCGTTGCTCCCACAAAAACGCCACGATAAGCTATTTATAAATATTGACTCGACGTTTGTTCAAGGAGGAAAAAACGCCTTGGGGAGGTGGGATATTATTGGCATTAATATTGTTTTGTAATAACATAAATATTATGCCATGGTTCTCTTATTATGCTATGCTATGCTCCGCAGGTTGGTCGGAGCGATGAAGACAAGGACAGGTTCTGGTGTGCGATAGAGAAGCTGATGGAAAACGTGAAGGATGAGGAAGTTGTTGTGGTAGGAGACCTAAATGGACATGTGGGAAGGAGTATGGACGGTTTTGAGGGAGTTCATGGGGGTTACGGATATTGTGTGAGAAATGGAGAAGTTGAAAGGATTTTGGAGTTTGCTGATGGAGCTGATTTGTTGATTTGTAATACTCAGTTCCAGAAAGAGGATAATAAGCTTGTTACATACACGTCAGGTGGGTCGACGACAACCGTTGACTACCTGCTGGTGCGTAGGCGAGATAGGGGGCACCTCCGGGACACAAAGGTGATCCCGGGGGAGGAGGCTGTTTCACAGCACCACTTGGTTGTCTGCAACATAAGGGCGAAAGGTGCGAGGAGAGCTCGGCGGGTGAAGTACCAACCGAGAATGAAGGTGTGGAGGTTGAAAGAGGTGACAGTAAGGGAGGCATTAAAAGAGAGGCTGAGTAGGGTAGAGGATGATGTGGTTGAGCTTGAACGTGGTTGGATGTCAATGAAAGCTAGTCTGTTGGGAGCCGTTGGTGAGGTATGTGGATGGACAAAAGGACCACCGAGGCACTCGGAAACATGGTGGTGGTATGAGGAAGTTGGAAAGAGGATTGACGAGAAGAGGAAGAAGTTCAAGGAGTGGCAGAAGGCGAAGGGTACGGGAGCAGGAAAGCAGAGCATGAAAGTTATAAGGCAGCCAAGAAGGCTGCAAAGAAAGAAGTAGCAAAGGCGCAGGAGGGATGCAGGAAAATGTTCGGAGAAAGCTTGGATATCGGAAGAGGGTCAGAGAGCGGTATTCAGGATTGCAAAGCAGATAGCGAAAGAGAGGTGTGATGTGATGGGGTTGAGTTGCTTGAAGGATGAAGTGGGACAAATCGTTGTGGACCCAGATGGAATTAAAGGAAGATGGAAAAGATATATGGAAATGCTGTTGAATACAGAGAATGAATGGAATGGCAATATAGAGAGTAACCCAGTTTTAGGACCGGCAGAGAAGATAACTGAGAAGGAAGTTGAGGAAGCGATAAAAGCAATGAAGAGTAGAAAAGCGGGAGGGCCGACGGGAGTTGTGGGAGATATGTTGAAGGCAGCAGGAAGTTGGGGTGTGAAGAGAATGACAGAGATCTGTAATCTGGTGGTGAAAGAAGGCCGCATTCCAGTGGATTGGGAACTGAGTACCCTCGTCCCTCTATACAAGGGGAAAGGTGACCCTCTGGAGTGTGGCTCGTACCGAGCGATAAAGTTATTGGAGCATGGAATGAAGGTATTGGAAAGGGTGTTGGAGAGGAGGATAAGGAAGAAGGTGAAGATCGACGAAATGCAGTTTGGATTTATGCCAGGAAGAGGAACGACAGACGCGCTCTTTATTCGGAGGCAGTTGCAGAAGAAGTACATGGAGAAGAGGAAGAAGTTGTTTCTTGGGTTTGTTGATCTGGAGAAAGCATTTGATAGGGTTCCACACGAAGTATTGGCATGGGCATTCAGGAAGTTAGGAGTGGAGGAATGGTTGATCAGAGTAGTGATGGCAATGTACAAAAGAGCGTGCACAGCTGTAAGGGCGAAGGATGGGAACAGTGGTGAGTTTGAGGTGAAGGTGGGAGTGCATCAGGGGTCAGTACTAAGTCCACTACTATTTGTAGCTGTGATGGAGGTGCTGGCTCAGAACGTAAAGGAGGGTTTACCGTGGGAGTTGTTGTATGCAGATGATCTGGTGTTGATTGCGGAAAGTATGGATGGACTGAAGGAAAATATGAACAAGTGGAAGGAATGTATGGAGACAAAAGGTCTGAAGGTGAATATAGGAAAGACGAAGGTGATGGCAAGTGGTAAAGCATGTGATGAGGTGGAAAGAACTGGGAAGTGGCCATGTGCTGTGTGCAGGAAGGGTGTCGGAGTGAACTCCATTCAATGTACAATGTGCGCTGAGTGGGTTCATCAAAAATGTAGTGGTCTGAGAGGGTCATTAACCAGTGTGGCAGCTACATTCAAATGTAAGGTGTGCACAGAGCAAGCTGCAGATGGAGGAAATGGTGAGTTGGATCTTGGAGACGGCGTGAAGCTGGAAGGTGTGAAAACATTTTGCTACCTCGGAGACATGCTGAATGGAGAAGGTGGATCAGACTCGGCAACGGTTGCAAGAGTGAGATGTGCATGGAAGAAGTTTCGGGAACTGTGTGGCGTGCTGATGAGGTTGGGAGTGTCGTTGAAGCTGAAGGGAAAGTTGTGTGCTGCATGTGTGAGAAATGTTATGATTTATGGGAGCGAGACATGGGTAATGAACGTGGAGCAGCAACGAAGACTGGAAAGGGTGGAAATGCGAATGGTTCGGTGGATGTGCGGAGTATCGTTGAGAAAATGAAAATGAATGAATGATCGTTTTAAGGCCATTTTCCCCGCGAGAGCGGGGGTTAGCTTTGCGGGCCCCATGACAATCATGATTCCCTGTTTGAGGCAATGTTTTTTATGGCCGGATGCCCTTCCTGACGCCAACTCTAGGTCGCCTCTTACGATACACGAGAGGAAGACAAATGATGAATTGCGAAAGATGATGGGAATAGAGCCTGTGATTGATGCTGTGAAGAGGAACAGGTTGAGATGGCTTGGTCATGTGTTGAGGAAGGATGAAAGTGACTGGTTGAGAAGAGTGATGGAAATGAATGTAGAAGGAAGTAGAGGACGGGGAAGACCGAGAAAGACTTGGCTAAAGATGGTGGAAGAAGAAATGTGGGCAAGGGGGTTAAACAAGGAGAGATGCAGAAAATAGGGCAAAATGGAGAAGATCGTCATGGGGACCGTAAGGCTAACCCCCGCTCTGGCAGGGAAAATGGCCTTAAAATGCATGTTGTTGTTGTTGTTGTATTAATATTATGCTATTATCATTAGCTTTGTCATTAGAATTACATCAATTACATTAGTTACATTAATATTATCATTCTTCTACCGACTCCTCTCCGGCCTTGCTCCTCCAGCTCTCTCTGGGCTCTGTCCCCCAAATATTCCGACAGGTCGCACAAGATCTGCCTGCAACCCTCTTATGGATAAACTGCCAAAATCAAGACTCTCTGCTCACCTTCACTCCTTCATTCCTCTTTTCTCCCACCTCTGGAACAAACTCCCTCACTCTCTTCAATCCCACTCCTCCCTCCAGGTCTTTAAAACAGCTGTTCACCACCATCACTTATCTTCCCCCATCCAAAACCTTGATCTTTTCTACCCCTGCTAATTTCACCCCAAATCCACTTTTTTGAAATACCAACTTCTTTCCTGGAAGTCCTTGGTGTCCTTGTGTTTATACTTCTCCCACCCCCTCCCCCCACCCCCCATCCCACGCCACCTCCCCCCAAGCCCTCTCCCTCCCACACATTCCTGATGTCCCTGCTCTCAAATGTTGTGTTTATGTGCTTCCCCTTCTCTCCCCATCTTGTCTACCGCTCCCCTTTTTATATACTTTGTTTGTTTGTCTGTTTGATTTGTTTGTGTGATAAATGTTAGCTCTTTCACGAGCCTCGATTCTGTATACAAAAAAAAGAAAAAAAGAAAAAAAGAAGCGGCCTTGGAAAAACACCACGATAAAGCTCATTTAACATGGATATACACCTCAACATGCATCCCCATTGGTGGCAATTGTGGGGAAAACCCGCTCGGGGAGGGTGGCAAATGAATGCGCTACAATCTTCATTGTGTAACCCTTAGTCATCCTGTCCAGTTTGGTTGAGATTGGATAAGTAACGACGGAATGTATCGAGGTCAAAAAGTCATCAGACAGACAGACAGACAGACAGACAGATGCCAGATTGCATATTTTATTATGATAATAACTTACTAAAAACAATCAGGAATGCCCATTCGCATGTCCTTTTAAAACAAATATCTCACCTTATTGATCTCATACTGCCGCAGGGCTATCTTTCCACTGACCACCTGCTGCCCAATTTCTGTTAGGTGAGTCTGAATGGTCTCGAGAATAGCATCACGTGGCTGGTTGGACAGAATCTGGTTGATGACAAAACTGTGTGCAGGGCAATGACAATGATAAGCATATAGCAAAGACATCAGGTTCTGCAAAACAATTTCAAGAAAGAGTAGCATTTTAAAAATGAGAGCCAAAACAAAAATAATGGAATTACACCTCTTCCAGAAAGAAGAGTAGAGGTGGCTGCATTAAAAGTGTTTTTGATGAAGTCATCATTAATCATATAATAAATCTTTATTGTCCCATATTCAGGGAAATTATTCTTTGGTGACACCATAAGTTGACCATCATTAAAACATAAAACACAAAGGGAATAAGAAAACAATATAAAAAGATATAAAATATAAAATAAATATAAAATATAGAAGATTGACTAAACAGCAAAATGTCTAGGAATTTGAATTTAGCATTTGAATTGCACATGGTACAAATGACCTTTTGAAAATGTTCTTCTTCATCCTCCTTACACGAAAGCGTCTCCCTGATGGCAGTTTTTCAAAAAATCCGTTCAAGAAATGACTTTCATTGGTACACACCTGCACCGCCTTCCTTTACAATGCTCGCAAGTATAGAGACTCCAGACTAGTTGAAGGCCCATCTACAGCTTTAAATGCCAGTGTAATGACCTTTCTCAATCGTGACTTATTCCACACATTAAGATAACTGTACCAGGAAATCAAATTAAATGACAAAACACTGATCAGTGAGGAATTTGTCAACATCCGCATCACACGAGAGCTAACACCAAATGAATTCAACTTCCTGAGAAGATACAATCTTTGCATTGATTTCTTGGACACAGCATCAATATTTCCATCAAAAGTTAGCTTGTTATCAATAAAGGTTCCCAGGTATTTAAAATTGCTAACAATTTCCACCTTATCACCATTTATGGTTACAGGCTCATGATTCTGACCATTCCGAAAGTCCAAAAACATCTTTTGTTTTGCACACATTCAGAGTAAGACGAAAGTCCCCACACCACTTATTCAATGTGTCAATCTCGTCGAGGTACGATACAAAGGATGATTGATCGGAAAGACAGCCAACAATGGCGATATTGTCTGCATACTTAATAAAGTTACAAACTTCGTTAAGAGCCACACATCCATTGGTGTACAAACTGAACAGTAGAGGTGACAATACACAGCCTTGTGGAGCACCAGTATTCAAGATTCATAACTTTGATAAGCTACCATTCACCCTCACCTGCTGAGGACGGTCTCGTAAAAAAACTTTCCACCCAAAGTATGATATGGGGGTTCAGGCACAGGTCACTCAACACTTTCAGAAGGGTAAATGGCTGCATAGTGTTAAAGGCCGACGAGAAATCAATAAATAACACACGGACATAGGTTCCATTCTGGTCAAGGTGACTTGTGATTAGATGAAGTAAACTGAGCCAGGCATCTTCAACACCTCGTCTTGCTTTGTATGCAAATTGTAAAGGACCCAGTTTTGGAGTTACATCTGATGCTATAAACTTCACCATCAATTTCCCCAAACATTTACACAAGATGGAGGTAAGGGCAACAGGTCTATAATCATTGAGGTGCCTTGGGTGAACCTTTTTTGGCACGGGAATAATAATGGACATTTTCCAACAAATAGGAACAGTGTGAGTAGCCAAAAGTAACTGAAACAATCGAGTAAAAACATTACTAAGTTCTAAACAGAACTCTTTCAGAATACCAGACTTAATGCCATCTGGACCACAAGCCTTCCTTTTACTCAACGCCCTAAAACACCTCACGACATCAGGTTCACAAATTGCAGGTATGGGACACGCTCGAGTATCCAGATCCTCACAGAGAGCTTCACATTTTACTCGGTTTCCTGTAACATCAAATCCCGTGTAAAAGTCACTCAATTAATCCACAAATTTGGAATCTGGAACATTAGTGGGCAATCTACCATCCTTGAGCCTCTCATTCATTCCCATCATATGCCTAAGTCCCCTCCAAGCGTTACGAGAATCACCATCGTGTAGTTGTTCTTCAATCTTATCCTTGTACGACCGTTTACACCTGCCGATGACAGAGCGCAGTTCTTTCTTCGCCACCCTGAGGGCCGAGTCATCCTTCTTCAGGAATGCACGCTTCTTCTTCATCAAACAATCCTTCACTTCTAGTAAGGGCATTTTATGAGATATTTCACAAATCTGTTAACTAAATTGTTACCAAAAAATTTCTTCACCAATATGTTTGTAAAGGTGTGTAATAACATGTGTTAAAATGTTGAAGTTCAAATCCCGTGGGAAACCCAGAAAAAAAGCTGTTGAATTCGGGTACCGAAAAATTATTTTCGAGAATTTTTATTTTTTTTAATCGGCCCTTAAGTAACTTATGAGGGGTCAAATAAGGGTTTTTCGTGATTCTGAGTTGATTGTTAACATTTATATTTTCACTTTTACATTTACACACAAAGTAGCTTTTATTTCACATACATATATAATACTCAAGAGTTATTTCTCATTCACAATGTCAGAAGTTTCAACAGTCATTGTCGATGTCTTCTTCAGACTCAACAACATCATGACTGCAGTTTCTGCATGTAATGCCATTACAGACTCCACAGGCCGAGATGCACGTGACCCCATTCTTCTTGCAGCTGCATCACCGGTTGCTGCAATCTCCATGACAATTACAGCTCGTGAACTGCAATAGCTCCTCAGGAGCCGTGGGGTCCAGATGCCCATTGTGGTCTGCAAGTCGCTCAGTTCTGATAAAGACCTTGATCACATCTACCATGTGGTGGTACTCCACCCAGAGTGCAGGTGTTCTTCCTCCTTTTGCGAGTCGTTTGAAGGTTTCTTCAAACCTTTGCTCAAACACTGGCACTACTGGGTCTGAGTGTCTGGCTCCCATCTTCCCATCAGCCACCTTCTCCATGAAGGTCTTCATGTCACCACGCTCCTCCTCAGTGAAGGCAAGTTTCATGATGTGTTGATAGATGGCTGCATCGATGAGGAGGTGAACACGGATTGCCTTGTCAAAACATCCTCCATCCATGATGTGGTTGGCTGTCGTACTTCCAGGATAGATCAACTGGATCACATCTAGTAGTCCAGAATCTTCCATGATGTTACCCATTGATCCAAGATAAGACTTCAGCAGGTGAAAACCACCCAACCTTGGAATGACGGGTAGATTTGCCTGCTTTATTATATTCACAGCCTTCAGCCAAATCGGAAGATCAAAGGTCACTATAGCGACCCCAGCGCGCCGTATGCACTCTTTCAGAGTGGTGAAGATGGTGTTGAGGTCATTAGGGTCTCCTTCAATAACTGGGAGGAACTCGATCTGTGTGCTCTGCTTTGCATCATTAGCATGGATTCTCTTCATCCAGCCATTCCAGTTGGAGTGTGGGAACTCAGGATCGTTGGCTTTGATCACCCACCCCGCTGCCCAGAGTGTGTCACCTGGAGTGAGGAGTGGCTGATCATGAGCCAGGGAGGAGGAAAGCTCAGCGAGGGGGAGAAACATGATCGCGTTCGTTCCTATCTGTTTCCTGTTCGTAAATGGAATAATCTTTACTTCAGTTCCTCTCAGGATCTTAGCTTTGTCGAGTGCCTTCAACTTCACCCGGGGGAAAGCTGCTGTTGTCTGTGGATCTGGCAAAGGTGGTGCCGGAGAGGTGACTTCGATCCAACCCATTGAGTGAAAGGGAGTGTTTCCGTGAATAGAGACAATGTTTAAATCTATATTGTCTCCAACAAACTGAGTGACTGCATTGTTTGTTTCCCCAACCTCCATAAAGACCACCTGATCATTACTTGACAATTCACTTTCACTGGCTGGCACTTTGGCTGTCATCACTGATTGATCCTCAAGCGCAGCATCAACCGCAACCTCATCATTGATCTGTTCATCGGTTTCCTCCACAATGGTGTCAAGAGTGCCAGAAGTATCTGGAACATCATCTCCACTCCTACTATTAAGGAAGCAGTATTTGTAGTTTTGTGTCTCCGTGTAAGACTCAGTGTATCCCAGCCGGTGGAACTTGTTGAGCATCCATTTTGACCCAAATCTATGATCAAGTTGTATGGCAAGCCCCATTTGGTGTGGCAATACTCCAGACCGAGGTCGACAGGCCTTAATAAAATTCTGCCCCCAAACGGCAACTCTTTCGTCTGTCTTGACAATCGGTCTCAAGAACATCTGAAGGCTTGCAGGAACACGTGTCAGCTGCCTATCGATGTCAGTCATACTGTGTGTGGTGGGGTATGACTTTGGACCTAAATCAATCAAGGCAATATCATTGGATATGAACTTGAGTGCCGTCTTTATGATCTGAGTCTTCTCATCTCCATGGTCAAGATTAGCATGATGCCCTCGCAGAATATTGTCGGTGCCATCTTTGAGACAGAGTACATCTGCCCTTCTTTCCTGTGTTGTGAAATACAAGGTGTCTTCGTATTTCTCTAGAAGTTTTATCTTTAGCCAATGCTTTGAATAAGAAAGGCTCTTCTCTGGTGACTGATCAAACTCCTGCAGCTTTTCATGGACTTGGTCCATGTTCATTACTCCATGCTCTAATTCTGAGTCTAACCATTCGCAGAATTCAATAAAAACTGCCTCTCGCTCCTCATCAATACTCCTCTGTCCTCTCTTCCTTTTTCCTTCCTCATCAGTCTTGGACAAACTGTCACCTCTCGCAAACATAAGTTTGCATCGCAAATGGTACAGTGTTTCTTCTGCTACCAAGTCGTTGATCCCTTCCAGGCGTCCAGTGACTTCAGTGCCCCAGTCATCCCCGCGACTCCGTGCTGTCTTCAGCAAGCTTGCCTTCAGTGTATCTGCAGTCAAATTATCTGGCACTCTGTATTTCTTTCTAGCTTGTGCTGGATTATTTTTGTAGAGCTGGGCTGGTTGGTTGCAAAGAATGCATACATCCTTATACAGGAGGTCAACTGACTGTGATCTTCTAGAACTGCAGCCAGTTGATGAACTGAACTCACAAGTAGTGCGTCCTCTCTTCAACTTTGATGACTCTTTCTCTGCCTTTGATGCTTGAGCTGACTTCTTGGTGGTTGCAACAAAGTTGTTGTACAGATCATTTTTACACTTCTGGTGGTACCTCAGTTTTCCTTCCTTTTGAGCCTCCTTCATACGTTCCACAACAGTAACATTTTCGACAGTTTCTGCTTGTTTCAATAAAGTTGAGTATCCCTTTGGAGTTGCCTGTATGAGCCTTTCAGCTGGTGTATCCGAGCGTGCACAGATGAAGCAATTGAGCACAGGTGGAGTAACGTCTTCATCCATATTGCTAGACTCCATGTCCTGCAAAGTAGAAAATGAGATATATTTAGAAATTATTTTTCCACAAAGGAGTGTCTGTGGTGAAATATATATGTTAGCAATCAACCCAGAATCATGAAAAACCCTTATTTGACCCCTCATAAGTTACTTAAGGGCCGATTTAAAAAAATAAAAATTCTCGAAAATAATTTTTCGGTACCCGAATTCAACAGCTTTTTTTCTGGGTTTCCCACGGGAGTTGACCTTCAACATTTTAACACATGTTATTACACACCTTTACAAACATATTGGTGAAGAAATTTTTTGGTAACAATTTAGTTAACAGATTTTCATATGTTTCCCTTACTATTCCGCGGTAACCCATGGTTTGTTATTGGGAAACATGCGAATGGTTCTCTCTGTGGTCACGAGGTCCTCACAGAACTTCACATAATCTGTAATCGTCTCAGTAAGTTCATCAGGGTCGTCACAAGAGTCGAAAAATACATACCAGTCTGTGCATAGGAAACAGCCCTTCAAACGTTCATTATCCTCCGCCGTTCTGGTTTTAACCGTCTTGCAAGGAACCGGCATTCGTTTCACCTTTGGTCTATACGTAGGTAAGAGATGGACCACCTTATTGCCTAGGTCACACAGGCGGATTTGTCAGCGACTACTGGCGACTGGAAAAATCGCCACCACCCGCCGACAATCGTAATGCAACCGTAATGGACGGTCTTCTGTAGTCGTGGTTATCCTCCACGGGTCGGCTGCAGTCGGCAAGAGCCGCAAAGGGGCAAAATATTTTTTTTAATGTTTAAAAACGGCGCGCTCAGTTGTCCTCGAAAAAAATCCGCCATGCTGTCGTCGGTATCCGTAATAAGACCATAAAGCGGCCGCAACCCAGTCGCTCATAGTCTTCCGCAATCGCCCCAACATCGCCCCACCAGCTAGCACGGCAGAGATGCGAATGCCATACGGCCTTCCTGCGGCATCTTCCCGACTACGGGCCGACACTGTTGCGGCTGCATATCGACTACAGAAGAACTGCCACGTCTCCCCTGCGGCTATGGGAGACTGACGACGACAGCAGTAGGACTAGTGGCGGCCGAGTTACGGCCATTGGCGACAGAGATACGACTGCCTGGCGACTGCATTACGGCATACCACGATTCCATGGCAAGACAGGATGGTGTGAGGGTCTCCGTGGAGTGAGGTCCTGTGGTGCCGACAAGGATATGGCTTTATTGTTTGGACTTGGGACTTTTGGGAATTTTATTTTTGGGACTTTGGTCCTTTGGAAACTTTATTTATGGGACTTGGGACCAGTGGAAATAATTTGTTGGACTTTATTTCCATTCTCTCTCCCTGCAGAAAAGTTTGATTATTACATTACAATGATACATCTTTATTAACTTTCTTATTGTACATCAAACATCTTTATGCTTCATGTCATACATCACTGAAATGAATAAAGTGAAATGTAAAATAGAGAAATAAAGATTTAAAAAGTTGTGTGAATCGTCTCCAATCGCCGGCGGTCTTATTGCAGTCTTGCGGACGTCGGAGTAAACTGCCACCCGGCCCCAATGCAGTCGCCGCGATCCGCCATCGGTCGTAATCTAGCCGCCAGACTGTCGCCACGCTGCCGCCGTGCATCCGCAATGCAGTCGTCGTCGATCTTCGCCAGTCGCCATCCCACTCGGGGCGTCGTCGCAATGCAGTCGCAATGTGGCCGCCTGCAGTCGCCATACTGCCGCCTGACCATATTTGACCGCCCGAAATCGCCAGTAGTCGCCGAAAAATCTTGATCGCCGGCAGTCGCCAAAATATCCGCCTATGTGTGACTTAGGCTTATGGTCTGATCGTCCGATCGCAGGAGCACATTTCGCCACATAAGCATGTTCAATGTTACCGTAACATGTGTCCAACGTCCTGTTACCACGGGTAGCAACATTCACATACGACATACTGATCGAGCTGAGGGAGTTCCTGATCGAGATCACATCGATTGAAATCCCCAAGAATCAGGATCGATTGATCCACTGAACGGGCGGTCGCTCCATTGTTACTTTCTGCGATTCGTACCGACGCGCATTTAAAGTCTGGCCCGGTGCGTACACCAGAATAATAGTGCATTGACCAAATTCCCATGGCAGGTAGTGGGGTCGGAAAGACACCGTCAGTATCTCCACGTCCTTGGAACAGTATCGTTCACGTACCGTAAAACGTTTGGCCCAATTAAAATTCACCAGCATACACTGGCCACCTGGATCCTAAACTGGAAAAAATATGTTGCTTATTGTTTTCTGTTGACATGTTCTTGATATTAACTGACCTTTGACAGGTACTTGACTTTACTTTACTTACCTTGACCCAAGGTGAAATGTCAAATGTCATTTTAACCATGTGATGCGATCAAGCAAAGTGATTTGGACATCTGCCAGAATCAATTTTGTGTTTTTAGGCAACAAATTAAATGTTAAAAATACTAACAATGGCTAAAAACCCAACCAACATGAGCAAATGAGCATGATGAATGAACAGTATAAAGAAAAGCTTTGGGAACTTGAATCCAAAAATCAATATTCTAGACATCCGACTTATTTTGCTTGATCGCATCACATTTGAGATGCAGAACACATCACAGCAGAACACATTTGAGATGGTAACTAATGATTGGCATTCAATAATAATGCGAAGTGATGGGATCTACGTGTATGGTGAAGACTACATGTTAATTATGCATATTTTTTCTCTAATTAGGTCATTTACTTATTCATTTGCATATTGCAAACATCTGAGAGGGCAAATGACAAAACAAATGTCATAATCAATGTTCCTTGTGAAATTTGCCACATTTTGGTACCCAGGTTGATATACCTTGGATGAAGTATGGTCACTGTAATGACGTTTGAACTTTGACCTTGAGTCAAGGTCACTAAAGGTCAACAGAAAAAAATGGCGACATCATTTTTCCGATTAGTAGGGCCCAGTAGAATACATTTATAGTGGTTGACCAAAATTAACATGAACTGCACACTAACTTGAAATTGAGTACATAGGCCCCCCCACTAAGGAGCCCATGTAAAGGTGTAGTCTTTCTCTCCCTATAGCAGGAGGAGAAAAAAAAAAAAAGAGAAAAAAAAAAGAGCCCACCAACCTGCTTACAATTTGAAAGCAACAGACCTAGTGTTTCAGCTTTGACGAGGAAGATTCCAATAGTGTTGACAGCTTTAGACGCCCAATAATCCAGGAGAGCCAAATACGATGCTGGGACACCAGCACATAGAAGAGCAACACTCCAATGAGCTACGGATTGTCGATGTGAGTAGCTCTGATGTTCCAAGAAAAGATTTGGATCGAAGGAGGTTGCCTCGTCTGTGACTGACTTTGGAGGCCAGCTTTGCTTGGTAGTTGGCCCAGGAGAGTTAATGGTTGATGATGAGGTATTGAAATTCAAGAGACTGGACCTCTTCCAGTGGTGGACTATTGCAATATCCAGGTGGGTTCGTTTGATGATTCTTCCTGAGCAACTCTTTGAAAACAGGAAAGGCATCAGCAGCAATGATGGATTCCATGATGACTTATATTTGGAAGGAAACTCAATGGTCTGAAGTTGATAGGATCTGTTTTTACATCCTTCTTGTAGACGGGAGTGACATGACACTTGCTGACATTCAAGTCGATGAGATTGATTGCTGGAAGTTTGATGGAGCAAGAAAATGGTGAATATAGCTTCATTACCCGCACCGTTGCAATTAATTATCTACAGAATATTGAACAATACATAAACATGTCAACTTTCATGAAAATAAAATATTTAAAAAGAAATAGTCTCATAATAAGACAAAGACAATCGAAAACTTACTTGCCGGCGCTTTTGGCCAAATCACACCAATCTCTCCTCACAATATCAAGCCCTTTGAGTTCCTGTCGAGTCTGCATTGTACCATCAGGAGAGTGTTCAACAGCTAGTGCTGCATACTTCTTTTTCTTCAAGAGAAGCATAGAACTGAAGACGTTGTCCACATCTATCTCCAACAGCCGATAGCATTTGTTCACCTCAGCTTTCACCTGCAAGTGATTGACAATATTGATATGAATGAGTCACAATCAATTTTTGTTAGAGTATTTCTCTCTCTCATGAGAAACATGCTGCAGGAATTATTATCGTACCCGGTTTCCCAACTTCAGAACCTCATCATAGTTTCTACTGTTACTGTTGATCATGATCGAATCGGTGTCTCCGTATATCACATCCAGGTTCATCTGAAAAGCACAGGAGTAATGACCAACAATGTAAGTACATCATAAACATTTGTACTTATCAAAATATCTGCAATATAATGTCTTCATTCTGTACAATTTATTTATGTACATAAAAGCATGGTTTAAAAAAAAAAAAAAAATCTGAAAAATCGAAATGGGAGAGCGATGGCCCAATCTCGGGAAATTATGAAAAATAGGAGGTTCTCAGCTGTGCCCTCAACTATTTCAAACCTAAAGTATCTTTAAAATTACTACTGATAACAACTGAATAAAGGTAGAAACAGAATCAACAATATAAATGTCTTCACAAAGGTCTGGATATATCATGCATCTCAATGCAATGCTTCATTTTAACAAGGACAAGGAAACTCCAATCTCTATTGATCAATCAGACTTGGTGGAGTAATGTTTAGCATCCACTCTGAGTATGGGAATTCGGTGGGTAAATCCTCAGCCGAGTCATACCAAAGATTTATAAAGTACATGCTGCTTCCTTGTTTGACACAGCATTTAAACAAAGGGATAGAGCACGCACAAGAAACTCGAGGTTGGC
Organism: Myxine glutinosa; assembly: GCF_964187855.1. Classification (NCBI taxonomy): domain Eukaryota; kingdom Metazoa; phylum Chordata; class Myxini; order Myxiniformes; family Myxinidae; genus Myxine; species Myxine glutinosa. The sequence goes on along the minus strand of NC_136261.1, from coordinate 152,994,891 downwards.
AATCCCCAATGGCCTCCTCCTCTTGAGTCGAAGTGAGATAAGTTATAATATTATTATAATTTAAAATGTGTCTAATAATAATAATAATAATTCGTTTATTTTGTATAGCGCTTTTCCAGAAGCCCAAAGGCGCTTTGACAGAGTGGAAAACATAATGCATAACAATACATGAAAACAACAATTGCAAAAAGACAAGAATCAAGAAAACAAACAGCAGCGATATACGGCATATATATAAGACAAGAATCAAAAAGACAAGACAAGAATCAATAGGGAAATATTTAAAGCAAAAGGAGGGAGAAGGAGAAGAGATAGTCAGGGGTTAAATGCTGTGGGTTGAATGTTGAATGCAGCGTTGAACAGGTGGGTCTTTAGTGATGTTTTGAATGTGGTGAGTGAGGAGGAGTCTCTGATGGTGTGAGGTAGTGAGTTCCAGAGGGTGGGAGCAGCGATGGAGAAGGCCCTGTCCCCCCAGGATCTGAATTTGGTCCGGATGGAGGGGGTCAGGAGGTTGGTACCAGCAGAGCGGAGGTTGCGGGTGGGAGTGTGTCTGGAGAGGAGGTCAGCCAGGTAGGATGGGGCCAGGTTATGGAGGGCTTTGTATGTCAAGAGGAGGATTTTGTACTGGATTCTCTGGGGGATGGGGAGCCAGTGAAGCTTGTAAAGGACGGGGGTGATGTGGTCACGGGTCCGGGAATGAGTGAGTAGACGGGCAGCGGAGTTCTGAATGTATTGGAGTTTATTGGTGATTTTTGAGGGTGAACCATAGAGGAGGCTATTGCAGTAGTCCAGACGGGAGGTGATGAAGGCGTGGATGAGGGTTTCTGCAGCCGTGGAGGAGAGGGATGAGCGGAGACGGGCAATGTTTTTCAGGTGAAAGAAGGCTGACTTTGTGATCTGTTTAGTGTATTTGTCGAAGGAAAGGGTTTGGTCAAAGATGACGCCAAGATTCCGGATGTGAGGGGAGGTGGATACTGGGATACCGTCGATGTTGAGGGCAAAGTTATGGGTGGATTTTGTGAGCGTTTTTGGGCCAATGATGATTATTTCAGATTTATCACAGTTAAGCTTGAGGAAGTTGATTTGAAGCCAGGATTTTATTTCAGTGATGCAGTTTGTCAGGATAGAGTGGGTGTCGGTGGAGACGGACTTGGTGGAGATGAAAAGCTGGATGTCATCGGCGAAGCAGTGGAATTGGAGACCATGACGGCGGATTAAGTGACCGAGCGGGGACAGGTAAAGGATGAAGAGGAGGGGGCCAAGAACTGAACCTTGGGGGACACCTTGGGGGAGGGGAGCAGTGGGGGATTTGCAGTTATTGATGGAGATGAACTGGCATCTGTCAGAGAGGTATGATTTAATCCAAGAGAGGGCAGTGCCGGTGACGTTAAAGGTGGATTCAAGTCGGGTGAGGAGGATAGTGTGATCGATGGTGTCAAAGGCAGCGCTGAGGTCGAGGAGGACGAGAATGTTGAGGTTGCCAGCGTCAGAGGAGAGGAGAAGGTCGTTGGTGATTTTGAGGAGAGCAGTTTCAGTACTGTGGTTGGAGCGGAATCCGGATTGGAATGTTTCATACAAGTTATTGGCAGAGAGATGATGTTTGAGTTGAGTGGCTACAGCGCGTTCCAAAACTTTTGACAGAAAGGGTAGGTTGGAGATGGGTCTGAAGTTGTTTAGGGTGTCAGGGTTTAGACCAGGTTTTTTTAGAATGGGGGTAACAGCAGCAATTTTGAGGGAAGGTGGGACGATGCCTGTAGACAGGGAGGAGTTTATTGTTGCAATGATAAGTGGAGAGAGAGCAGGGAGGGAGGCTTTGACAAAGCTGGAGGGGATGGGGTCAAGAGTGCAGGTGGCAGTTTTCATTCCTATGAGGAGTTCAGAGAGGTCAGTAGGAGAGATTGGGGAGAACCGAGACAGGGGATGGCAGGACAAGGGGGGGCAGGTGGTTGGAGGGGGAGCGGGTGCGGCGGTGGTCAAGCTGTTGTAGATGTTGTCAATTTTGCGTTGGAAGAAAGAGAGGAAGGAGATGCAGTTGTCTACTGTGAATGACTGGGTGGTGGTGTTCAGGGGGCGGAGGAGTTTGTTTATTGTCGAGAAGAGTGCTTTTGGGTTTCCGGAGCCAGAGTGGATAATTTGAGAGTAGTAGGCAGAGCGGGCGCGGGAGAGGGCATCTTTGTAGTGTTGTATGTGGTCCTTGTAGGCTTGGGAGTGAACTGTGAGACCCGTTTTATTGCGGAGTCTTTCAAGTTGGCGAGCACGAGTTTTCATCAGGTGGAGTTCAGGGGTAAACCAGGGAGCAGAATGGGTGAAAGAAACTGTTTTGGTTTTTACAGGCGCAAGCTGGTCAAGGCAGGAGGAGAGAGTGTGGTTGTAGTAGTCAGTGAGGTCGGAAGGGGTGTGGAGGTCAATGAAGGGAGAAGTGGACATTTTTTCAGAGAGGGTGGATGAGAATGAGGTAGGTGAAAGAGCGTTTAGCTTACGGAAGTTGATTGTGCGATAATGCCTTGGTGTTGGGGCGGGGATGTTGATGGTCAGAGTGATGGCTAAGTGGTCAGAGAGGGTGAGGTCGGAGCCATAGAGATGGTGCAAATTTAATCCAGTGGAGCAGACAAGGTCCAAAATGTGACCACGGATATGGGTAGGAAAGTCGACATGTTGAGTGAGGTTAAAGCAGGTGAGTAAATCAGTGAAGTCAGTGGTTATTGTGGAGTCAGTGGAGTCCATGTGGATATTGAAATCACCAAGGAGGAGGATTGAGGGGGAGAGGGAACATAGCTGGGTCAGAAAGTAGGAGAAGTCAGACAGGAATGATGGGTGTGGTTTGGGAGGGCGGTAGACGACAGCCATGACTGACTGCGTGTGACCAGAGAGTTTTAAAGCCAGGTGTTCAAATGATGGAGCAGATGAGATGGAGATGAGGTTGGTCTTGATGTCTTGACGGTGGATAACGGTAATTCCACCACCTCGGCCCTCCGAGCGTGGTTTATTGACGTAGGAATATCCATTGGGTGTGGTGAGGTTGAGTGTGTAGTAGTCCAGAGGTTGTTGCCAGGTTTCGGTGAGACAGAGAAAGTCCAGTTTGTTATCCAGGATGTATTCGTTCAGGATGAGGCATTTATTGTTGAGGGACCGGGTGTTGAACAGGGTGAGCTTGATGTTGTTTTGAACAGCAGGGATGAATTCAGGTGATTTAGCCAGGGTTCGTAGGCAAGAGGTGCGATCGTGTGGGTTGCTGTGACCAGGTGCGCTGGGACGAAGAGTGAGAGTGCGCTGAGCCGACCAGAGGACGGGGATGGAGTGACCTGATTGCAAATAAACAAACTTGCGACCGGAGCCACGGTGAATGTACCTGGGTCGTCGGAGGAGTCCATTTGATTTGATGGCAGAGATGCATGATGGGGTGGAGCGGGTATTGAGCAGAAGAAGCCTTGCGGCGGAGTACTTCAGAGCCATGCCAGGCAGGGGCGAAGGGACGAGTACGAGGCCAAGGTCGAGGAGGCAAAGCGGCAAACGCAGCGGCAAACGCAGCGGCAAACGACTGCAGCCGCTAATCAAGACCACAGCGGCAAACAAGGCCACAAGGCCACCGGCAAACAAGGCCACGGCCACAATCAACGGGAGCGGGCCTTTCGAATTCCGTATTCCGTACCATCAAAAGCAGATTCCGTTATCCAGCCGGAGAACACGCGGCACGTGCGGGTGTGAAAAGGCAGGACAGGTGTGAGATGTCAGGTCAGAAAGGTAGAAGCAGACCCTGTACATCCATCCAGTCGGAGAAGCGGCGAATATGCAACGCCAGCGTCCTCTCGCAACCGAACCCGGAATCTCGCAACCGAACTAATGATTGAGAATGCATGACTGCATAAAATAGCAATTGCTTTGACTGACGATGCTATTTGCAATCCTCCTACAATGAATGAATGAATGAATGATCGTTTTAAGGCCATTTTTCCCCGCTAAAGCGGGGGTTGGCTTTGCGGGCCTCATGACAATCATGGTTCCCTGTTTGAGGCAATGTTTTTATGGCCAGATGCCCTTCCTGACGCCAACCCTTGGTCACGCTCTTACGATGCGTAGGGATACGGTGTACCTATTCTAAACCGGGGTACACACCGTGATCATTCATCCCAGCAAGCTGGTACTCAATTTGCCGACCTCAGAAGGATGACAGGCTGAGTCAACCCCCCTGGCGTTAATTCAGCGATCGACCGGGATTCGAACCCAGGATCCTAGGATCCCAAGCCAGTACCCTAACCGCTAAGCCAACACCAGGCTTACACCAGGCTACAATGAACAGACAAAATCTTCCATTGCCAATTATTTAAACTATCAATTTACCAACATTGGCAGGTTTATATTGAAATAAAAAGGTAATATATGAAACCCCAAAAAAGGCTTGTCCGATCAAGCATTGCTGTAACTATAGAAGCTAAAGTTCTATGATGACGGTTCTTTTTACAGCATTAAAAAACTTAGAAAAAGCTTATGTTCAAAGGGGATTAGTCCATGGTGGTCTAAATAAGTTTGGGGATAAATTGCGTCATTGTGGTGCATTATAAGAAACTTTTATTTTTTGTACGTTCACACTGACACAAATATGCTTTTTACAACCAGAGATTTACAAAGGGAAGACATGCCTGCTTGCACAGAAATTACTGTCAAATTCATGAAGTTGTATTTAGATTAATGAACAGGATTAAATAATTAAATTGATATGTGGGAAAATGCAGGCCCAGACCAGGAATCAAACCCAGGTCCTCTGGAAAACCGTGCCAGTGCTCTGCCATCTGAGCTATCTGGGCGACCCTGACTGAGCATGCAAATTTTCCCACACATATGATTGCCACTCTCGTACCGTCATTGCTTCCGGGGCACTCGCTGCCAACCATAGGAGCTCCTGTAATTTTCCCACATACATCAATTAAAAGTTGTATTTGCTGCTTATTGACCTCTCTGATGCTGGGGAAAACCCTCTCTTTCTTTTTGCAGACTCCACGTTGTATCATACAGTATCATATCCCTCTGTTTATCTGGAAATAAGACTTTGGTCTGATTTTTGGAACATCTATTACTAAAAAGGGCCCGTGCATGCATGCGATCGTCTGTCCATCCGTGTGTCACGCTTTATTTGAAAAGGGTTCCTGCTGTTGTAGAATAATAATAATAATAATAATAATTACACAGTTGGAAAGCTAATATAATCGATTTGCTTGGAACAACAATTTAAAACTTGTTTTAAATTTGCTTTCATGTGATTTGCTTAAAACCATTTTAAAGCAGGAACCCTTTGGAATAAAATGTGTCAGACAGGGAAGGAGCACACAAACAGCAGCAGCAACAGACGACAACAACAACAACAACAACAACAACTTCAACAACACCATTTTACAAAAGATCCTTTTTGCATGTTTCACTTTTTTGTATACGTTGTTGAGGCTCGTATAAAAGCTAACGCACAGAACTTATAACAAAGGGAGCAGGAGACAAAAGAGGGTGAGAGAAGGAAGCACAACAACAGTGGAGAATAGGGACAGCAGGAGATTTGTGGAAGAGAGAGAGAGAGAGAGGGCTGGGGTGGGTTACACAGAATAAACAAGATGGACACTGCAGGGACTTTCAGGAAAGAAAAAAAACAAAAAAAAAACGTTTAGTAAAAAAGTTTAGGAAAGAAAATAGGGGATCTAAAAGAGGTGGGTTTGGGTAGATTAACAGGGATAGAAAATATCATGGTTTTTGGATGGGGGAGATTATAAGATGGTGGTAAACAGCTTCACTTCATTTTACAATCTCTGAGACTCACAGACAGACATGTAGTACGTTTGTGAAGTGAAAGATGCTGTTTTTTATTAAACCTGTCAGTGAAGCAATGGGTCTTGTATGCTAATGCCCTTCAATCCTGGAAAATCTCAGTCTCACCATATAGGTCTATGATCAAACAAACCCACATTTCTATTTCCTTGGTAAGCTACTGGAAGAGGTTGTCTCTTGAACTTCTCGGCCTCACCGCCAATCATGAACTCTCTTGGGACAACCACATAGCAAAGCTCGTGACCAAATTCAGCCATAGACTGGGAATTTTCTGTCGATCCAAGGAAAATCAATTTTTCAGCTTGCAAGGCCTTTGTCAATAGCTGAATGGATCAATGCTCTCTGCTACAGGCTGGCACCTTAGCAATTATTGATTCTGATAGCTCTTATTGATTCTGTGGAATCTAATGCCCTCAGAATTATTGGAATCTCCCACGATGAGACCGAAGCACATCAGTCAGGTTGGTGGTCTGTCTATTTTCTACTGTCTATACACTATTCCAATATTGCTACTTCCACTCTCTCAGTCCAACCCTCCCCTGCACGTGTTCTTCCAGTAACCCCCTTCTGGTTAAACTTAGAAAATCGAGGATGACTGCACACCTTGACTCTTATTCTTTAAAAACTCTTCCCAACATTAAAAGATGATTTTTAAAACGCTGAGAATTGCACAAATATCTCACCTTCTGAACAAGCTCCTTTGTGTGCATCAGGATCTGAAAGACAAGCAAAATGTGAACAAAGCAGCACAATTCGATTTCAACAAATACCATGGCAACACACCATTTATTTACCCTATCTTGAGACATGTACCCCTTTTTCACAGTTTTAATAGCAGCCATTAAAATTATGCTGATTTTCTATAGAACCAAAAGTAGTTTTAGTACTAAAATCATTATTGGGGAAGAGTGGTGCACAATAATATATCATGGAGTATGGTCTTGAGGTCGTGCCAACTTTGGAACTCGTCTTGCAATGGCTGGCAATTCACTCGCCGTCCTCAACGAACTTTTACACCGAACGAATGTGTGACTGCCAAGTTGACTCCACCCTTTCGCCAGATAACTCTCCCCCCTCGCTATTTTACACTGATTGTGCGCCATTGGTTTTCCCATGGCTGCTTGAGCCCACGACATGCCCACCTCTATCAGCAGTTTTGAGGTGGCGTCCGTGGCTTTACACGTCCCGGGACGTACTTCTGGCGGTCACTGGGCCCCCCTTACACAAATTCAAAAGGAATAAACTGCAGATAAAGACGAGAAAATACTATTTGACATGAATGTGTCAATGGATATGGCTCAGCCCATGTTAGATGTCACTCACTGTTGTGTTTGATCCAAATTAAAGGTCACGTGAAAATTAAAAGTTACATGACAGAATACAAGACAAAAAAGAGAGAAAAGAGAGATAATTGGAAGAGACAACATCAAAAGCTTCCAACTTGAGTTAGGGTTTGCAAAAGTATTTTCAACGGGCACATGACCTTTGACCTTTGGAACCCAAAATTGAATTAATTAATCTTTGTGTGAAAGTCTAAACTTCTAAAAAAAATTTAACACACAGCTTTGAATTCTTTTTTTTATTTATGAGAATCTCGCTTTATTAACCTCAAAAAAATTAAACAAAAAATCGAAAGAGAAATGTCAGAATCCATGTTACTCGTGCCGAAGCCAAAATGCTCATGGCGTTTCCAAGCTGGAAGGGCTAAGTACAGCAGTTGCTTGAACCATGCCAGTTGTCCACGACCACTAGTGGTTGCTGCGAGCCTTCCACCGATGTCCTTAATGATGCAGGACGTTGATTGGCTATACACCACTGTTGCTTTGATGGCGATAGGCTCAAATATGTAAGACCGACTGAGGCCGGCGTATTTTTGGTGGCCGCCGGAAATAGCTGTGTTGTAGATGTGAGATTCGGCAAACGTGTCGGCACTGGTGCAGTCCCAAGTTAGGCTTTCCAATTATTGTAAGAAATAATGCTCAAGCCTTCAGGGCATATACTTTCACCATTATCTAAAACAAGGGGTTCCAAGACAGAGGGTACTCCTTCCCTGTGAATGGCACGGTTGACCACATCATTCAGGGCAGTGCGTCTATGTGAACGACCAGCCCCAAAACGGTACGTCCATAATCGCCGAGCATACCCATCATTCAACCTCATTGACACTTGTGACGCTGACAGAGCGCCACTCCAACTCACAGGGCAACAGCAACCCTCAGGGACTGTGGATCAAGCTGGGTTCCCATAGAGGGAACAGGGATTGTATGGAGCCATGTCCCGTTCTCCTTGGTCGCTGCGGTCAAAAGATGGGCTCTGGCGACTTGATCCTGCCTCAACATCCCAAACTTTTTGGCCGAGTCGAGACAGCCCTTCAGGTTCACAGGCACTGACCGACACAAACCAAGCTCCATGTTGACACAGCTCCTGTCAATTCCCTCGTTTACTGACAACCTCGTTTTCAACTAAGGGGCTGACAACCAGCAATGAGGAGATGAAACCAATGAGGGTGATGTCAATAGCCTTCCTGAAACCCAGACCACCCTGTGTAACTGGAAGCATGGCTTGCATACAAGCAGCATCATTGAAAGCGATGCTGGACATTTTGCTGACGGTTTCACAAAAGGTGCTGTCAAAAGCTCCTAGCTGTGTACTATTCAGGTAGGAGGGGGATGCACACAAGATATACAGGAGCTTGGGCAGGGCGAAGCAGTTTTTGAGCAAAACAAATTGTGTGCGTTGATTAGCTCCAGGCGGCATGTCATTCAAATCAAATTGTCGTGTTTCTCGGTGATGGCTTTGGGAGATGGCATTGAAGAGATTGGAGCACCAAGTAGGGTGCAGTCGTCGGTCGGGATAATCTTAATATCGGGGAGGACTGCCTTAAATATGGCCTCGATAAGTTGCCAGTCGTCCAGCGATGCATGGTTAAGGATGGTTAGCTCACACTTGCTGGTGGGCCATTGATCTCAAGTCCAATGTCGATCAGTTGAGCAATGATATTCTGGAGGTGGGCCAGCATTTTTGTGGGCTCATCACCAAACGATGCGTCATCGAGGTACCATATGTAAAGCTCAGACTGAATCCCCACCCTCTCCCCTCCCCCTCCCTCAGCTATGGAGTCGATTCCCAGGGAGAAAAGGCCGGCCTGAAAGGGTTGCCCTGTTGGATGCCCGTTGCTGAATGAATGGCCTCGTCACCGAAGAACAGGACTGAAGGCTGAGCGTATGTCTGCAAGATGAGTGGGTAGATGCTGAGGGTGCACCTTCATGCTTCAGACAATAAAATATCACGCCTCAAGCAGTTGAACACGTTACACATGTCAATCTTGAGGAAAACGAGATTTGGAGGTGTATTTGTCAGGTAGTGTCTGGCAGTGTGATCAGCCGCTTCACACCCACCTTTGGTCGAATAGCCCAACTGGATGGGGCGTAGCTCAGCCCCAAGTTCATCAGAAAAAGATCAGACCCCGGCTTTGGTAGCGAGTCAGCAAAATGTATTGCCCACAGCAATTGTGCGAACAACGCCATCTTTCTTGGTTAAAGCAAATAAGTTCGCACCGAAAAAAATAGGATGCACGGCTTCCAAAAACTCCCCCCGCAGGACCATGTTAATGAACAGGATGAGATAAGAGAGCAGGCGAGCCTCCACTTTGGCAGCTTCCTCGCCCAGAAGAGCTTTAAGGTGGCCTGGTCTGAGCCCACGCAGCTGACCCGCATGGAAATAGATTGACCGAGGTCCAGACGGAATGCTCCGAGAGAACCAACATAGCGAAAAATTCACCGTCGAGCGCAGCCGGAAGTTTAAGGTCTTCCGGGGCAGCCAGATGTTTGGCTTTAAGTGCATTAGCTATTTTGGCTGATTGTGGAGCATGCCCCTCGCAGGCCGTTAACTTTCTGATGGCCCCCTTGATGTCCATGTAGGGTGAATTTGGCCTTCACCCTTTTGTTAATGTTTGCGTGTCATCAACTTTGTGGAGCTTAATGGTGGAATTGCTTGAAAGAGCGATTGGAAGAAGTGGCAAACCGTCCAAATCCAAAACAAAAAACGAGGATGTGATGCCAGGCCAACGGGGGCATGGTCCTCAAGGGCATCGCAGAGAAGTTTTCGAAGTGCGTCAGCGACAGGAATACGAGCAACCTTAGGTACTTTTCAGAGTACCCTGAAATTGTCACAACATCACGGCACATAGATGGAAATGTCCATTGGTTGGGCATGGGTAGCCAGGGGTTTGGGTGGGTCTGTGTAATCCCACGGCAAACAGGGCATGACTACTTGGTCAAAAGCACAACCACCTGACGCTCAGAGAAATAGTCACAAGATTAGTGGTAGCAGGGGTTGCGTGACAGACAGTGGATAGAATGCTTCCATGTGTTGACGAGTTTGCATTTGGGGCATGGGGAGTAAAAAAAAAAAAAAAAACACCTTTAGAGGCCATTTTTCCCCGCAAGCGGGGGTTGGCCTTTTTTCGGGAACTGTGGTTGTTGTTGTTTTTCGGTCCCCTTTTTGAAGCAATGTTTTACGGCCGGATGCCCTTCCTGACGCCAACCCTTTTTGCCGCGTATTGACCGAAATAACCATGCTGTGAAATGAGGGGTTAGTTGATGCAGTGTCATTTCCTAAGGTGACGCCAAAGGAACTAGCAGGACTGCACACCACTCCAACGGATCTAAAACCGCTGTCGAAACCGTCACCGGCCACTCTGCCAGAGGCCACCAAAACAATGTTCTATTGGCCACCAACAAGGGCAGCATCAGAGGCCGCCGGACACGCGTTGTGATCGTTGTCGATGCCAGCCACATCGCCAAAGGCCACCGGATGCCTGCCGTAGTCGTTATCGGCACCAGCCACACTGCCGGTGGCCACCGAATGCCTGTCGTTGTTGTCGCCGATGCCGGCCCCTCCACCAGTGGCTGCTGAACACCGGACACGGCTAAGTTTCATGTTGGGCTCTGTGCCATATGGCCTTGTAGCTGCTGGTTGCAGGGCACAAGGTTGTGACGGTTGTGACAATTAAGGGTTGCAGGGCACAACCTCAGGAGCACCACCAAGGATTGATTTTTCCCGAGCAACAAATACGTGGCTGTGATTTCATCGTACTCAACATTGGCGAGAATTGTGAATTTCTCATGTGAAAATTGTGAATTGTGTCTATACTTGTGCCAAGTTTGTTTCAAATCTCTTCAGTGTTTCATAAGTTATTGGGGTAACAAAAACAAACAAACAAACCAAAAACGGAAGGACAACCCAAAAACACAATGCTTCTGGCCTTTGGCTGCAGAGATATAAAAAAGTAACAGATGTGAGGACCATTCAAAGGCCATAATGATTTGAAGGTTGGAGCCAAAATTATAATAAAATCCTTCGTTGAAAAAAAAAAAAAAACCAAAACAGTAACCAAAACACAAACAATTAACCTCAATGTCACTTTGACCTTTTTTTTTCTTACCTCTCGACCTTTATGGGTAATAAGAGCTGCGAGGGGTTTAGCATAGAAACGTGAAAATGAAAAACCCAAGCAGCCATACATGCTATTTGCTGTCAGCTTGAGCGCTTTCTGGCGAATGTCGTACTGGGGGAGAAAGGGGAGGTGGAGAGAGAGGAAATACAATTACAAAGCCAAATTTCTTTTCAGACGATTTATTATTCGCCACCAAACCATCATTGTAGCAGTAGGATCATGTATTGACTTATAATAACTGTAAACCTGCCAGCCGGCTTTCTCAAAATCAAACTAGAGAGGTTCCAGGGAACCTGAACTCAACTGGTCTATATCAAGATGGTTAGAATATGCATAATAGAACCACAAACTATATAGTTTATATGTGCTAAAAATATATGACAAAAATTGATTTGGTCGCCCTGCCGCGCCCATTTTTGGGCGTGCAACGCCCAAATACAATCCCAAACTAGTTTATGTCTTAAAGATGCTGCATAACAAGTTTCATCAAATTTAATCAATATTTGTGAATTTTAGAGCATTCATTCATTCATTCATTCATTTGTGACTTTTAGAGCGTAGACGTCGAATTGTTTACAGACGACAGACAGACAGACAGACAGACAGACGGACGACAGACACTGGGTGTCGACAAAAACTCAGCTGGACATAGTCCAGTTGAGTTAATAATAATCACTCCAAACTATGCATTCACAATCTTTCTACCCATGATGCCATTGCTATTGTCTTATGCCATTGTCTTATTGACACTCCTGTACAGATGCAAATCTTGGACAGCATATCGTCATCATATCAAACGCCTTGATCAGTTCCATATGTGATGCTTTCGCGAGATTCTTGGCATCACTTGGCGAGACAGAATACCTAACACCCCAATCCGAGAACACTGTTGCATCCAAGGAAATGAATATTTCCTGATGCATGCCCAGCTTCACTGGTCAGGACACCTCACATGCATGGAAGTCCATCAATCCCAAGAGCGCTTTTCTATGAACCACCTTTATCGGCCATTTTTCCCCGCAGAGCGGGGGTTGGCCTTTTTCGGGCACAGTGGTCCCCTTTTTGAAGCAATGTTTTATGGCCGGATGCCCTTCCTGCTGCCAACCCTGTTCGTCGCCTCTTACGACACACAGGGAATTACCAGTGAACTGGTACTCAATTTGCCGACCTCGGAAGGATGACAGGCTGAGTCAACCCCCCTGGCGTTAATTCAGCGATCGACCGGGATTCAAACCCAGGATCCTAGGATCCCAAGCCGGCACCCTAACCGCTAAGCCAACACCAGGCTCTATGGACAACTTAAATTTGGTAAAGTCACGTGGTGGACAAAGAAAGTGCTATAAGGACGTCCTTCAGTCTACGATCAAGTATTGTGCCATCCCAGTTGTCACCTGGCAACATCAGCCCACAAATAGGTCAGCTTGGCATAACATTTTCCGCAAAGGCAAACTAGCTATCGAGAGACAGTCTAGGCAAGAAATGAAAACCTGCCAACATTCATCCCCGCAAGAACCGGTCTATATCTGTAATGTTTGTGGTAGACGCTGTGGGTCCCGCATTGGACTATACAGCCATCGCACGATGCACAATGCTTGGTGAGCAGGCCAACGAAGGGAAGAGTTTCATCGAAAGCGACGACTCACACCATCATCATCATGCACTCCCTATACATTTTCCCTTCATTGTAAAACGACCAATGTGACAGTTAAAAGGATTTTGAGCCAATTGGTGTCACGGGCTTAGTGAAGATTGGCCTCAGCGATAGACAGCGGCCTGTTAACTTATGCACCGCCCAAATAACTATTGGTGAAGATAACGAGGTAACTTGATTCAATTTTGGTGAAGATATGAATCTGGATCCAGATCAGAGAGTTTTAAAAGTGATTCTTTCAAAAAGTGATTTTAAATTTCACCTCCTCAACCTTGGCCTCGTGCTCGCCTCTCCGCTCCTGCCTGGCATGGCTCTGCGGTACACCGCCGCAAGGCTCCTTCTGCTCAATACCCGCTCCACCCCATCATGCATCTCTGCCATCAAATCAAATGGACTCCTCCAACGACCCAGGTACATTCACCGTGGCTCCGGTCGTAAGTTTGTATATGTACAATCAGGTCACTCCATCCCCGTCCTCTGGTCGGCTCAGCACACTCCCACTCATCGTCCCAGTGCACCTGGTCACGGCAACGCACAAAATCGCATCTCCTGCCTGCGAACCCTGGCTAAATCACCTGAATTCATCCCCGCTGTTCAAAACAACATCAAGCTCACCCTGTTCAACACCCGGTCCCTCAACAACAAATGCCTCATCCTCAACGACTACATCCTGGATAACAAACTGGACTTTCTCTGTCTCACCGAAACCTGGCAACAACCACTGGACTACTACACGCTCAACCTCACCACACCCAATGGATATTCCTACGTCAATAAACCACGCTCGGAGGGCCGAGGTGGTGGAATTGCCGTTATCCACCGTCAAGACATCAGGACCAGCCTCATCCCCATCGCCTCATCCTCATCCTTTGAACACCTGGCTTTTAAACTCTCTGGTCGCACGCAGTCAGTCATGGCTGTCGTCTACCGCCCTCCCAAACCACACCCATTATTCCTGTCTGACTTCTCCTACTTTCTGACCCAGCTATGTTCCCTCTCCCCCTCAATCCTCCTCCTTGGTGATTTCAATATCCACATGGACTCCACTGACTCCACAATAACCACTGACTTCACCGATTTACTCACCTGCTTTAACCTCACTCAACATGTCAACTTTCCTACGCATATCCGTGGTCACATTTTGGACCTTGTCTGCTCCACTGGATTAATTTTGCACCATCTCTCTGGCTCCGACCTCACCCTCTCTGACCACTTAGCCATCACTATGACCATCAACATCCCCACCCCAACACCAAGACATTATCGCACTATCAACTTCCGTAAGCTAAACGCTCTTTCACCTACCTCATTCTCATCCACCCTCTCTGAAAAAATGTCCACTTCTCCCTTCATTGACCTCCACACCCCTTCCGACCTCACTGACTACTACAACCACACTCTCTCCTCCTGCCTTGACCAGCTTGCGCCTGTAAAAACCAAAACAGTTTCTTTCACCCATTCTGCTCCCTGGTTTACCCCTGAACTCCGCCTGATGAAAACTCGTGCTCGCCAACTTGAAAGACTCCGCAATAAAACAGGTCTCACAGTTCACTCCCAAGCCTACAAGGACCACCTACAACACTACAAAGATGCCCTCTCCCACGCCCGCTCCGCCTACTACTCTCAAATTATCCACTCTGGCTCCGGAAACCCAAAAGCACTCTTCTCGACAATAAACAAACTCCTCCGCCCCCTGGACACCACCACCCAGTCATTCACAGTAGACAACTGCATCTCCTTCCTTTCTTTCTTCCAACGCAAAATTGACAACATCCACAACAGCTTGACCACCGCCGCACCCGCTCCCCCTCCAACCACCTGCCCCCCCTTATCCTGCCTTCCCCTGTCTCAATTCTCCCCGGTCTCCCCTACTGACCTCTCTGAACTCCTCATAGGAATGAAAACTGCCACCTGCACTCTTGACCCCATCCCCTCCAGCTTTGTCAAGGCCTCCCTCCCTGCTCTCTCTCCACTTATCATTGCAACAATAAACTCCTCCCTGTCTACAGGCATCGTCCCACCATCCCTCAAAATTGCTGCTGTTACCCCCATTCTAAAAAAACCTGGTCTAAACCCTGACACCCTAAATAACTTCAGACCCATCTCCAACCTACCCTTTCTGTCGAAAGTTTTGGAACGCGCTGTAGCCACTCAACTCAAACATCACCTCTCTGCCAATAACCTGTATGAAACATTCCAATCCGGATTCCACTCCAACCACAGTACTGAAACTGCTCTCCTCAAAATCACCAACGACCTTCTCCTCTCCTCTGACGCTGGCAACCTCAACATTCTCGTCCTCCTCGACCTCAGCGCTGCCTTTGACACCATCGATCACACTATCCTCCTCACCCGACTTGAATCCACCTTTAACGTTACCGGCACTGCCCTCTCTTGGATTAAATCATACCTCTCTGACAGATGCCAGTTCATCTCCATCAATAACTGCAAATCCCCCACTGCTCCCCTCCCCCAAGGTGTCCCCCAAGGTTCAGTTCTTGGCCCCCTCCTCTTCATCCTTTACCTGTCCCCCCTCGGTCACTTAATCCGCCGTCATGGTCTCCAATTCCACTGCTTCGCCGATGACATCCAGCTTTTCATCTCCACCAAGTCCGTCTCCACCGACACCCACTCTATCCTGACAAACTGCATCTCTGAAATAAAATCCTGGCTTCAAATCAACTTCCTCAAACTTAACTGTGATAAATCTGAAATAATCATCATTGGCCCAAAAACGCTCACAAAATCCACCCATATCTTTGCCCTCAACATCGACGGTATCCCAGTATCCACCTCCCCTCTAATCCGAAATCTTGGCGTCATCTTTGACCAAACCCTCTCCTTCAACAAATACACTAAACAGATCACAAAGACAGCCTTCTTTCACCTGAAAAACATCGCCCGTCTCCGCTCATCCCTCTCCTCCACGGCTGCAGAAACCCTCATCCACGCCTTCATCACCTCCCGTCTGGACTACTGCAATAGCCTCCTCTATGGTTCACCCTCAACAATCACCAATAAACTCCAATACATTCAGAACTCCGCTGCCCGTCTACTCACCCATTCCCGGACCCGTAACCACATCACCCCCGTCCTTTACAAGCTTCACTGGCTCCCCATCTCCCAGAGAATCCAGTACAAAATCCTCCTCTTGACCTACAAAGCCCTCCATAACCTGGCCCCATCCTACCTGGCTGACCTCCTCTCCAGACACACTCCCACCCGCAACCTCCGCTCTGCTGGTACCAACCTCCTGACCCCCCCCCCCCCCATCCGGACCAAATTCAGATCCTGGGGGGACAGGGCCTTCTCCATCGCTGCTCCCACCCTCTGGAACTCACTACCTCACACCATCAGAGACTCCTCCTCACTCACCACATTCAAAACATCACTCAAGACCCACCTGTTCAGCACTGCATTCAACATTCAACCCACAGCATTTAACCCCTGACTATCACTTCTCCTTCTCCCTCCTTTTGCTTTAAATATTTCCCTATTGATTTTTGTCTTTTTGCAATTGTTGTTTCCATGTTTTGTTATGCATTATGTTTTGCACTCTGTCAAAGCGCCTTTGGGCTTCATGAAAAGCGCTATACAAAATAAATGAATTATTATTATTATTATTCTTCACCATTGAGTGATGAGTGATAGAGCCAAAAACAATATGTGGCATGGCGTTTCAAAAAGCTGTGGACAGATTATGACAAAATTAGGTGGATGAGTTGGGTCACTGGGTCAGTGACAAGAACAAGCCAATACTGGGAGGGCGCAGGACTGTGCACGCACGCACACACACACACACACCCCCCCCCCCCCCCCCCCCAACATTTGCGGTTCAAAAAATGTGACCTGCTTCTATATTCGCAGCCCTGTGCTTAGGCCTTAGGGTATTCAACGAATATCGTGGGCATAAAAACCATCCACCACCTAACGCGTGCATGGAAGTTCTAAAAACATCTTCCCGCCAGCCGCACATAAACCCAAAGCGGCTATAACCAACCATCCCCCACCGGCCGCACACATAACACAGTTATAAAACAAACTTCCACGAGCCCTGCAAAAACCATTTCCCACAGCCACGCACATGAAACAGAAGAGGAAGATGCAGTATTCTGTATTATCTTACTGAGATAGACGTTAAGTTTAAATTACATATTTTAAACATCCTGGCATCATAATCCTTGTGTTTGAATATCATTTTATTTTTGATCCAAAATAAAGTAAATTTTTTACTTACCGTACCAAGAACCAGCCTTGCTGATCGGTGCAAGATTTACACTATGGGAATACTAGCAGAAGTACTGCCGGGCTGGTACATTGCCGGGCATTGTACCGGGTACAAGTACATTGCCGGGCGGGGGAGGGGAGGGGGGAGGGGGAAGGGGAGGGGAGGGGGAAGGGGAGGGGAAGGGAACGGGGGGGAGGGGAGGAGAGGGGGGGAGGGGAGAAGAGGGGGGAGGGAGAAGAGGGGGGGAGGGGAGAAGAGGGGGGAGGGGAGGGAGGAGAGGGTGGGAGGGGGGAGGGGGAGGGGGGAGGGGAAGGGGAGGGGTGAGGGGGGAGGGGAGAGGGAAGGTGGAGGGGGGAGGAAGGGGGGAGGGGGAGGGGAGGGGAAGGGGGAAGGGGGAGGGGGAGGGGGAAAGGGGGAAGGGGGGAGGGGGAGGGGAAAGGGGGGAGGGGGAGGGGGAGGAGGAAAGGGGGAGGGGGAGGGGGAAGGGATAGGGGGAGGGGAAAAAGGGAGGGGGAGGGTGAGGGGAGAAGGGGAGGAGGTAGGGTGGAGGGGGAAGGGGAGGGAAGGGGAGGACCAGTCAACAATGACGTTGCAGTTCTCATGGTCGGAGAGCAGCACAACAATCGCGACATCGTCCTGCATCTTCGCAACAGCACGAAGCGGATTTTGGAGACTCACCGATCCTGTGACGCCCTCCAGTACCGGCGTTGCCGGGCGGGGGAAGGGAGACCCGTACATTACACACATTACAACATTACACACACACAAACTGTGTTTTATCTTCAATGGTCTGGCGGCGGGAATGGAACATCACGTGATCGCTCTGAGCGAATCAGCGCGCTGCTCTGCCACCAGGTCAGATTCCGTGTATAATATTCCTCGCTGAAATGCGCTGAGGGAAATATGAATAAAAAATATGGATCTCGTCAAATATTTTTAGGTAGGCCATGTCCTTCCCAGGCTCAATGGCCATGTCTGTGCCAAATATCAAGTACGTGAGCCACTCCGTTTAGGAGTCTATCGGTAACATTACACACACACAAACTGTGTTTTATATAATATAGATAGATGGCTGATCAGCAAGGCCAGCCCCAGCCCTTGCTTTGCCCCACCCATGCAGCCTCCCAGATTTGGCTTATCCTCACACCCTCACAGCTTCCCCTCACCTCACCCCCTTTCCTTGCTCCTTTCCACATTCCTGCACCCAGCCAGGAACTCCACCTTCCCTGTACCGAACAGTGTGGACGTCAAACATCCGAGGCCTCTGCTCCAACCTGACAGATCTTTCGATCCAGGCCATTGCCGGTACACCAAACATCTATTTAACAGAATCATTCTTCCCAAAGGACATCACTAACTCCTCAGTGTCTCTCCCTGGCTATGGTCTCCTCTGGTTTGGTCGACCTAATCCCCATCCTGGAGGCAGGGTCACACTGCGCATCAGGAACTCCATTTCTCTATCTGTGTAATGCCATTATACCTCTCAAGCCCTATGAGTATCTCTGGCTGCAACTTCCCTCTGCTCCCACCTCTTGTTTGTCCGTTCTTTGCAGCGAACTGTCTTTTGCACCTGAGAAGTTGGTGAAGTTTCTGGTAACCATAGACTCTGATTCTGCATCTTGACCGGAGGGCATCAGCTTACGTGTTCGAAAAACCAGCTCTGCTGCACTTGCACTTCCTCTCTCTGCACTTTTCACCCTATAATTTGCCCTCAGTCACATTTCATCTGCTTGAACGTCAGCAAACCTTATTGCATTACATAAAAAGGTGCAAAACAGAACCCCTTAACTACAGATTATGACCAGACCTTACTTCCAAGAATCACCAAAGTCATGGAATGCATCATCACAGGTGACATAAAATCATTTATTTTTCTCCAACGACCTCATCTCAGAAAATCAATTTGGATTCAGACCTGGTCACTCTACATTGGGCATGCTGCTTCCACTTGTCCAGCAATGGATGGAGGCACTCATTGTCAGACAGGAAATTAGAGCCGTCTCCCTTGACATATCACGTGCCTTCGATACGGTCTGGCACCCCGCTCTGCTCACCAAACTCTCCTCCTAAGGTATCCGTAGAAATCTCCACGCATGGCTTGCGGACTTCCTCTCTGGTCTTAGTCAACGTGTCACCCTGAATGGATTTCTCTCATCTCCCCTTCCTGTTCAAGCTGGAGTTCGCCAAGGCAGTGTTCTGGGCCCTGTGCTTTTTCTGGTCTTCATCAGTGATCTCTCCGACTCTCTGGAAAATCCTCTCTATCTCTTTGCTGATGACTCCACTCTCTGCCGCTCCATACATCATTCATCAGATTGGCAGTCTGCAGCCTTCTCACTCTCTGCAGACCTGGACAAAATCACAGACTGGTCAAACAAGTGGAACATGTCTTTCAATCCTGACAAATCTCACACTCTTACGATGTCTCTCCGAAAAGACCAACTGGACAACCCTCCCATCTACTTTCTGAACAATCCTCTCCAAGAAGTTCTGTCACTCAAGCTTTTGGGTCTCACTATCTGCCATGATCTTTCTTGGGAAAACCACATTTCCAAGCTGGCCTCCAAAGCCAGTCGCCGACTGGGCATCCTCCGTCGTGCGAAGTCCTTCCTTGGCACACCTGAGCTCCTCACCACATACAAGGCTTTCATCCGCAGCTCAATGGAACACTGTTCTCCCCTCTGGGCTGGTGCTCCTGCCTCACACCTCGCTCGGCTTCACGCTGTTGAAACGAAAGCTTTCAGAATCATTTGAATCTCCCGCGATGAGGCTAACTCCGAGGGCCTTTCACTCACTCACCACAGGCAGGTTGGTGGACTTTGTCTGCTACCGACTCCTCTCCAGCCTAGCTCCCCCAGCTCTGTCCCCCAAATATTCCTACAGGCCATACAAGATCTGCCAGCAACCCTCTTATGGTGAAACTGCCAAAATCAAGACTCTCTGCTCACCGTCACTCTTTCATTCCTCTTTTCTCCCACCACTGGAACAAGCTCCCTCACTCTCTTCAATCCCACTCCTCCCTCCAGGTCTTTAAAACAGCTGTTCACCACCATCTCTCATCTTCCCCCATCCAAAACCTTGATCTCTTCTACCCCCGTTAATTCACCCCAGATCCACTTTTTTTTTAAAATACCGACTTCTTTCCTGGAAGTCCGAGCAGTGTCCATGTGTTTTATACCTCCCACCCCTCCCCTTCCCATGCCCCCACACCCTCCCAAGCCCTCTCCCTCCCACAGATCTCCCGATGTCCCTGTTCTCTACTGTTGTACTTGTGTGCTTCCCTCTCTCCCCATCTTGTCTCCCGCTCCCTTTGTCATATGTTTTATGTGTCAGTATATTTTTATGGGATTTAATGTTGGCTCTCACACGAGCCTCGATCTTGTATACCAAAAATAAAATAAAAATAAAATAAAATAAAGGCCTTCATTCACATATTGATGGAATATTGGTCTCCACTCTGGGCTGGCAACCCAGCCTCACATACTGCTCAGCTTGACGCCGTGGAAACCAAGGCCTTGGAGATTATCGGAATCTCCTGCAATGAAGCCGAGTCTAAGGGCCTATCAATTTGCAATTGCCAACAGGTCGGTGGTCTTGGTCTTCTTCCACCTCCTTCTTTCTGGCCTTACTCCCCCTGTCCTCTGTGCTTCACCCACCCTCACTACCCCCCCAGGTATCTGCAGGGAGCATGCAGTCCACCAGCAGCTACCTTCTGGGGAAACTCCCAAAATCCAGAATCACTGCTCACCTTACCTCAACTCATTTGTTCCGCTTTTTTTTTCCATCTGTGGAACCAACTTCCACATTCTCTTTAATCTCATTCTTCCCTCCCGGTCTTCAAGACAGCTGTTCAACACCATCTCAGATCATTCTCCATCCAAAACCATGATTTTTTCTCCCCTCGTTAAACTATCCTCCCCACCCCCCTACATTTCCAGTTTTTCCTTCTCGAGTTTCCTCCTGTATCTATTTTGTCACCCCCTGCAACCTCGCATACCCCTCATTCTCAACCGCATCCTTCTTAGTCTGCCTGCGTCTATTTTGTCCCTCGGCCCTGTTATTGACGTCACCCTCTCTTTCTGTTCCTTTTGTTCTGTTGCATCCTGATGCATTATTTAGCTGTATTAGCTGTTCCACAAGCCTCGACTTTGTAAACAAAAACAAAAAGGCCATAATGTATTTCAGAAAGTGAGACAAGCTTTTATGAGGGAATTTTTCAGATCCATCTTTAAAAACGAGATGAATTCTGGTTAAATGTGGCTCGTAGTGCCTTTTTGAATAATTTTTAAACATTCGTGGTCAAAGGTGAAAAGATTATGGAAATGTGGCATTGACCACGCCACGAAATCTCATTATTGTTTGGGAGACATGTGTGATTGGTTGTGGTAGACTGAAAAGATGAGACTGCAATGAGAGCGTTACCTGCATGCGGACATCTGCATCAAGGTCATGTTGCTTCATCAGCTGCTTTACTTGGCGTCTTCGTTCAACCAGTTTGCGTATCTCCGTTGGGAGCACCCCTTTAGGCACATCTGATGATGGCAATGCTGGAATGCCCTCAGAATCAGCCTCACCCTGCCAGAACAAACACATCAATATGTTTTTCCCAATTTAAATTCACATTATTTCGGCCACAAGCAAAACTAAGTGACATTTGATTTTCTGCAGCAACATGAGAAAATTTGTTTCAAATGATTAAGATTAATGGAATTCATTTCAATGGATTAAATAACCATTAAGTATTTAAACCAAAATATGTCAAAAATAACTGACTCAAAATAGAACGCAAAGCTAGTTTTTTCGAATGCTTGTGTCGGTCTGCGTCAGAGGACAGTTGAAACAGGGATGAAATAAACAGAATGTTGATTGAGGGAAAAAGAAGCTGAACTTGGAGCATTAACCCGTTGTCTGATCAAAAGGAGGAGACAGAATATGAGTATACTGTATATCAAAAATGGGTGGGAGTGAGTCGGTACAGTATACAACAACAACAACAACAACAGGCATTTTAAGGCCATTTTCCCTGCAAGAGCGGGGGTTAGCCTTGCGGTCCCCATGACAATCTTCTCCATTTTGCCCTATTTTCTGCATCTCCCCTTGTTAACCCCCTTGCACGCATTTCTTCTTCGACCATCTTTAGCCAAGTCTTTCTCGGTCTTCCCCGTCCTCTACTTCCTTCTACATTCATTTCCATCACTCTTCTCAACCAGTCACTTTCATCCTTCCTCAACACATGACCAAACCATCTCAAACTGTTTCTCTTCACAGCATCCATCACAGGCTCTATTCCCATCATCTTTCACAATTCATCATTTGTCTTCCTCTCTCTCAACGATACTCCACACATCCACCGAACCATTCGCATTTCCAGCCTTTCCATCCTTCGTTGCTGCTCTACGTTCATTACCCATGTCTCGCTCCCATAAATCATAACACTTCTCACACATGCAGCATACACCTTTCCCTTCAGCTTCAACGACACTCCCCTCCTCGTCAGCACGCCAAAATGTTCACCAAAATGAGGAAACTATATAGTCAGCATTGAGGAACACAGCCATAGAAAGGCGATAGACAGAGTATGTGTGTGCCAAATACCTCCTGTATTTCATTCTGCATTTCTCTCTGTTTCTCCATAACGCCAAAGTCAATCTTCCTTGAAGGTAAAAGTTTGTAAACGATTCTTTCCTTTTCCTTTAAAAGTATTTTAAACATTTTAAAATGTTCCACTCACACCATCTCCCTGTCAGGAATTCACCACGTGTTCTTCACCACAATCTATCACACTTCTTATTTTTCTTCAGAAAGATTATTTCCATTTCTTTCTGCTGTTCCTTTTGTTCTATAGCATCCTCATCTGTTGTACACCGCTCCTTTCCTATGCCATCTCCAGGTGCTGCATAACGTCATTTCCGGGCACCGAAGGGGGCTCGGCAATGACGCACGCTGAAAGGGAGTACCCAGTTTTCACTCTGGTTGTTGTACACCGCACCTTTCCGATGCCATCTCCAGGCGCTGCATAACGTCATTGCCGGGCACCGAATGGGGCTTGGCAGTGACGCACGCTGAAAGGGAGTACTGAGTTTTCACTCTGGTTGTTTGTTTTCTTGTTTGCTTTCTTGTTTGTTTGTCCGGGCGACATCTCAGCCATCCTTTGAGCTCGGAAGCTGAAATTTCGGCACAATAGTGAGAAAGTCCTTTGTCAAAAACGTTATTTTTTGTTTTTTGATTAATCATTTAATTTATGAGTTATTTAATTGTTAGCGATTAATTAAGTACTTGCACATTTCCTTTCTCTTCTGGCCATTATCTCAGGCACCTTTTGAGTTCGGAAGATGATATTTGGACATGCCAATGACAGTGATTTGGGTGTAAAATATATTTTTGATTTATTGATTAATCAATTAATCAATTAATCGATTAATTATTTAATTATTTGATGAATGACTTAATTAATTATTTTTTTTTAATTTACAGATTCGGATGAAATGGTGGTGGTTTATGTATTCCATGAGCCAATTGATTAACGAGTTAATTTTTTTATGATTATTATTTCTTTATTTTCATTATTAATCATTTATTTATTTTCTTTCTCATCTGGGCAATATCTCAGACACCTTTTGAGCTAGGGAGCTGATATTTGGACATGACAATGACCAAGTGATTTGGCTGTAAAGGGTATTTTTGATTTATTGATTAATTAATTAATCGATTAATTATTTATTGATTAATCAATTAATTATTTAATTTTTTATTAATGACTTATTTAATTAAATTCCTAAAAGATACATCTTCGGATGAAGCACTAGTGGTTTAGTTATGCTATTAGCCAATTGATAAAGAACATATTTTATGATAATCTTTTATTGATTTTAATTATGTGATTAATCGATCAATTATTGTGCACCTCTCCCTCCCAATGCACTCTCTGTAAGCTGCACTGCGGTATTGCTGGGCACCGGAGGTGCCCCGGCAATGCCGCGCTGTAGGATATTTAATTATTTGGCATGGGGGCGGTGTACTTTGAATGTATCTGTACTTGTTCTGTGTTCTAGCTCTTCCATGAGCTTGACTATGTATACAAAAAAAATAAAAATCTATCGACGGAGGATTAGCTGCGGGGTCTGGACTGATAATGCCCACGGTTTGAATGTGGACCATGGTCCACCTTCTGAGGACCCGGGGTATCAGTGAATGAAAAGCTCTCGTCAATCCTGAATCTTCAGAATTGTGAGCATCAATTTCGATTTTGAAGACAAGGTTTTGTCCTTTAAGTGTTTATTTAACTGAGCCGACAACACAGAGACAAGATTTTATAACCATCTGAGAAAGAAAATGAAAAAGGATCTCATTCACAATGATATACCTACCATCCCATGAACTTTTGAGTCGAGAATATCATCCACATGGACATTCAGCTGTTCATACATTTTGACAGAGTTGCTACCACACCTGTACTCTCATCCAGACACGTACCTCAACCTCAAGACCCATTATCAATGTTAACGCCATGCACCCCTACAAATACCATCTATGGAATCACATGCACTCTCTCTTTACGAGATGCTTTATCTGAGATGAGGAAAGGCTGGTCGATTGCTTCTGTGAGAATCTGATCGATGTACAACCCAACAGCACAGATCTCTCAAAGCAGGTTGCTCAACACTTCGATATTTCCAAACATTCATTCAGTCACAGGGCAGTGTCTGATATTTTTTCACCATTTCAGCACCATGGACAGTCAAAAGAAAAACCTACCAATGCCTAATCTTTAGAATCTGCATGATAGCCCCCCAAGGGATTAACAAGTACTTTCCATTCACTGAAACATCCCATCTTTACAAATTTTTAATATTCTTCATGCTCTCATATATCTTTTCATCTAACTTATCTCTCCTTCTCTTTAAGACTTCCCTTTTCTTCATTCGGTTCTCGCTCCTTTTTAGTTATTCAATCATCTATTGTCGCTGTTCTCTACCCTTATTCCTTCCAAAAATGAGGCCTTCCCATCCAACGTTCACCCTGATTCCTTATGTAGCTCTGATGCATGGACCTCTGGCTCACTCCCACCCTACATCAACCTTTGCCCCTATCCCTTCTCCCTCTTTTGCTCAGAAGAAGGGTAAATGGCCAAATATCAGCTTCTCGATTACTGGTGGTAGCATAAATCAATCAATGTTCTGTTTATTACATTTAAAGATCTATGACTTGCTATTTTTCCACACTGAAACAACTGTATAAATCCCTGTACGTTTTAAAAATCCATTCACACTGAAATATTTAAAGTGGGAGACAGACACGATTTAAAAAACTTTTGAACTGCAAACATCCCACCCCTTAGGCTCAGCTCTGGAAAAGCAATCATTCCCTCTTCCTAATCATATTCAAGACTTTGCAGTTTTATAAATTGATACTTTAGATATTTAAATGTTGCCATATGTTACCTGTGTCTTGGCAGTTGAACCTGAAGCCGAACCTCGATCAACTGTAGAGAAGCAGATGTTGTATTCTTGGATGATCGAGGGGTACAGACTATTAAAATCCAAAAGGAGGATGAATGTGTCGTAAAATCCTGGTGGGCAGCAAGAGAAGAGTAAATACACAATAACATCCAAAAAAATGATTCAATGAAAGGAAACTTTTTTTCAACTAACATGCTATGGAGCATGGAATGAAGGTATTGGAAAGGGTGTTGGAGAGGAGGATAAGGAAGAAAGTGAAGATCGACGAAATGCAGTTTGGATTTATGCCAGGAAGAGGAACGACAGATGCGCTTTTCATTGTGAGGCAGTTGCAGGAGAAGTACATGGAGAAGAGGAAGAAGTTGTTTTTTGGGTTTGTTGATCTGGAGAAAGCATTCGATAGGGTTCCACGCAAAGTATTGACATGGGCATTGAGGAAGTTAGGAGTGGAGGAATGGTTGATCAGAGTAGTGATGGCAATGTACAAAAGAGCGCGCACAGCTGTAAGGACGAAGGACGGGAACAGTGGTGAGTTTGAGGTGAAGGTGGGAGTGCATCAGGGGTCGGTACTAAGTCCACTACTATTTGTAGCTGTGATGGAGGTGCTGGCTCAGAACGTAAAGGAGGGTTTACCGTGGGAGTTGTTGTATGCAGATGATCTGGTGTTGATTGCGGAAAGTATGGATGGACTGAAGGAAAAGATGAACAAGTGGAAGGAATGTATGGAGACAAAAGGTCTGAAGGTGAATATCGGAAAGACGAAGGTGATGGCAAGTGGTAAAGCATGTGGTCAGGTGGAAAGAACTGGGAAGTGGCCGTGTGCTGTGTGCAGGAAGGGTGTCGGAGTGAACTCCATTCAATGTACAATGTGCGCTGAGTGATTTCATCAAAAATGTAGTGGTCTGAGAGGGTCATTTACCAGTGTGGCAGCTACATTCAAATGTAAGGTGTGCACAGAGGGAGCTGCAGATGGAAGAAATGTTGAGTTGGATCTTGGAGACGGCGTGAAGCTGGAAGGTGTGAAAACATTTTGCTACCTCGGAGACATGCTGAATGGAGAAGGTGGATCAGACTCGGCAACGGTTGCTCGAGTGAGATGTGCATGGAAGAAGTTTCGGGAACTGAGTGGCGTGGTGATGAGGAGGAGAGTGTCGCTGAACCTGAAGGGAAAGGTGTATGCTGCATGTGTGAGAAGTGTTATGATTTATGGGAGTGAGACATGGGTAATGAACGTAGAACAGCAACGAAGGCTGGAAATGGTGGAAATGCGAATGGTTCGGTGGATGTGTGGAGTATCGTTGAGAGAGAGGAAGACAAATGATGAATTGCGAAAGATGATGGGAATAGAGCCTGTGATGGATGCTGTGAAGAGAAACAGGTTGCGATGGTTTGGTCATGTGTTGAGGAAGGATGAAAGTGACTGGTTGAAAAGAGTGATGGAAATGAATGTAGAAGGAAGTAGAGGACGGGGAAGACCGAGAAAGACTTGGCTAAAGATGGTCGAAGAAGAAATGTGGGCAAGGGGGTTAACAAGGGGAGATGCAGAAAATAGGGCAAAATGGAGAACATTGTCATGGGGACCGCAAGGCTAACCCCCGCTCTTGCAGGGAAAATGGCCTTAAAATGCATGTTGTGTTGTTGTATGCTATGTTGGTGTTGGCCTGGTGTTGGCTTAGCGGTCAGGGTGCCGGCTTGGGATCCTAGGATCCTGGGTTCGAATCCCGGTCGATCGCTGAATTAACGCCAGGGGGGTTGACTCAGCCTGTCATCCTTCTGAGGTCGGCAAATTGAGTACCAGCTTGCTGGGATGAATGATCCCGGTGTGTACCCCGGTTTAGAATAGGTACACCGTATCCCTGCGCATCGTAAGAGCGTGACCAAGGGTTGGCGTCAGGAAGGGCATCCGGCCATAAAAACATTGCCTCAAACAGGGAACCATGATTGTCATGGGGCCTGCAAGGCCAACCCCCGCTCTAGCGGGGAAAATGGCCTTAAAACGATCATTCAATCATTCATTCATATGCTATGACTGTGGATCTGATGCCCAGAAAATTAAGCTGTCAAATATATGGCGTCAGTGCTCCGCAAATAGTACAGCTTTCGAGTCTTTCCAGTTCCTTTTTGTCATCCGCCAAGTTAAGAGACGGGAGACATTGAAATGAGCTCCATCCAACCGACCGACCGACCACCTGTCCATGTACTTTTGTGTATGCGATATTTCAAAAACCATTGAACATTTAGCTTTCATATTGCACAGATCTATTCCTCATGACATTATCTCAACCTGATTAGATGACAGCTGTGATAGGATAAATTATGTTGCCATGGCAATCCTCTCTATAACTTCACTTGCATGCGCGATATTTCGAAACCGTTCAATATTTAACTTTCATATTACACAGATATATTATTCATACCACCCAAAAGGCAGGGGACCTACAGTATCAGCTCCTTGTTAGCATAGCTTTTGTCATATTTCGGTTTAACTTTCTATTTTAACTTAAAAGTTTCACCTGTGCCTTAGTGTTCCATACAATGATAGTGCAAACTGGCTCATATCCTTGCAATCAATCTGTACTCCACCATGGTGAACATTTCTTTCTCAATATAATCAGCATTACCATCCGCACATTTCTGCCAACGTTCAAGTAGTTTTGTGATGCCATCACAACAGAACTGTGCGTCCTTGCTGACAGAATAAACACTTCACAGTGGCCTTGACATCATCTTCGGAAAAAGAAAAGTTCTCCACGATGGTGTTCCTTTAAGTTTGGGGAAGAGATGAAAATTTTATGGAGCAAAGAGTCGGGGCTGGTGATAATTTGTAGCGGTACTCAATTGACCATCACTTACTTTCAGGACTGTAATGGTGCACCCATATCTCATCTCCAGTCATCTCATGTCCAGTCAGTCATTACATAGTAAGGGAAACATATGAAAATCTGTTAACTAAATTGTTACCAAAAAATTTCTTCACCAATATGTTTGTAAAGGTGTGTAATAACATGTGTTAAAATGTTGAAGGTCAACTCCCGTGGGAAACCCAGAAAAAAAGCTGTTGAATTCGGGCACCGAAAAATTATTTTCGAGAATTTTTATTTTTTTAAATCGGCCCTTAACTAACTTATGAGGGGTCAAATAAGGGTTTTTCATGATTCTGAGTTGATTGTTAACATTTATATTTCACCACAGACACTCCTTTGTGGAAAAATAATTTCTAAATATATCTCATTTTCTACTTTGCAGGACATGGAGTCTAGCAATATGGATGAAGACGTTACTCCATCTGTGCTCAATTGCTTCATCTGTGCACGCTCGGATACACCAGCTGAAAGGCTCATACAGGCAACTCCAAAGGGATACTCAACTTTATTGAAACAAGCAGAAACTGTCGAAAATGTTACTGTTGTGGAACGTATGAAGGAGGCTCAAAAGGAAGGAAAACTGAGGTACCACCAGAAGTGTAAAAATGATCTGTACAACAACTTTGTTGCAACCACCAAGAAGTCAGCTCAAGCATCAAAGGCAGAGAAAGAGTCATCAAAGTTGAAGAGAAGACGCACTACTTGTGAGTTCAGTTCATCAACTGGCTGCAGTTCTAGAAGATCACAGTCAGTTGACCTCCTGTATAAGGATGTATGCATTCTTTGCAACCAACCAGCCCAGCTCTACAAAAATAATCCAGCACAAGCTAGAAAGAAATACAGAGTGCCAGATAATTTGACTGCAGATACACTGAAGGCAAGCTTGCTGAAGACAGCACGGAGTCGCGGGGATGACTGGGGCACTGAAGTCACTGGACGCCTGTAAGGGATCAACGACTTGGTAGCAGAAGAAACACTGTACCATTTGCGATGCAAACTTATGTTTGCGAGAGGTGACAGTTTGTCCAAGACTGATGAGGAAGGAAAAAGGAAGAGAGGACAGAGGAGTATTGATGAGGAGCGAGAGGCAGTTTTTATTGAATTCTGCGAATGGTTAGACTCAGAATTAGAGCATGGGGTAATGAACATGGACCAAGTCCATGAAAAGCTGCAGGAGTTTGATCAGTCACCAGAGAAGAGCCTTTCTTATTCAAAGCATTGGCTAAAGATAAAACTACTAGAGAAATACGAAGACACCTTGTATTTCACAACACAGGAAAGAAGGGCAGATGTACTCTGTCTCAAAGATGGCACCGACAATATTCTGCGAGGGCATCATGCTAATCTTGACCATGGAGATGAGAAGACTCAGATCATAAAGACGGCACTCAAGTTCATATCCAATGATATTGCCTTGATTGATTTAGGTCCAAAGTCATACCCCACCACACACAGTATGACTGACATCGATAGTCAGCTGACACTTGTTCCTGCAAGCCTTCAGATGTTCTTGAGACCGATTGTCAAGACAGACGAAAGAGTTGCCGTTTGGGGGCAGAATTTTATTAAGGCCTGTCGACCTCGGTCTGGAGTATTGCCACACCAAATGGGGCTTGCCATACAACTTGATCATAGATTTGGGTCAAAATGGATGCTCAACAACTTCCACCGGCTGGGATACACTGAGTCTTACACGGAGACACAAAACTACAAATACTGCTTCCTTAATAGTAGGAGTGGAGATGATGTTCCAGATACTTCTGGCACTCTTGACACCATTGTGGAGGAAACCGATGAACAGATCAATGATGAGGTTGCGGTTGATGCTGTGCTTGAGGATCAATCAGTGATGACAGCCAAAGTGCCAGCCAGTGAAAGTGAATTGTCAAGTAATGATCAGGTGGTCTTTATGGAGGTTGGGGAAACAAACAATGCAGTCACTCAGTTTGTTGGAGACAATATAGATTTAAACATTGTCTCTATTCACGGAAACACTCCCTTTCACTCAATGGGTTGGATCAAAGTCACCTCTCCGGCACCACCTTTGCAGGAGTGAAGTCAGGAGTGATCAAACCAGAGACTCTACCTCCAACAGAGGGTGCAGCTGCACAACATTCACTCCGTGCCTACCTGCAGACCCGGGACTGGATCCTTCTACAGAGCATGTCTCTGAACCCCAGTGACTATGGATGGACAATAGGTGTGCATGGGTATGAGCCAGTTCCAACACTGGACCCCACGGCTCCTGAGGAGCTATTGCAGTTCACGAGCTGTAATTGTCATGGAGATTGCAGCAACCGGCGATGCAGCTGCAAGAAGAATGGGGTCACGTGCATCTCGGCCTGTGGAGTCTGTAATGGCATTACATGCAGAAACTGCAGTCATGATGTTGTTGAGTCTGAAGAAGACATAGACAATGACTGTTGAAACTTCTGACATTGTGAATGAGAAATAACTCTTGAGTATTATATATGTATGTGAAATAAAAGCTACTTTGTGTGTAAATGTAAAAGTGAAAATATAAATGTTAACAATCAACTCAGAATCATGAAAAACCCTTATTTGACCCCTCATAAGTTACTTAAGGGCCGATTAAGAAAAAAAAAAATCTCGAAAATAATTTTTCGGTACCCGAATTCAACAGCTTTTTTTCTGGGTTTCCCACAGGAGTTGAACTTCAACATTTTAACACATGTTATTACACACCTTTACAAACATATTGGTGAAGAAATTTTTTGGTAACAATTTAGTTAACAGATTTGTGAAATATCTCATAAAATGCCCTTACTAACAACTCTCATCGCCAACACTTCATAGCACTAAAAAACATGGTGCTGCCCTTTGCATTCTTGACTAACGTAGCACTGAAAAATCAAATCATTTTTTCCTTGTCATATACCCAACCTGACCACCAAGTTTCATCTGAATCCGTCCACAACTTTTTCATACATCATGCTTTATATTGTTTTTGGCCCTCTCTCAATGGTGAAGAATCGGAACCTGGTGTTGGCTTAGCGGTTAGGGTGCTGGTTTGGGATCCTAGGATCCTGGGTTGGAATCCCAGTCGATCGCTGAATTAACGCCAGGGGGTTGACTCAGCCTGTCATCCTTCCGAGGTCGGCAAATTGAGTACCAGCTTGCTGGGATGAATGATCCCGGTGTGTACCCCGGTTTAGAATAGGTACACCGTATCCCTGCGCATTGTAAGAGGCGACCAAGGGTTGGCGTCAGGAAGGGCATCCGGCCATAAAAACATTGCCTCAAACAGGGAACCATGATTGTCATGGGGCCCGCAAGGCTAACCCCCGCTCTAGCGGGGAAAATGGCCTTAAAACGATCATTCATTCATTCATTCAAGAGTGAAGAATCGCTTAAAATTTTAGTCGCCGAATCCGGATCCTGCTCTTCACCAAAATCTAATTAATTCGTCCTTATCACACAACCTGTCCACCAAATTTTAGCCGAATCCATCCACAACCTTTTGAGATATCCTGTTCACAAACAGACAGGGATGAAAACATAACCAGGTGGCAGAGGTAATTAAATTATGTGGAAACTAGCAATAAAGAGTTCAGCACATCCCTCATGCCAAAAGAGGCACTTAGAATGAATGCTGTAACAGTCCTTCACCAATTACATCATCAATTCTACATGTTTGGTTTTTACGGCGTAGCCCGTCTTGAGGGCAAAAGCCGTCTCAAACAGTTTGTCCGTCCGTATGTGTGTAATGTATGTAGGTACGTATGTCCCCTCAAACATATACCAATCAGAGCTGAGAATCTGATCACATGACAGAGTGATGTGATTACCGTACGTCTGATGTCATTACGGCAATACGGTGGCTGACTCTCCGCCGTATTGCCAGATTGCTGCTCTTCCAACAATATGGTAACTCCGGCATTTTGATTCCAATTTCGTTCAGGCCGAACAAATCGTCGAACCTGTCGGATATCACAATCGCCATGCTCTACCTTTACCTTTTTCATTCAGTTTGAAGCACAAACAAACCGATTGTTAAAATTACCATCAAATATCAAAAGCATCAGCGTTACTGCTCTTCCAACAAAACGGTACGTATAGGCCTTAGACTTCATGCCTCACCTTTGGGCCGCTTCGGACAAATCAAGTCCATGTTTCTTAATACAGTAGTGTATCGTTTCAGTAATATCGTTTTCGTAATAGTAATAATAATAATAATATAGTTTATATAACCATAACACTTTAATCCCAATGTCGTGAATATATAGTTAATGGATTGAAGCGGTGTATGGTTCATGAATCAATGATAAGTGGTGTACGGTACTAACAACCGCGGAAGTAAGGAATTTACCTCGGTTTTTTGATTGTATGTTATTAACCCAAACCTTGTGGGGTATATAGAGTACAGTAGATCTTAACTCAGTTTTGTAAGTAAAACTTACCTCACGGATGTCAGGATTCCTCCAAATTTATTTGTTTAATGTTATGAACAGCATTCGTGACTGTTTAAAAAACTAATCATATGTGTTTGTGGTTTACAATACTTTACAAGCCCGGCTACGCCGCTGTTAGACTTACGGTCTTGTTTATGGAACAAGCGTTACGCCTAGTTCCCCCGTCGGGGAAGTGATGTGAGTTGACAAAGTGGAACATGCAGAAAACATGCTATGATATGATATTTCGCTCACAAGGGTCAGACATACATGGAGGTGGCCATCTTGGATTTTGACGTGGCGACCCAATTTTCAATAGCGTTCTTCCTTATGCCAAAATACACCCACACACCAGAAGGTACTTCGCTTATTCTTCAAGATATTTCGCTCACAAGGTTCAGACATATATATGGTGGCGGCCGTCCTGGATTTTGACGTGGCGACCCACTGTACAATAGCGGTCTTCCTTATGCCAAGATACACCCACACACCAAATTAGAAGTTGGTACTTCGCTTATCTTTCAATATATTCTTCTCACAAGATTCAGACATACATGGCGGCGGCCATCTTGGAGTTTGACGTGGTGACCCAATGTTAAACAGCGTTCTTCCGTGTGCCTAGATACACCCACACACCAGATTAGAAGTTGGTACTTCGCTTTTTTTCCAAGATATTCATCTCACAAGGTTCGGACATACATCACGGTGGCCATCTTGGATTTTGACGTGGCGACCCAATAGATACACCCACACACCAGATTAGACGTTGGTACTTCGCTTATTGTTCGAGATATTTCGCTCACAAGTTTCAGACATATATATGGTGGCGGCCATCTTGGATCTTGACGTGGCGACCCAATTTTCAATAGCGTTCGTCCTTATGTCGAGAGATACACCCACACACCAGATTAGAAGTTGGTACTTCGCTTATTTTTCAAGATATTCATCTCAAGGTTCAGACATACATGGTGGCGGCCATCTTGGATTTTGATGTGGCGACCCAATTTTCAATAGCGTTCTTCCTTATGCCTAGATACACCAGATTAGAAGTTAGTACTTCGCTTATTTTTCAAGATATGCAGGTTACAAGGTTCAGACATGCATGGCATCAGACATACATGGCGGCGGCCATCTTGGATTTTGACGTGGCGACCCAATTTTAAACAGCGTTCTTGCTTGTGCCTCGATACACCCACACACCAGATTAGAAGTTGGTACTTCGCTTATTTTTCAAGATATTTCGCTCACGAGGTTCAGACATATATATGGTGGCGGCCATCTTGGATTTTGACGTGGCGACCCAATTTTCAATAGCGTTCTTCCTTATGCCGAGATACACCCACACACCCAATTAGAAGTTGGTACTTTGCTTATTTTTCAAGATATTCATCTCACAAGTTTCAGACATACATGGCGGCGGCCATCTTGGCTTTTGACGTGGCGACCCGATTTTAAACAGCGTTCTTCCTTGTGCCTAGATACACCCACACACCAGATTAGAAGTTGGTACTTCGCTTATTTTTCAAGATATTTCGCTCACAAGTTTCAGACATATATATGGTGGCGGCCATCTTGGATTTTGACGTGGCGACCCAATTTTCAATAGCCTTCTTCCTTATGCCGAGATACACCCACACACCAAATTAGAAGTTGGTACTTCGCTTATTTTTCAAGATATTCATCTCACAAGGTTCAGACATACATGGCGGTGGTCATCCTGGATTTTGACGTGGAGACCCAATTTTCAATAGCGTTCTTCCTTATGCCTAGATACACCCAAACACCAGATTAGACGTTGGTACTTCGCATATTTTTCGAGATATTTCGCTCACAAGTTTCAGACATATATATGGTGGCGGCCATCTTGGATTTTGACGTGGCGACCCAATTTTCAATAGCGTTCGTCCTTATGCCGAGATACACCCACACACCAAATTAGAAGTTGGTACTTCGCTTATTTTTCAAGATATGCAGGTTACAAGGTTCAGACATACATGGCATCAGACATAAATGGCGGCGGCCATCTTGGATTTTGACGTGGGTTGCACCCACACACCAAATTCGAATGCGGTCCTTCGCTTACGCACGCACGCCCGCACACACGCACGCACGCACGCCCGCCCGCACGCACGCACGCACGGACGGACGGACACACAGACGGAGGGGAAAGCCATAGTCCCCCTTTCGCTCCGCTGAGCGACGGGGGACAAAAAACTGTCAGTATATGTAATTTGAGAAGTGTCTGTTTGTGTGTTCGTTTGACTTCTATGCAATCCAGAAATAAAGACTCCGTTTTTCCATTGTCTAGTAAACTCAAACTCTGTTGCATTTACTCTCAATTTATTAATCCATTAAATGTGAAAACAAAAACACCATTCTACATAAAATTGGGTCATAATCAAACGCCTATAGCTATTAAAACAGTGCCGTGGAATCACAGATTCTAACCGATACCATGAAGCATCTTGCAGAACACAGAACAGTTTTTTTAATTCACTCACCCACTTTGGGTTCCAATACCAAACCTCCAGCATATGCAGCCTTTTTCTTAGCAAGATGGGGTTTCCCCGATGTTCCCTCTCCTTCTTCACCAACCATCTGCGTACAAAATAATCAATGACGAAAGAGGAAAAATAATACTCCAATCATATACAATGCATACCTCCTACAAGATCCGACAAGATCCTCACTTTGCTGTTTTTGTTGTTGTTGTGGTTCTTGTTTGGGGGTCGATTTTTGATATGTGCACCCATTGATTAGACAGCTGCCGGATCATACCCGCATCTATCGCTCGACTCCACCCACCATAGCACAGAGACAAAATTAAATGGCCGCCATCTTGATTTTCTCGTGAACCGAACACATTAGGCCTCTAGGCCTCTGCTGATTATACACTGCATGGATTTGTTGCATCCGATTTCCATTGGCTTTGCTTAGGGCAAATGTTATTCTAGATAAGGGACCCGAAAAAATATCTAATCGAGCAACATCAAGAGTGAACTAGAACGGCACTCAGTAGAGAGCATACCTAAGCCAGGTGAAGAGTTTACGTTTTGTATCATAGAGGAGACCAGAAAATCACAATACAGAATCACATTTAATCAAAATCATCCGTCCACAACTTTTTGAGATATCCTGCTATGTATCGTTTTTGGCCCTATCTCCCAATGGTGAAGAATCACTTTTAAAATTCGAGTAGCCGGATCCGAATCCGGATCTTCACCAAAATCTAATCATTTTGTCCTGGCCACATACGCTACAACTCTGCCAAATCTCGTCCGAATCCGTCCACAACTTTTTGATATTTCTTGTTCACAAACAAATAGACAGACAGGGGTGAAAACATAACCTCCATCCACCTTTGGTGGCGAAGGTAATCAAACCCACCCAAAGGCACGGTACATCAGAACGCATGGTAATCAAGTATTACGTTTCAGAAATTCCAAAAAAAACAGAAAGGGGCAATATCTCTCCCTGGGTGCTCACATGGTAGAATAATTAAATAATCACTCACGGTTCATGAACAAAAAATTTTTTTCCTGAGTTTCTGAGAACAAAGCAAATATCTATTTTGGGGGACAACCACTTCCCCCCTCCCCACCCCCATAGACTCCCTTTGCGCCCAAAACTTTTTAATGCCGTAAACGTTTGGTAGATCACAGGTGATGAAGGTTTTGGTCAAGTTTCATCAAAATTGTGTGTGTAGTTGCAGAGGAAAAAGCAAATTCCTATTTTGGGGGTTTAGGGGGTTGAGGTGTCAAACCTGGATCCACTTTGACCCTCCGGTAGACTCTCGTAGACACCGACTTTTTTAAAATGCCGTGAACAAACTTCAGTTACAACAAAACAAATATCATTTCAGCCAAGTTTGGTCATAATCCCATCGGCAGTTTCAGAGAAGTTGCAAGTGTTTACGGACAGACGGACTGCAGGACAGCCGATGCGCCATCCCATAAGTTCCCCGGAACTACGTTCCAGGTGAGCTAAACATTAGCATTACGTAATTTTTGAATGGCTCCATATTGGAGTTAAGCAATCCGTGACCATGTGATGAATCAGGTCATTGTAATATAACCGTTGGGAGGGCAACATGGATAAGAGGTGTCGAGTTAATATTTTAATTGCATAACCAATGTGTAATATATTGTTACGGCCCGCGGATAAGGATGTTGGTTTGCCGAGCGGATGGCACCGCGGCCTAACAGTTACCCCGATTAACCCGATCCCCGAACGTTGGCCGGATCGCGCCACAGATATTCAATAGGGAAAAGACTAAGGCGACACGGATGTGAAGAAGAAGCAGACAAAAAGGTTGGAAATACGAATATAATTTATTTGCTATTTACAGGCTCAAAAAAACCAAGGAGAAGGAAAGATAAGAAAATAATATACAGAAGATATTAGACACAGTGCAACGCTAGCTTATACAAACTTAATTAACCCAGGGACAAAACAAACAGAACAAACTCACGTACACAAAAGGATGGATGGGCAGGAGGTGGATGGCTGGAGGGAGAGGAAAGTCCAAGGGGTCCTGCAGCACGATCGGCGCGTTTGGCAGCCGCCGTTCCTTCGCGGCCCTGCTCAAAACCGCCGTCCAGGCCCCAAGCGGCTGTTGAGTGTTGTTTCTGCTGTGGCCGCCGCTGCTGCTGCTGCTGTGGACGTCGCGTGCTTTGCCAGGACTACAACAGGCTTTGTGCTTCCCTGGATGATGATCTCCTTAATGTTCTCTATGTTCTTTTGCTCACATGCCAGCCTCGGACTCTGTTCGGAAAAGCACCAGCTCAGGAACAAGCATCGGTCCACTTGATCAGCCGTTGCTGTGTACAAAGCTTCCTTGGGTGATCTCAATGTACTCTCGCAGTTGGTTCTCTTACAGTTGGTTCTCTCTGGATGATCTTTTTACACAACTCAGCAACTACTCCACTCCATCGACAACCCAACGCCACCACTTTGCTTCTTGCGCGCGCGCTTTATAGCGCCTCCGGCGATCAAGCCGCCGGCCTTCAGGACACGCCCATCGGTGTGCTCACCTCGGCCCTGGTTGGTCGCGCGACCCTCTGGCTCCGCCCTTGATGACGACGGGCGGGCACGCCCGTCTTCCCCGACCCGAGCACATGTTCAATGGTGGTTTTGGAGGGGATGTAATTTGCAATCGAGGCTTGGCAATGATGAAAGGCAATGAAAGTTTTGGGAGTGGGAATGGGGAATGAAAGGAATCTACTCTATTTCACTTGGTGCAATGGAGTGTCATCTTAATGGGAGACAAGGCCTTACCCTAATACACATAATAAAGATATAACTATCAACCAGGGGGAAATCTATGATTGGCTAACGTGTATGCTTTATGGAATTAACTACGGGAACGCCCTTTGACCTTTATACAACACTGAAGGCAGGAGGGTCCAGACTTAAGCAATAATTCACAACAATTTACTACAATACAACACAATAAAAAAATACAATCCCCATTTCCGCAACAATATTAACCAATGTATGTTTCCCAATCGGCACATTACCAGATTTTGTTGCAAGTTGTAACCACAGTGCGGTCATTCTTGTTTATAAATCAATAATTTCAATTGAATCCACTTCCAAACGGCTTTGGTTGCAATCAGCATCAAAATGGAGGGAGGAGAAGAAAAGAAACATGAAACATTCAACTATAATTGACCAATTCTGAGGCAAAAAATCGAGGAGAAATCCACAAACTGGAGGACGTCTGGCACATCTGAGACAACAATTCTGACTTGTGTGTCAAAATTGGTTCCGACTTGTATGACCTCCCTATCTACCCCAGGATGTCCTGCTGTCAGATCTACCTTGCTCCGATATAAAGACAAAGGCAAAAACACATAAAATGTCAAAGCTTTAGTAATTTTGCTGAACAGAGTTAAAGGCCGCCAGTCAGCCATCTTTGGTCAGATTACAAAACAAGGTCTTCTGCATACAGTCACGTGAAAAAGTAAGTACACCCCATGTAAAGTTTTGACTTTTTCAACATATTTCAACATACAGCTATTTGATCTTCATTTCAACAATATTGATAGATAAAGGTGATATAATATAACAAATACTCTGGATTTGGATCTGGATCTGCACTATAACAAACACTCTGAAATATAAATAATAATCTACTCTGGACATGCTGCTTCTGCTTTCTCAACAATGGATGGAGGTCCTCAATGCCAAACAGGAAATTAGAGCTGTCTCCCTTGACATATCACATGCCTTCGATACGGTCTGACACCCCGCTCTGCTCACCAAACTCTCCTCCTTTGGTATCCATGGAAATCTCCACGCTTGGCTGGCGGACTTCCTCTCTAGTCGTAATCATCGTGTGGCCCTGAATGGGTTTCTCTCATCTCCTCTTCCTGTTCAGGCTGGACTTCCCCAAGGCAGTGTTCTGGGCCCTGTGCTTTTTCTGGTCTTCATCAATGATCTCTCTGACTCTCTTGAAAATTCTCTCTATCTCTTTGCTGATGACTCTCCTCTCTGTCGCTCCATTCTTCATCCCTCAGATCGGCAGTCTGCAGCCTCCTCACTCTCTGCAGACCTGGACAAAATCACAGACTGGGCAAACAAGTGGAACATGTCTTTCAATCCTGACAAATCTCACACTCTTACGATGTCTCTCCGAAAAGACCGACTGGACAACCCTCCCATCCACTTTCTGAATAATCCTCTCCAAGAAGTTCTGTCACTCAATCTTTTGGGTCTCACTATCTGCCATGATCTTTCCTGGGAAAACCACATTTCAAATCTGGCCTCCAAAGCCAGTCGCCGACTGGGCATCCTCCATCGTGCGAAGTCCTTCCTTGGTACACCTGAGCTCCTCACCACTTACAAGGCTTTCATCCACACTCTATGGAATACTGCTCTCCCCTCTGGTCTGGTGCTCCTGCCTCACACCCAGCTCGTCTTCACGCTGTTGAAACCAAAGCGTTCAGAAACATTGGAATCTCCCGCGATGAAGCTAACTCCAAGGGCCTTTCACTCACTCACCACAGGCAGGTTGGTGGTCTTTCCGTCTTCCACCGACTCCTCTCTGGCCTTGCCCCCCCAGCTCTCTCTGGGCTCTGTCCCCCAAATATTCCTGCAGGTCGCACAAGATCTGCCTGCAACCCTCTTATGGTTAAACTGGCAAAATCAAGACTTTCTGCTCACCTTCACTCCTTCATTCCTCTTTTCTCCCGCCTCTGGAACAAACTCCCTCACTCTCTTCAATCTTACTCCACCCTCCAGGTCTTTAAAACAGCTGTTCACCACCATCTCTTATCTTCCCCCATCCAAAACCTTGATCTTTTCTATCCCCGCTAATTTCACCCCAATTCCACTTTTTTGAAATACCAACTTCTGTCCTGGAAGTCCTTGGTGTCCTTGTGTTTTATACTTCTCCCACCCCCCCCCCCCCCCTTCCCACGCCTCCTCCCCCCAAGCCCTCTCCCTCCCACACATCTCCCTGCTCTTAAATGTTGTGTGCTCTCAAGTGTTTGTGTGCTTCCCCTTCTCTTGTCTTCCGCTCCCTCTTTTTATATATTTTGTTTGTCTGGTTGATTTGTTTGTGAAGTAAATGTCAGCTCTTTCACGAGCCTCGATTCAGTATACAAAAAAAATATATATATATATATATCATGAAATATTTACACTTTGTAGTCCATTGTGTTATTTAAATCAACATCAATGCAAATTTTGCATGTGGAAAAAGTAAGTACACCCCTACATTTATCACTACTTCAAATACCTAAAATTAGAATCAGGTGCACCAGCTCAGGTGCAAATGATTAGAACATCGTTAGAGAGGATCTTGGAGGAACCTGTCTTATTTAAACCTCAGACATTTAGTTTGGTTTGCTCTTTGTTGTTGAAGTGTGCGGCGTCACCATGCCTAGATCAAAAGAGCTCTCTGAGGCCTTAAGAAAGAAGGTTATAGATGCCTACGAGTCTGGGAAGGGATTTAAAAAGATC
The DNA here is from genome assembly GCF_964187855.1 of Myxine glutinosa. Taxonomy (NCBI): domain Eukaryota; kingdom Metazoa; phylum Chordata; class Myxini; order Myxiniformes; family Myxinidae; genus Myxine; species Myxine glutinosa. The sequence continues at coordinate 152,954,046 of NC_136261.1, read as the reverse complement.
TCCAATCAATTTTAAATCAATCATTCGACTGTCTGGAAGATCATCTACAAGTGGAGAAGATTCCAAACAACTGCCAACTTGTTCAGGCCAGGCCGCCCCAGCAAGTTCAGCCCGAGAGCAGACCGCAAGATGCTGAAAGAAGTCTCGAAGAACCCCAGAATGTCATCACAGGACCTCCAGGTAGCTCTTGCCACTGTTGATGTCAAAGTGCACGAGACTACCATTAGAAAGAGGCTGCACAAATTTGATCGACATGGTAGGTGTGCCAGGAGGAAACCTTTTCTGTCCATAAAGAACATCAGGGCAAGACTAAAGTTTGCCAATGAACACCTAGGCAAATACCAGCACTTCTGGAACAATGTGCTCTGGACAGATGAGTCAAAGGTAGAGCTATTTGGCCACAGTACCAGAAGACATGTTTGGCGAAAACCAAAGACAGCATTTGACCACAAGAACATGATACCAACTGTAAAGCATGATGGTGGAAATATTATGGTTTCGGGCAGCTTTGCTGCATCAGGGCCTGGGCAGCTCACCATCATAGAATCCACCATGAATTCTTCATTGTACCAGAGGGTGCTTGAGGATAATGTGAGGCCATCTATCGGAAAGTTGAAGCTCAACCGAAGGTGGACCTTGCAACATGACAATGACCATAAACATACCAGTAAATCCACCTAGGAATGGCTGAAAATAAAGAAATGGAGGGTTCTGGAATGGCCAAGTCAAAGCCCGGATCTAAATCCCACCAAGATGTTGTGGGGGGATTTGAAACGAGCTGTGCATGCAAGATGTTTCCATCACTCTTCTCAACCAGTCACTTTCATCCTTCCTCAACACATGACCAAACCATCTCAACCTGTTCCTCTTCACAGCATCAATCACAGGCTCTATTCCCATCATCTTTCGCAGATGATGGGAATAGAGCCTGTGATTGATGCTGTGAAGAGGAACAGGTTGAGATGGTTTGGTCATGTGTTGAGGAAGGATGAAAGTGACTGGTTGAGAAGAGTGATGGAAATGAATGTAGAAGGAAGTAGAGGACGGGGAAGACCGAGAAAGACTTGGCTAAAGATGGTAGAAGAAGAAATGCGGGCAAGGGGGTTAACAAGGAGAGATGCAGAAAATAGGGCAAAATGGAGAAGATTGTCATGGGGACCGCAAGGCTAACCCCCGCTCTAGCAGGGAAAATGGCCTTTAAAATGCATGTTGTTGTGCATGCAAGAAACCCCTCAAACATCGCACAGCTGAAAGAATTCTGCATGGAGGAGTGGGCAAAAATTTCTCCCAGTCGATGTCAGAGACTGGTAGACAGTTATAAGAAACGCCTACTTGAGGTTGTTTCTGCCAAAGGGGGCAATACCACCTATTAGAGTCAAGGGTGTACTTACTTTATCCACATGCGAAATTTGCATTTATGTTGATTTAAATTATACAATGGACTACAAAATGTAAATGTTTCATGATATTTGTTCTATTATATCACCTTTATCTATCAATATTGTTGAAATGAAGATCAAATAGCTGTATGTTGAAATATGTTGAAAAAGTCAAAACTTTACATGGGGTGTACTTACTTTTTCACGTGACTGTATGTATGCTCTCATGTGTTGTCTTTGTGCCAAGTCTGAACAAAATTGGTCCATGCATGTCCGAGAAATGTTTGGGGACACGTTTAAGTAACAAAATGGCCACCAGTCGGCCATCTTGGATCTGATCTCCAAAATAAATGACGGGCATATGTAAGCCATCATTCATTATCTGTTTGCCAAGTTTGATCATCATCAGTAAATGCATGTATGAGAAATAGTTGAGGAGATGTGCAGTCTCGGGTTTTTTACAATTACAATGGCCACCAGGCTACCAGTCTGCCATCTTTGATTACATCGCAAAATAAAGTGAGGTGCCCATGTATGCCATCATGTACTGTGCTTGTGCCAAGTTTGAACAAAACCAGACCATGGATGTTCAAGAAATGGTTGGCGACACGTTTAAGTAACAAAATGGCCACCAGTCGGCCATCTTGGATCTGATCTGAAAAGAACAAAATGACGTGCATATGCAAGTCATTATTCATTATCTGTCCCAAGTTTGAACAAGATCGGTAAATGCAAATCCGAGAATTGGTCGAGGACGTGTTCAAAATCGGGTTTTTACAACTAAAATGGCCACCAGTTGGCCATCTTGGTCGCATCGCGAAACAAAATGATGTACATGTGTTGTGTTTGTGCCAAGTATGAACAAAATCGGTCCATACATGTCCGAGATATGGTTTCGGACGGACGCATGTACAAAAGGACGGAGGAGACCCTATCCATAACCCCCGTTTCAGACTATGTTCAACAGGGGCTAAAAAGAGGGGGGAAAAAACGAATTTATCCAAGTTCAAACATCACCTCTGCTAAATCTTCTGTGACCAAAAAGTCTAATAGTGTGCAATGCTGGACTCACAGGTTCCTGCATTGCTTTGCGATTGAAATGCTTGTCAGGCACAATGAAGTTCTTCTCATGGAAAGCATGCAGCAGGAGAAACTCGTTACGTTCAGAACGTCCTCCCTGCAACGTACGAGCCTGCCATACACAGAACATGCACCACACCATTATTAATGTCCAAGTTCACTCATTGATGTTTACATACTTCTTTGTCACTTGGACTTCCTGCATCCCATTGTTTTACATGGCAGTTAAGATACATGGACAGTTAGTGGAGACGAGATTTGTAGAAAGGCATCAAACCATACATTCCGAATAGAAGCTCATCGATGTTTGTGCAGAAAGAAAAACGTATCTTTTAACCTTAACACGCTGGAACCCCAGCTTACCCCATTCCAAATTCCACAAAAATTTCAGAGCTGACCCTCCAAATTTGTGTCTTACCAGCAGGTTTCCCGCAATGTTTGTGATCTGCATTGCAAGAGGCAGGATGTTGAGGTCACAGGCAAGGCGCAGTGCTAACTCTGCATCACATAGTGTGCTCTCGGGGACACAAAGTAACTGGCGGGATGCACTAAACACAAAGCCATTCATGAGCTAGTGGCATGCATCATGAGGAATACGAAATTGATCAATCGAGTTCAATAAACGAAGAGTATATTGTGGATTGTGGATAAAATGGCAAATCGACAAACAGTCAATGATGGTATGAAAGTAATGCATAGATAAACGTAGCATGATAGTTATCATACTTGAAGTGTTCTCACTTGAACATTGCTGGAATATCTTCCTGCGGTAGGACTTTGCGCTCAACTCTCAGGACGAAGCGAGCCAGTTCTGAAAGATCGTAGCCCTTGCTTCGAATCAGCTCCCGAGCACACGTCTTCACATCACAGATTACACGCCCACTGGTGACAGCCTTGTCCACCATTCTCATTTTGCCCTGCGTTCACATGAGACAAATCTTATGATAAAGCCAGAACATCTACACAATAACCCAGCACCTCGGCTTTAGCTGGCCATGACTACCCACAGCAATGCGAGGCATTGTGGTGCGCTTTATTCGTCCAATCTTCGACCAGTGTGGGACTTTGCAGACAGCCATGCGTTGCAGCAACACATCAAGGTCAAATCCAATAATGTCATGGCCCTAAAGAGGAAGAAACAAAGAGAATGGATGAGCAAATGCTAGATGCAGCACATCCACTGAATAGAGCACTCATTTGGAAGTGATCAACTGAACATTATGTGGAGAAATGTATGATACTTTGTATTGCACCAAGAGAAAGACATCAAGTCAAGAGCAAAAATAATAATAATTATTATTATAATAATAATTAGAAAGAGCAATCGGAGATTTCAGATACCCGCCCGAAACTTGTATTCTGTGGAATTTGTGTGCTGGTGTTAACTAAATTACTAGAACGTCACTCGGTAGAGCGCATAACTCCACCAGGATGAACAGATTACGTTTTATATCACACTGATGGGTCGAATATGGATGCGCACCTGAACCAAAATCAAACCGGCTTATTCTTGTCACCTAACCAACTCATCCACCTAGTTTTGCCATAAGTCGCCCACAACTTTTTGAAATTTCATGCCATATATAGTTTTTGGCCTTATCCTTCAATGGTAAAGAATCACTCAATGGTGAAATTTCAAAAAACTATCTGATCCGGATTCAAATCTTCACCTAAATTTAATCAATTCTTCCTTCTCACACATTCAACGTCTCCACCAAACTTCATCCCAATCCGTCCACAACTTTTTGAGATATCCTATTCGCAGACAGACAGACAAACAAGAAAGACACCGTGCAGAGCATGACACTTGCAAAATCCACCCCAACAAAAAGTTGCCGTGTTCATTACATGAAGATTTAAAATGACGATCTTAATCGAAGCTCAGGTCTTGATCAATCAGATGACAGTCAATCCACCAGAACGCTTGTCGGTGTCGGTGTCGGAACGGTGTCGATGAATGGAAGATCAGGCGTGTAAGTCGGCAAGAGAGGCTCCCGTTGCTGAGCGCTTTGATACTCTGCACACTTGCAACAATTCCGTACAGTTTCTTCGATGTCAGAGTTCATTGAGGGCCAATACATGACCTCGCGAGCACGCTGCTTACACTTGTTCACTCCGAGGTGCGATTCATGAATCAAGCTCAGCATTCTGGGTCTGAGGCTTGGCGGGATGACAAGGCGCATGCCTTTGTAGACAACACTGTCTGAGACTGCCAATTGCGTTCTGTTGCATGGACGATTGAATCCATGGTAGTGATACTCTTTGTCCCCATGTTACGGTGAGGTGTCGGGTTTCGTTTTCGCATCTATTGGAATCGGAGTTTCCCCTAGCTGCTGTCGCTATCAATAGTATTGTACCTATGATTAGGCCCATCCTTACTGTGGTTGCTGTGGTGTAGTGTCTGGTGCTGGTGCGTTGTCTGTGATCGGTTGGTGGATAGGCGTGCAGTAGTCGACTGTTGATTTGCTGGGTGGGGGAGAACCAGTTGCAGAGGTGAAACCCCCTAGCCCAGGCACAGGCTGCAGGCCATTGCCATGCCATGCAGGCACCAGGCACAGACCGATCACAGACAACGCAGTTGTTCGTGAGCTACTGAAGCGTTCCGAGGCAGCAACTGCTGAGGTGGGTCAGAGATGGGTCCTGAATACATTTGATCTGGGTGTCTGCATGAAAGCCCTTCCCATCATCTGGCGCTGGCCAAATGAATTTGCTAGTCATGTAGTAACGATTGGACCCTTCCACACATCCATGAACTACATCGGGATGCTCACTGGACACAAGATGCGTGGTTCTGGATATGCAGAGATTCTCTTTGAGGCACAACTAGTAACAAGTGGATCTCTCAAAGGTGTTCTCAGTGGAAAGGCCTACGCAAAGTCCCTCTTTTGCCTCAAAACAGTGTGTGAGGCAATGGAGAGGCTGTTGATGGAGAGATTCACTGAGGAGGAGAACATCATGATCTCTGACCCTGCTGTGCTTCTCAGAATGACCCAGTCTTGCAACCGAGAGCACCTCGATGAAGCCCTCAAAGACCCCTCAACTCTACTCCTCATCAAAAATTTGCATAAAATTTGCATAATTTTGCATAAAATTTGCAGCAGTAATTTGCATAAAAATGGTATGTGGGACATTTTTTCAGCTTGGGGCCATAGCTAGTCATTTTCTACACATTTTTTCCAATCTAGAAACACTGATTAGAAGTATATCTCCGGGGGGTGCAGGGGGACCTAGTCTTCCTACTAGACTATTGAGTTGATCTTTGCCCTTACAGTGCATTCAGAAAGTATTCAGACCCCTTCACTTTTTTCACATTTTGTTATGTTGCAGCTTGCAGCCTTATGCTGAAATCGTTCAAATTCAATTTTTTCCCTCATCAATCTACACTCAATACCCCATAACGACAAAGAGAAAACAGGATTTTAGAAAGTTTTGCAAATTTATTAAAAAGAAAAAACTGAAATATCACATTGACATAAGTATTCATACCCTTTGCTATGACACTTGAAATTTAGCTCAGGTGCCTCCCATTTCTCTTTATCATCTTTGAGATGTTTCTACACCTTGATTGGAGTCCACCTGTGGTAAATTCAATTGATTGGACATGATTTGGAAAGGCACACACCTGTCTATATAAGGTCTCACAGCTGACGATGCATATCAGAGCAAAAACCAAGCCATGAAGTCGAAGGAACTGCCTGCAGAGCTCAGAGACAGGATTGTGTCGAGGCACAGATATGGGGAAGCCTACAAAAAAAATTCTGCTGCATTGAAGGTTCCCAAGAGCACAGGGGCCTCCATAATTCTTAAATGGAAGAAGTTTGGAACAACTAGGACTCTTCCTAGAGCTGGTCGCCCGGCCAAACTGAGCAATCGGGGGGGGGGGGGGGGGGAGGGCCTTGGTAAGAGAGGTGACCAGGAATCCGATGGTCACTCTGGCTGAGCTCCAGAGATCCTGTGTGGAGATGGGAGAAACTTCCAGAAGGACAATCATCACTGCAACACCCCACCGATCTGGGCTTTATGGCAGAGTGGCCAGTTGGAAGCCAAAGAGTTCAATCTTGGTTTCATCAGACCACAGGATCTTGTTTCTCAACAGTCTGAGAGTCCTTTCTGTGCTTTTTTGCAAACTCCAAGCAGGCTTTCATGTGTCTTTCAATGAGAGGCTTAGCCTGGTGTTGTACTCAATACTCAATAGTACTAGTACTAGTACTCAATAGCCTGGTGTTGGCTTAGCGGTTAGGGTGCCGGCTTGGGATCCGAGGATCCTGGGTTCGAATCCCGGTCGATCGCTGAATTAACGCCAGGGGGGTTGACTCAGCCTGTCATCCTTCCGAGGTCGGCAAATTGAGTACCAGCTTGCTGGGATGAATGATCCCGGTTTAGAATAGGTACACCGTATCCCTGCGTGTCGTAAGAGGCGACCAAGGGTTGGCGTCAGGAAGGGCATCCGGCCATAAAAACATTGCCTCAAACAGGGAACCATGATTGTCATGGGGCCCGCAAGGCTAACCCCTGCTCTAGCGGAGAAAATGGCCTTAAAACGATCATTCATTCATTCACTCATCTTTCAATCGTAAGTAATTAATAGATGTACACATCTCTCAATAGTACGTATTTAATAGACATACTCACTTTCAGTGCAGACAGACAAACAAATGGACCCAAATGCAATACCCTCTCTTCTGGCAAGGATAATAATAATAATAATAATAATAATAATAATAATAGTAAAATAATATTATTAGCAATTCCAAAAGGGTACCAATGGACCAATTGTCCCCTAATAATATTTGCATGCTGACCACAATGACATCAGGGTCCATCTCGTGCACTTTGGAGAGAAGGAAGGCCAGAAGTATGCGCTCTGTCAAGCAGATTTCCACATTCATTTTCTGCACATTCACATGGATGGATTAATCAATTAATGATGATATACGTAAAGAGCTTTCCAGGCAAATATCTCTTAGCATTGCAGAGAAGGTTTTAATTTTAATCATTAAAAAGCAAAAGATAACATTTCTGACATAAACATTTTCAAAATAGTCTTTTTTATTTTGAAGAATCTTCAGAGGCTAACGAAGCAACGAGCAAATATTTCTCATGTGGGACAAATACACGAGACAAAGGACATATCATCATGTATCATAATTTGCAGAGCCATGGAAGATGAAATTTCCAGGAGTTCTCCAGGACTTTTAATACAATTTATGATCAGTTTAAGTCATATCAGTTTACTTATCATTTCAACGTCATTAGCAAATAAGGGCCCAGAATCAGTTGACGTAGCACTTGTAAGTTGCTCAATCTCTCACCAAGTTGTGCTTTTGTGCTGCTCGCGCATGCTCTAATGTGGCAGAGGGAATACTTACTTTAAACGGCGTGGTTGTACTATGCTACGCAGCATCATTTGTTGTTATCATTCGCCCATGTAGTAGTATGCAGTATGAAAGTTCAACAAAGTACCTTCAACGCCGAAATCTAATCAGTTCATCTTTGCATCATAATATATACTTATACCAAGTTTGGTCAAAATCCCACCACTGGTTCACAAGTTAGCGCAGTAACAGAATTTTTACCTAATGGGACCTCTGGCCTTTGTCCTCTTGACCCCATAATCGAATCCATTTAACTTTACATCATCATACACACTTGTACCAAGTTTGACTTACATCTCTTTAGCCGTTCTCAAGTTATCGCGATAACAAAAACCTATCACGGACGGATGGACAGACAGCCTGAAAGCATAATGCCTCCGGCGATAGAAAGATTTGAGTCAGAAATCTCTCACGATGGAATTCTGTCTTCTGACTGAGAGGTAACAGCAAGGCATATTTAAATATTAAGGTGTGGCGGACACGATGGCGCGGTGACATCATTCCGCGCACCAAGAGGGTGTCGGCCACGCCCGAGGGGTAGGCGTGGCCTCGGGATATACACGGGGCTCGCAGCCCCGAGCGAGTCAGTTCGGCGGCACTCCTGACCACGTTTCCGTGGACCGCCTCAAGCCGGCCCACCTCGACGTGGACCACCCCCCGCCGGTGGCTCGGCCCCCGCGTCAGGGCCGCCCCCCGGCACCGCCCAGCCCCGCCGGCACGCCACCACCCTGTCCTGCGCCCATCCCAGATGCCGCCAGCGGCATCCCAGACAGCATCCCGGCATCCCAGACGCCGCCAGCCGCCAGAGGGCGCTTCAGCCGGGTCTTCCGTTTGCCCCGCAAACTGACCCTTCAGGTGCGCGGGAATTCTGGGGGGGCGCGTGTGGCGGACACGATGGCGCGCTGGCGCGGTGACATCATTCCGCGCACCAAGAGGGTGTCGGCCACGCCCGAGGGGTAGGCGTGGCCTCGGGATATACACGGGGCTCGCAGCCCCGAGCGAGTCAGTGCTACAGTTTGAGCTTTACAATAAAGACTCTTTTGACCCTACGCGTTGTGGCTTACCTTCTTTGGCAAACAGGTTGCGTGCGTAGCACCACGCTTCAAAGGTACATTTAACATGCGATGATTTTCCCCCTATTTGTCATATTCAAATGTGCTTTTTGAAAAACAAAATCGTGACTGCATGGTATCCTTTACAGTTACACATTATATTTGGGGATGTGGGGGGCAGGGGGGATGTTGTGGGACCAAAAGGTTCATAAATTATTTAGCACTGATCAGCAGTTACGCAGAAGTAGAGGCAAAAATTAAAAGAATAAAAGACAAGAGTGCAATCTCACCGAAGATTTGAAAACAGCTTGATGATCGAATGGAAAGACAAAATCGGCGGGTTTCGACAGAGCTGAAACAGGGACAGAGAGAAATAAATGAACGCACTTAAGGAATATTACAAAATACAAAATTGAAAAACACAACCACTTTATTTATGACAGTAAATATAATAATTCCCAAATCATTTTGAACACATTTTTTATGCATGTGCTGAGGCCAGTAATAGAGCTGAAAAACATACGTACACACACGTGCACACACACACACACACACACACACACACACACACACACACACACACACACACACACACACACACACACACACACACACACACACACACACACACGACAAACACTTAACACAGCCACTGAGCTTGGGGGAAGTGTCGTCATTACAGTCACTTCCCGGGAGACTCTGGGCACCAGCGACATCACAACAATGGCGCCGCTTTTCTCATTGTACTCAGCGGGGCATTCATCAAGAGGAATTTCCTCCTCCCCATGGATGCCAACCGATGGGGATTGTCCATGCTCTATCCTTTTCTAGCAGGAAAGCAGCAAGTACAATTTTAAAGTCTTTCTTGAACTGGTCCAAACCAGATGCGCGTTTTTTTAGGAGACACCATCTCCTTGATGATGATGATGATGATGATGATGATGATGATGATGATGATGATGATGATGATGATGATGATGATGATGATGATGATGATGATGATGATGATGATGATGATGATGATGATGATGATGATGATGATGATGATGATGATGATGATGGATGGCCGTTGGCTCCCTACGGGAACTCATCCGCCCTTTGCCAGGTGTTACTTTTGGTCCTGGCAGAGTGGCACAGTCACCCGCCGCACTAGCAAAGCCAGTGAGGTGTGTCGGTTTAGACACTGAAAAACCGACCATGCAACAGTTGCACATGTTTAAAATGAATCCATTCCCCACCTCACAAAGATTGGCCAAGTCTATGCTAAGATGAAAAACATGCTCACCAAAGACCACCTTATTCAGCAGATATTGCTATTTAATCATCATCAGCTAATTTTAAGTCTACTGATGGACGAAAGCCTCAGCATTTTGATGCCATATTGCTCTGTCTCTTGCCTTCTTGTTCCAATCGACTCTTCCCCAATACAATGTTGGTCTATTTCATCCCTCCATCTTAGGCGTGGTCTCCTCCTATTTCTGTTGCCAACCATAGCTCCTATGTTGTTGTCTACCTGTTATCTGACCTTCTGTTAATGTGTCCTGCCCAATTCCATTTCCTGAGTTTGATTATTTCAAAGAAATGCTGAGTTTTGGTTTGTTCTCTGACCCATTTATTTGTCTTTCCATCTCTGCATGCAATACTCCAACATATTTCGTTTTGGATATTTTGTTGTGCTACTGTTGTTTTTGTACACCGCACCTTTCCTATGCCATCTCCAGGTGCTGCATAACGTCATTGCCAGGCACCGAAGGGGGCTCGGCAATGACGCACGCTGAAAGGGAGTACTCAGTTTTCACTCTGGTTGTTTGTTTCTTTGTCCGGGCGATATATCAGCCATTTAGATTTAGAATTAATCGATTAATTATTTAATTATTTTATTCATGACTAAAAATTTTTTTTTTTTTAGTTACAGATTCGGGTCAAATGGTGGTGGTTTATGTGTTCTGTTCGGCATTTGATTAATTATTTAAATTTTTTATGATTATTATTTATTTATTTCCATTATTAGTCATTTCTATATTTTCTTTCTCCCAGCCCTGTCTGTGCTCTGTCCCCCAAATACTCCTGCAGGTCACACAAGATCTGCCAGCAACCCTCTTTGATGAAACTGCCAAAATCAAGACTCTCTGCTCACCTTCACTCTTTCATTCCTCTTTTCTCCCACCTCTGGAATAAACTCCCTCACTCTCATCAATCCCACTCCTCCCTCCAGGTCTTTAAAACAGCTGTTGAACGCCAACTCTTGTCTTCTCCCCCCCCCCCCCCCCCCCATCCAAAACATCAATCTGTTCTACCCCCGTTAATTCACCCCAGATACACTTTGTTGAAATACCGACTTCTTTCCTGGAAGTCTGAGCTGTGTCCATGTATTTTTTTTTGGTACCTCTCCCACCCCCACCCCCCTTCCCACGCCTCCTCCCCCCCAAGCCCTCTCCCTCCCACAGATCTCCTGATGTCCCTGATCTCAAATGTTGTACTTGTGTGCTTCCCCCTCTCTCCCCATCTTGTCTCCTGCTCCCTTTATTTTATCTTATGTGTCCGTTTGTTTTTATTGTCATTAATGTTAGCTCTGACATGAGGCTCGATCTTGTATGCACTAAGCGTATATAGTTGCATTTATTTAAGCGAGGCTGGGATTCTCATTCTGGTGTTTTTTTGTTTTTTTACTTTGTCAGGAAAACGCATCTCGCGAAACGAGATCGGTGCCGGTGATATACAGTCACGTGAAAAAGTAAGTACACCCCATGTAAAGTTTTGACTTTTTCAACATATTTCAACATACAGCTATTTGATCTTCATTTCAACAATATTGAAAGATAAAGGTGATACAATATAACAAATATCATGAAACATTTACATTTTGTAGTCCATTGTATAATTTAAATAAACATAAATGCAAATTTCGCATGTGGAAAAAGTAAGTACACCCCTACATTTATCACTACTTCAAATACCTAAAATTAGAATCAGGTGCACCAGCTCAGGTGCAAATGATGAGAACATCATTAGAGAGGATCTTGGAGGAACCTGTCTTATTTAAACATCAGACATTTAGTTTGGTTTGCTCTTTGTTGTTGAAGTGTGCGGCGTCACCATGCCTAGATCAAAAGAGCTCTCTGAGACCTACAGAAAGAAGGTTATAGATGCCTACGAGTCTGGGAAGGGATGTAAAAAGATCTCCAAACAATTTGAAATCAATCATTCGACTGTCCGGAAGATCATCGACAAGTGGAGAAAATTCCAAACAACTGCCAACTTGTTCAGACCAGGCCGCCCCTGCAAGTTCAGCCCGAGAGCAGACCGCAAGATGCTGAAAGAAGTCTCTATGAACCCCAGAATGTCATCACGGGACCTAGAGGTAGCTCTTGCCACTGTTGATGTCAAAGTGCATGAGTCTACCATTAGAAAGAGGCTGCACAAATTTGATCTACATGGGAGGTGTGCCAGGAGGAAACCTTTGCTGTCCAGAAAGAACATCAGGGCAAGACTAAAGTTTGCCAATGAACACCGAGGCAAAGACCAGCACTTCTGGTTAATGTGGTCTGGACAGATGAGTCAAAGGGGCTATTTGGCCACAGTACCAAAAGACATGTTTGACGAAAACCAAAGACAGCATTTGACCACAAGAACCTGATACCAACTGTAAAGCATGGTGGTGGAAATATTATGGTTTGGGGCAGCTATGCTGCATCAGGGCCTGGGCAGCTCACCATCATAGAATCCACTATGAATTCTTCATTGTACCAGAGTTGAAATATATGTCATCACGTGCCAGTAACCTTCTCCATTCATCACCTTGAGGATAATGTGAGGCCATCTGTCGGAAAGTTGAAGCTCAACCGAAGGTGGACCTTGCAACATGACAATGACCCTAAACATACCAGTAAATCCACCAAGGAATGGCTGAAAAAAAAGAAATGGGGGGTTCTGGAATGGCCAAGTCAAAGCCCGGATCGAAATCTCATCGAGATGTTGTGGGGGGATTTGAAACGAGCTGTGCATGCAAGAAACCCCTCAAGCATCGCACAGCTGAAAGAATTCTGCATGGAGGAGTGGGCAAAAATTTCTCCCAGTCGATGTCAGAGACTGGTAGACAGTTATAAGAAACGCCTACTTGAGGTTGTTTCTGCCAAACGGGGCAACACCACCCATTTGAGCCAAGGGTGTACTTACTTTTTCCACATGTGAAATTTGCATTCATGTTCATTTTAATTATGCAAAGGACTACAAAATGTAAATGTTTCATGATATTTGTTATATTATATCACCTTTATCTATCAATATTGTTGAAATGAAGATGAAATAGCTGTATGTATGAAATATGTTGAAACAGTCAAAACTTCACATGGGGTGTACTTACTTTTTCACGTAACTGTATATATATACGGTGGTACACACACACACACACACACACACACACACACACACACACACACACACACACACACACACACACACACACACACACACACACACACACACACACACACACACACACACACACACACACACACACACACACACACACACACACACACACACACACACACACACACACACACACACACACACACACACACACACACACACACACACACACACACACACACACACAGTTACGGTTTTTAGAACCTTCACATGTAAAATAATAAGCCTTGTAAATAATTCTTTTCACTTAAAAAGGTCGCACCCGAGTTAGTCCATTTTGCAACACGTGGGACACCATAGGACCTTCTTCAGTTATTTCATTAGTATGTGTTTCAGGCAAGGCTCTGTTTCCAATAGTTTGACTCTGCGTTGCATTCATCAAATAAGCTAGGCCCCTTTTACCAATCCCATTCATTTTGTAGCCTCCCTCCAAATTGTGTTCCTTGGCTTGCCAGTAACCTTCGCTGCCTGGCTCAAAACGCCATTACGCACGCGGTCACACTGGAGAAGAAGGGGGAGGAGCTCCAGGAACGTAGGCGTGGCCCCATCAACGCGTCAGGAAGGGAGGTACCGATGAACCCTCGCGACCAATCCGGGCCGAGGCGTGTTCACCGGTAGGCGGAGCGAAGTGGACGCAGCTTGATACGCGAGGCATGTAATGAAAGCGCCGCCGCGGACTACTTCCAGAGAGGAGAGGAGAGGAGCCGCAGACGAACAAGCCGATGAGCCAGAGAGAGCCACGAAGGCGAGCGGCAGAGAGAGGGCCACTGAGATTGACCGGCAGAGATTTGAATTACGTACGCAGCGTACCAGCTTTCCCCCGCTATATAATTGTCCGGTCGCGTTCAACGACACGCGGAGCTGTTTGCCGGGTTTCGCCTTGAACCCAAAGTGTGGACCGGAGCGCGAGCTTGGAGCCGGACCTCGACGCCTACCATCTGCCAGACCTTCCTTCGCTGCCATCTGCATGAACCTCCTCTTCCTTTCCACCACTACCCTTTCGTGTAAGTCTGTTCGTATTGTCTTGGGAGTGTTATATAAGACTGTATAAGGCTGCCCTGTGTTACTGCTTCTTCCTCTTCAACTGTACATTACCTTTCATTTCCTCTTCTAGTACTGTATAATAAATTCTGTGTTCTTCCTTTCACTTTGGTTTCTTCTCCATTCGATCGCCTTAGTCTGTTTCCTTCAATTGAGTATACGTGGCACGATTTGGCCAACGCTCAGGATCGGGTTAGTGGTTGCTAACGGCTCGGATTTCGGACTGCTAACCGCTCGGCAAACTCCATCTTGTCCGGGTCTGAGCAGGGAATTATATCCCTGCTTTGCGGAGGGATTGGCAAAGGTATTTGGGAACCCGTTGACCAATCACCCTAGCCAATCTCAACCCCCGCTAAGGAGCGTTATAGTCCCCAGGAACGGAGACGGCCAGCTTAAAGGACAAGGGGACTAACCCCCCCCCCCCCCCCTTGGTTAAGGGAGTGCCGCTCCGATTCCGTAACAATATATATATATATATAAAAGGGATAAAATTAACCCAGGACCCCAGGGAAGGAGAAGGACAATTGGCAATGGAGGGAGCCGATGAGGGCACAGTAGAGGAGGTTGCAGAGGGACAAAATGGCGGCGCCTCGCACGCGGCAACGAGGGCCACGCCCGCTGTGCAGGTAGGGGCTGGGGACATGCAAGCGTTAATGGCACAATTCATGTCGGAAATCAGGCAAATGAATGACAAGTCCACCAAAGAAATTCGGGAAGTGAATATTGGCATGAATAAAATGAATGGTAAAATAGATATCCAAGGGGAGCAATTGGGAAACCAAATTGAGGAATTGAAAAAGGAGGTGGGAAATCAAATTGAAGGGTTTAGAACCAGAATAGGTGGCCAAATAAAAGCATTGGGGAAGGACATACACCGCGAGTTGCGCGGGAAGGGTACACGGGTACGCAACGAGGTACGCGGCTCGAGGAGCACAGGGGAAGCGAGTTGGAGCAACGCGGAGTCACATGGACTGGGGTAGAGATCGTGACCCGGGGTATGGGGAAGCCGGCGACCGTCGAAGTAGAGAAAATTTTAGTAACACCAGCGGTCGTCGAGCTTAACAAGGAAAAATAAAATAAAGAAATTAAAACCAAACAAATAGTGGAAATTGGGGTTGAGGAGATGGCAGGGTCAGGAATTAAATTGGAGAAGGAGATGGAATATGTACAAAGTCCATTTTCACATCATGATGCCGTGCTTCGTAAGCAAATTGAAAGTTTGCAGGTGGTGGAGGAACGAAGAAGAGGAAGCGCCCAGGTGTGTCGGGCTGTATATGGCACGAAAGGATTTTTCGTGCGCTTGGGATCGCGAAAGCACCCCGGCGTTCGTGGAAGGTCCTTTGTGTGCTGTGTTAAAGCGAATGGCGTGCGTGTGAAGTAAATGTGTGTGAAGGTGAATGGCACGCGTGTGCGGATGGCACCGGAGCGCGAGTGTGTTACCGAAAGTGAGGATGAGTGCACAACAGAGTGTGAAAGTGAGGATGAGTGCACAACAGTGTGTGAAAGTGAGGATGAGTGCACAACAGTGTGAAAGTGAGGATGAGTGCACAACAGAGTGTGAAAGTGAGGATGAGTGCACAACAGAGTGTGAAAGTGAGGATGAGCGCACAACAGAGTGTGAAAGTGAGGATGAGTGCACAACAGAGTGTGAAAGTTAGGATGAGTGCACAAAAGAGTATGTGAGCGTTATGAGTCGACCTGAGTTTGTGCGAGGAGAGAATGCACAAGGAGCAAGCGAAATAAAGGAATGCATGGAGTGTATGAGAAACGCTGGAGCGCATCAATGTGTGAGAGAGGAGTGGGTCGCAAGATGTGTGTGTGAGGATGCGACCCCGGCATCGACGCGGACCGGGATAGCGTTTAGGCTAACAGGTAGCCGACGCGAGCTCTCAGTACGTGGTGCTCTTTGTGTGCTGCGGCAACCGGCGGTGATCGTGGCTGCGGCGGTTTCGCAAGGACCGCCGTGCACGATCCGGGCAGGCCCTGCCCTGTACGGTCGGTGCCGCGCTTTGTTAGGCAAAGCGATCGGCCCGGTTCGAGAGGTAGGAGGGGTCGGAGCAGCGCCCCCTTGTGGTGGTGGCGCTCCGGCCGGGCAAGGCTGGGCCATCGCGCTTGGGAGCGCAAGGCCTTGCGCCGAGATGGTGCTTGGAGCCTTGACCGACAAAACCTCCTCCCCTGAATCCGAATGCCGGACGCACCCAACCTGCAAGAGACCAAACCACCCGAATTCATTGCTCGGCTTTACAAAGCCGAGCTTTGATAATGCATTGACGCACCGAGAGGCTCAAGTGTAGTAGACTGTGATGGCGATAGTGTTGAGAAATGGTACTCTGCGTGTAGGAATGGAAGTTTCACCATTCCTCATGCAAGGTGGGGCACATGAGCAGTAGTTTTATAGGGTATGGCTGTACAAACTAGCCCGGGAGGGTTAGGTTAATGATTAGGGATCTAGAAAAATGACCATAGGTAACGTTAGATTTAAGTAGTGACTTTTGTACAGGTAGTAGGGGACGCAGAATTGATTAGATGGATGATAACGACGAGGGAGTGCATAGTATAAGCGAAGACGGGGAGCACGAGTTTCAGAAGGGAGTAGTCAGGTTAGCTGATGCAGTGTGTTTGTAGTGAGGGTGATGAAGTGAGGCAATGCTCATGAGAGATGTGTGTGTGTAGGAAGTGCTTGAGCAGAGTATTGTGAAAGGTGTGATTGTGCATTGGGTGATTGACTTGCATGGTGGCAAGGGAGAATGGTTGTATGGAATAGATGGTCTGGAATAAATGGAGTATGGAGTGAATGGTGTGGAGTGAGTATAGTGGAATACGTGGAGTGGAGTGTATGGTGCGAAAGAGTGGAGGGGAAAGGATGGACCCCCTTCACGAGTACCCGGGGAGGGTAGTTTAAAAGTAGGTAGAGGGAGTAGGTAAATTGTGGTTGGATATTGGCATCTGTGGTGCGAGAGTAGCAGAGTACTGCTTGAGGGGTGCATTAGTGAAATGAAAATGGATGGGCGTGTGGCCTGTTAGTACGAATGGTTAGATGGGCACTCCGCCACTGTTAGTCTGTCGGCCAGGTGAGACCGCAGGTAGGCTCTGGGAGCCAGTTAGTGTTCAATGGGGCCCGAGGATCCGGAGGACAGATCCGGGTAGCCCAGTGCCAGAGAGGGCACCGAGGGGGTGAGAGAGCCAGAGGGCCTTCCCCAGGTAGGTTAGGGTGAGGAGCAGGTAAGCTTGGGAGGCAACTGCGGTGGCGGAGGTGCGCAGGTAAGTAGACCTGCTCGGGGAGCCACACGACCCAGCCCTGAAATTGTGCGAGGGCACAGGGAGTAGAATCGGGGGAGTGAGACCCCAAATTGGTGAGCACCACAGTTTGGTCAATGGGAATTGGTTTTTAGAACCACATAGTGTAAAATGGCCAATGGTTTGGCAGGGAAAGACCCCGGGTAGAGTAAAAGTGTTGGTCATTTAGAAGGTAGTTAGGATTGGAAGTCTCTTCGCACCATCCGCATCCACTCACCGAGGTGACAGGACTCCACACCACCCTTTTTTGCAAATGTCTGCGATGTAAGACGAATCATGACGTGGGGGTGACATTGTGCTTGTGATTCCATCTCTTCCTCCTTAGGAGGGATTGATGAGGAATTGGAATTGATGGCAAATTAGGTTAAGAGGGATTGATGACGAATTTCGATTAGGGGAGATGTGGGGAAGACAGGACGTAGACACGAATTTGTAAATTGTGTAAATACGGGGTAGGGGCAAGGGTAGATTAGGTGACGGGGGGGAACGTACGCGAGGGACGAGCTTTCTCCGCTCGCTCTCCAGTGCCCCTCACCTTGCATTGCCTTGTTTTAACGAGTACTCTTGCGATCTTGCCCCGCTGCTTGCTTGTCCTCCTTCCCCCACTCACGGATTTGTTTATTTTGGGCCCGAGGGGAGTGCGCAGGTGTTCGCAGTTGTGTGCCCACATCCTCGCTGCTGCCTGCCTGGACCGGTACCCCACTTTATAGACCACACGGTTGTGGCCGAGCACCACTTTATGGACCACACGTTTTTGTGGCCAAGCACCACTTATGGACCCCACGTTTTGGGGCCTGTCACCTCTGCTGGGGACCGGCCATTGTGGCCAGCGAAATCTTGCATGCAGACCACGGTTGAGGTGGCACCTAAACCATGCAGGTGGACCACCCTTAGTTGGCCCCTGCTGGCCGTAATTAAAAAGAAGTGGACGTGTTTTGTGCCCTTTTTGTTTTATTACTAAATAGGCAGCAAGCAAGAAGTCATCCAGAAGCATCGGCCCAGCAGAAAAGAGAAGAGGTCATTTGCTGATTATATTGAAATGTATGACCGTGCACTGGATGGTGCTTTTCGTGCTTTGGTGCTTATTGGTGCTTATTTTGTTGATTGGTGCTGGTGGTATCGGTACAGTGCAGTGCATGGCATGATTTTCCTCTTATCAAAACATCTGCTTTTGTTTCCCAAAAAGACAGGTCCTGGGTGTAGTTTTGTAAATAATCAAAATAGTGTTCTTTGTAAATAATGCTCCCCACCGTCAGTGTAGTTTGAAAATTAATTCCGCCATTCGGTTATTCTGTGGGCGTGAATCTGTTCGGTAGAATGCAACGCAGCAGGCGGGACATACTTAATTGTTTTTAAAATGTCGCACTCAGGATAAGGTTAAAAGCAGAGGGTAACCACACCTGAGTGTCACACTAAGTTAAAGTTTTGGCGGCACGGGACGTGCCTGGAGGAGAGACAGGTGCCGTGTTACAGTTTTTTGAACCTTCACTTGTAAAATAATAAGTCTTGTAAATAATTCTCTTCACTTAAAAAGGTCGCACCCTAGTTAGTCCATTTTGCAACACGTAGGACACCATAGGACCTTCTTCAGTTATTTCATTAGTATGTGTTTCAGGTAAGGCTCTGTTTCCAATAGTTTGACTCTGCGTTGCATTAATCAAATAACCTAGGCCCCTTTTACCAATCCCATTCATTTTGTAGCCTCCCTCCAAATTGTGTTCCTTGGCTTGCCAGTAGCGTTCGCTGCCTGGCTCAAGACGCCATTACGCACGCGGTCACACTGGAGAAGAAGGGGGAGGAGCGCCAGGAACGTAGGCGTGGCCCCATCAACGCATCACGAAGGGAGGTACCGATGAACCCTCGCGACCAATCTGGGCCGAGGCGTGTTCACCGGTAGGCGGAGCGAAGTGGACACGGCTTGATACGCGAGGCATGTAATAAAAGCGCCGCCGCGGACTACTTCCAGAGAGGAGAGGAGAGGAGCCGCAGACGAACAAGCAGATGAGCCAGAGAGAGCCACGGAGGCGAGCGGCAGAGAGAGAGAGCCACTGAGATTGACCGGCAGAGATTTGAATTACGTACGCAGCGTACCAGCTTTCCCCCACTATATAATTGTCCGGTCGTGTTCGACACGCGGAGCTGTTTGCCGGGTTTCGCCTCGAACCCAAAGCGTGGACCGGAGCGCGAGCTTGGAGCCGGACCTCAACGCCTACCATCTGCCGGACCTTCCTTCCCTGCCATCTGCATGAACCACTACCCTTTCGTGTGTCTGTTCGTGTCTTGGGAGAGTTATATAAGACTGTAAAAGGCTGCCCTGTGTTACTGCTTCTTCCTCTTCAACTGTACATTACCTTTCGTTGACCTTCTAGTACTGTATAATAAATTCTGTGTTCTTCCTTTCACTTTGGTTTCTTCTCCATTCGATCGCCTTAGTCTGTTTCCTTTAATTGAGTATACGTGGCACGATTTGGCCAACGCTCAGGATCGGGTTAGTGGTTGCTAACGGCTCGGATTTCGGACTGCTAACCGCTCGGCAAACTCCATCTTGTCCGGGTCCGAGCAGGGAATTATATCCCTGCTTTGCGGTGGGATTGGCAAAGGTATTTGGGAACCCGTTGACCAATCACCCTGGCCAATCTCAACCCCGCAAAGGAGCGTTATAGTCCCCAGGAACGGAGACGGCCAGCTTAAAGGACAAGGGGACTAACCCCCCCCCCCCCCCCTTGGTAATGGGAGTGCCGCTCCGATTCCGTAACAATATACAGACTTGGCATTTAAGATGGAATATTTTTTTTGTGGGGGTGAACTTACTTTCAAGATGTCTTAGAACCAAAAGTTCATTGGAATTATGTTGAAATTATACTAGATTTTGTTAATGTGACCTTTAAAAGAAACAAAAACCACATTTGACATTTCGAAACAAATAAATTGATCCTTGAAAGTGATGTAAACTGATATCGAACTCAATTCATGGACAGTACTGTGTTAAACTTCTGTACGTTTTCCAGAAGTATCTCTTTATTTTGCACATTAGCCAAAAAATTTTTTAACAAAAACAAAAGTTAAATTACGACTGCGATTACGGACAGTAAAATTACAGTTCAGTACTTCGTGTAACCCCGAGCATTCAGTAGAGCACGTACACGTTGAGGCATGCTGTTCACGAGATTTGCCAAGGTTTGGACAGGAATCGCTTGCCATGCAGTGACAATAGCCTGCTGCAATTCACGCACAGAGTTCGGCTGCTGGTCCAAGTGGTCGATTTGACGCGTTAATTCTGCCCACAAGTTCTCTATCGGATTCATATTCGGGGACATGGCAGGCCACTCCATATGCTCTACATCACGGTCAGCAAGAAAGTGTTGGATCATGCGAGCACGATGAGGCCGTGCATTGTCATCTTGGAAGACAATGTTTCCTCGAAAGGCTGCACGAGCAACTGGAAGCAATGTTTCTTCCAGAATGGCCCTGTACTTGAACTGGTTCAGGTTTCCATTCAGAACAACCAGGTCAGTTTTGCCCCCTGCATGAAAAGCAGCCCAAACGGTCACCCCACCACCTCCAGCTTGGACTCTTGGCACTATACAATCTTTGTTGTAGGCTTCATGCACTTGTCTGCGCACTCGGACGTTGTAGGCTTCATGCACTTGTCTGCGCACTCGGACGTGGCCATCTTGACGATAGACCAGAAATCTAGACTCGTCACTGAAGATCACGTGATTCCAGTGTCCTGACTGCCATTGACGGTGCTCTCTGGCCCACTGCAATCGGCGCTGGCGGTGTTGTCTGGTCAGGCGTGGCTTTCTCAGGGGACGCCTGGCACGACAGTCTGCTTGAACCAGTAGTTGGTTGACTAGCCTTCTGGATACAGGCACATTTG
>NC_136261.1:152680011-152930011 GCF_964187855.1 Myxine glutinosa | reverse complement strand
TCGCTCCTCACTCGCCTCTCCAATCGCTCCTCACTCGCCTCTCCAATCGCTCCTCACTCGCCTCTCCAATCGCTCCTCACTCGCCTCTCCAATCGCTCCTCACTCGCCTCTCCAATCGCTCCTCACTCGCCTCTCCAATCGGCTTTCCCCGTCTCGTTTCTCTCGTTTTTCTCCCGTCTCATTCTTTTTCTTGCTCCAAATCGGCCCGTCTCGCCCGTCGGCCCGTCGGAATCGGAAATCGGCCCGTCTTGCTTTCGTGCTTGCGCGTAAATAAATTGTGTTCGTTACACCATTTCTGGATCTGATGACTTGCCAGTAACCATTTTGTAAAAATGAATGTGCAGCATCTAACTCAATATGTTGAAATGTCACACACATCCATGCCCGTGGGATTCCCACGGGTGACCCCGCAAGTTTGCATTGACGTTCGTCGATGGACTCGTTCGCCCGTCTCATTCGCTTTCTTGCTGCATCCTGTTCAAGTCTGCGTTCTTCATCGAGCGTCTCATTCATTTTGGAAATAGAAGTTTCCACGCAGCGCATGAATTGTCGCGATCCTCAAGAGGAAGCGTCTCGTAATCATCAAATGATAAATGGCAAGTAAATTATATTGTGGAAAATTAAAGATTTCAAATAAACCTATTTAAAGTGTATGCGCACATAACTAATAAAAAAAACGAAGAAATATCTCTCGGTAATTTCCTGAAACATATTTTACTTCCGGCTAATAATGTTGAATGAAATAAAAACGAAGAAATATATGTCGGCATCATTGTTGACGTTTTTGTGACGACTGTCATCAAACGAAAAAGTAATATATCTTAACGGAAAAGCAAAAGCGAATTTTTAATATATATCGACACGTTGCCGCCGGTGGCATGTTGGGCGGTGTATGATACACCATGACGCGATTTTTAAAAATATATCTCTGCATTTTCCCGCGTGTGTGGAATGTTCTCAATTATTGCTGACACCGAGTCTAAACCCATCGATAAAAATGAAATCATATGGTGAGTTAGATTGGAGATAAAGGCGTGAGAGAGACTCAATGGCCTTGAAGTTACAGGCGTTTGAGAATTCATTTCGTTCTATAAACGGCAACTTTCATTGGATTTTCTTCCCGTTTTTTTTCAACCGAGTCTAAAACAAGAAACCAGAGTGAAAACTGAGTACTCTCTTTCAGCGTGCGTCACTGCCGAGCCCCCTTTGGTGCCCGGCAATGACGATTTGCAATGCCTGGAGATGGCATAGGAAAGGAGCGGTGTACAACTATGTTAGCGACTGTGAAAAATGAAATGATATATCGAATTTGATTTGAAATAAAACCGAGAGAGAGAGCAAGACACCACGGGCCTACAAAACAGGCCTCAAAGCTATGCGAGTTAATAAAATGGTGGATATTTGTTTATAATTATATGAAGCCACTCCCAGAATGGGTGGAGCTATGGGTGGAGCTACTCTGCAAACCGAGTAAGCCACACCCTGGACAGACACCCAACAGACAGACAGAATCATCTACGGCTATTATAATATAGATATACAGACTTGGCATTTAATATGGAATATATTTTTTTTCTTGACTTTCAGAGGTCACGTGGTTCGGCTGCCATCTTGGAAAAATCGAAAAAATTTGCACCTCTATATCTCGGAAAGCGCTGAATATAAAAAATTGAGACAATCCTCATTGTAAACTCTCCATGCGGAATAAAATATGTTAATGATGATGTCATAGGTGCCTCCATTATGACGTTATAATTCGACAAGTACAAAACTTCATCCAATCAAGATGAAATTTCTTGAGCGCCATGTCAGCACAAACTGCTGGAGAAAAAAATAATAATTATGACGTCATCAGTCACGTGGTTCGGCCGCCATCTTGGAAAAAACGAAAAACTTTGCACCTCTATATCTCCGAAAGCGCTGAATAGAAAAAACAAAATAGACACGTACAAAACTTCATCCAATCAAGATGAAATTTATTGAGCATAATCTAGGAATAAATGAGTTTCGAAAAAAAATAAATGATGACGTCATCGGTCACGTGGTTTGGCCGCCATATTTGTTTTAACACAAAAGCCTTGAAAACCACTGAAAATACATCCTGGCGAGGGTTTGCAATCTCTGATAGCTCTTTTTCTTGTTTCTAATTGTTTTACATATTTCTACATAAACCACGTTTTGAATTCCAATTCCATCTCTTTTCATAAGTTGTAATGCTCGGTGCTGTCTGACATTTTGGATACCTGTTCCTTTCTTTCTTTACCTGCTATCTCAATGTACTTTCTTCAATGTTAAAAACTATCTGATTGGTCCATGTAACCAGGCCAGTGTCCTCTTCCTCCTGAAGTGCCTGGAACCGAGGTTTCTAAGCTCAATTGGAAATCCTTCTTAGCTTTCAGATTTTCTGGATATGCTTTTTCTATGTTTTAATCTCAAGAGTTTCTGTCTCTCTAATCTGATATCAATCAGATATTGCAAAAAAAAAAAAATCTTCATTTTGGAAAAAAATTATTCTGTGATCACTTCCTGGATTCACTTTATTTAATTAATCCTTTCACATCCTGGACAATGTTTAATTTGTTTAAGATGAAATCGATCTCGTTTGTTTGTTCATCTGAACTTTTCCATGTCTATCTTCTTGATGTACTTTTCTGAAAGAATGTGTTCATGATTCTTGGTTTGTTACTGATTGTAAACTTGATGAGTTTGTCTCCTCTATCATTTCTGATTCCTCATCCAAAGTTTCCCATTATGTCCTCTTCTCCACCTTCTTCAGTCCCATTTTCATGTTGAAATCACCTATTAAAAAGTTAGAATGCGTGTTTGATGTTTTCAGCATTTTTGTTATCTCTTCATACATTTTGTCTTCGTCTTCATGTGCTCATGTAGGGGAATACACCTGGATAATTTTGATGCTGTATTTCTTATTTAGTTTCAGTGGAATCTCTGCCAGTACAGTGCATTCAGAAAGTATTCAGACCCCTTCACTTTTTCACATTTTGTTATGTTGCAGCCTTATGCTGAAATCGTTTAAATTCATTTTTTGACTCATCAATCTACACTCAATACCCCATAATGACAAAGAGAACACAGGATTTTAGAAAGTTTTGCAAATTTATTAAAAAGAAAAAACTGAAATATCACATTGACGTAAGTATTCAGACCCTTTGCTATGACACTTGAAATTTAGCTCAGGTGCCTCCCATTTCTCTTGATCATCTTTGAGATGTTTCTACACCTTGATTGGAGTCCAACTGTGGTAAATTCAATTGATTGGACATGATTTGGAAAGGCACACACCAGTCTAGATAAGGTCTCACAGCTGACAATGCATATCAGAGCAAAAACCAAGCCATGAGGTCGAAGGAACTGCCTGCAGAGCTCAGAGACAGGATTGTGTAAAGGCACAAATCTGGGAAAGCCAACAAAAAAATTTCTGCTGCATTGAAGGTTCCCAAGAGCACAGTGGCCTCCATAATTCTTAAATGGAAGAAGTTTGGAACAACCAGGACTCTTCCTAGAGCTGGCCGCCCGGCCAAACTGAGCAATGGGGGGGGGGGGGGGGGAGGGCCTTGGTAAGAGGAGTGACCAAGAACCCGATGGTCACTCTGGCTGAGCTCCAGAGATCCTGTGTGGAGATGGGAGAAACTTCCAGAAGGACAATCATCACTGCACCTAAAGGACTCTCAGACTGTGAGAAACAAGGTTCTGTGGTCTGATGAAACCAAGATTGAACTGTTTGGCCTCAATTCTAAGCATCATGTCTGGAGGAAACCAGGCACCGCACATCACCTGCCCAATACCATTCCAACGGTGAAGCATGGTGGTGGCATGTGGGGGTGCTGTGGGGGTGTTTTTCAGCAGCAGGGACTGGGGGACTGGTCAGGGTTGAGGGAACAATCAACGGAGCAAAGTACAGAGATATCCTCAATGAAAACCTGAAACAGAGCGCTCAAGACCTCAGACTGGGCCGAAGGTTCACCTTCCAACAGGACAATGACCCTAAGCACACAGCCAAGACAACGCAGTAGTGGCTTAGGGACAACTCTGTGAAGGTCTTTGAGTGGCCCAGCCAGAGCCCTGACTTGAACCCAATCGAACATCTCTGGCGAGACCTGAAAATGGCTGTCCACCAACGGTCCCCATCCAACCTGACAAAGCTTGAGAGGATCTGCAGAGAAGAATGGCAGAAAATCCCCAAATCCAGGTGTGCAAAGCTTGTCACGTCATACCCAAGAAGACTCGAGGCTCTAATCGCTGCCAAAGGTGCTTCAACCAAGTACTGAGTTAAGGGTTTGAATAGTTTTGGCAATGTGATATTTCAGTTTTTTCTTTTTAATAAATTTGCAGAACTTTCTAAAATCCTGTTTTCTCTTTGTCATTATGGGGTATTGAGTTTAGATTAATGAGGGAAAAAATGAATTTAAACGATTTCAGCATAAGGGTGCAACATAACAAAATGTGAAAAAAGTGAAGGGGTCTGAATACTTTCTGAATGCACTGTATATCCCATTGATACTTTTGACTTCAGTCATGTACTTTATCCATTTAATTATTATGGATGAGAAATCCTGCTCGCACCAAGCTCCTGTTATCCATGCCTACGTGGTAAAATGATGTCCACTCTTTAGCTCAGCAAATTTCTCCCCTTGCCTTCTGAATTCACCAAGTCCCATAATGTCCCAGTCTACTTCAAGTTCTTCCTCAAGCTCCAATAAATCGGTTGTCTCCGAGTCAGGATCTGATGTTGTATGTGGCAACCCTTAGATTCCATTGATGGCTTGTATGAACCCAGAGATTCTTAGCACTCCCTGTTCCTCATTTGGTCGAGCCGCCATCTTGATCTGGGCTTCGGAACTGCTGGGGCACGGGGCCATTGTCTTTCTGGTTGGCATTTTCAATTTTAAACCTTTCTGGTTGGCACCATTGGCAATATAAGAATTCTAAAATGGTATGTGCTCCTTCCTTGCTTGACGTTCAGTATTTAAAAGTAGAAGAGCATGGATAATTCCCAAAGGTTGGCATTCATGGGGAGGAGGAAATTCCTCCTTAGGAAATGCCTCACTGAGTGTGGTGAGAAAGGCAGCACCATTGTTGTGATGTAGCTGGTACCCAGAGAAGTGATGGCACTTCTCATAAGCTCAGTGGCTGTGTTTGTCTCATCTAACAGTCCTGTGTAGCATCTCATGTATGTCCATGTGAGAGTGTGTGTGCATGCATGTGTCAGCTTCACATTCATCGAGTGCCTGTATCCTGTAAAATCCTGTAAAGATCCTGTAAAAATAAAAATAAGAATGATAATAACAATTTCAATTACCTGTATCGTCAAGAACCTCTCCTTTTCAAACTACTCAATCAGATTAAATGAAAAAAAACAAAAAAGTGTCAACAAAAATAAGCTAATTGATGGAAATGCGAATGGTTCGGTGGATGTGCGGAGTATTGTTGAGAGAGAGGAAGACAAATGATGAATTGCGAAAGATGATGGGAATAGAGCCTGTGATTGATGCTGTGAAGAGGAACAGGTTGAGATGGTTTGGTCATGTGTTGAGGAAGGATGAAAGTGACTGGTTGAGAAGAGTGATGGAAATGAATGTAGAAGGAAGTAGAGGACGGGGAAGACCGAGAAAGACTTGGCTAAAGATGGTGGAAGAAGAAATGCGGGCAAGGGGGTTAACAAGGAGAGATGCAGAAAATAGGGCAAAAAGGAGAGAATTGTCATGGGGACCGCAAGGCTAACCCCCGCTCTAGCAGGGAAAATGGCCTTAAAATGCATGTTGTTGTTTTTGTTTGATGGAGATGATGTATGACTAGATGGCAGTGCCATTTATACCGGAAAAGTGAGTCTGGAAATGTGATTGAGGGGCTGCTCGGTCCACTGGAAAGGAGGTGTGAAGCAGTGCTGCAAACGAAATGACCTGCACATGTAACACGAAAAGGCACACATACACAAGATGCTGTCAAAAGATCATCCAATTATCAGTTAAAGAGCGTATCGCTGGAATTGGCAGTAAAAAATAGTCAGCGAAACCGTTTAAATGTTTCAGGAAGGCACATTTTATCTGTTATTGATTTCTCATGCGATGCTGAACGCCTGCCAAATAATGTTGCTTGTCAAAAAGGAAGTAACAGATGAAATAAACACTGTTGATGTATGTGTGCTAACCACACTGAGAAGCAAGCTGACGCGGATGTAAATCGGGAGAGGGAACAGGAGCGAAAGTTGATAAACAGTGAGTCAGAAGTGCATGCGCATCAGAACAGGATGAGGTAATAACTCATTTCAAACAAATGGTGAAAGGGATGGTCAGGGCTAAGGAGTTAAAAGTCAGTGGGACTGGGATAAAAAGGGGAGTAACAGGGAAGCAAACAAGAGGCAAAATAAAAAAATTAATATACAGGGAGAGAAGAGACAATAATAATATAAACTAAAACTGCTAAAATAAAGGATTTTTTTTCAAAGGAGAGAGAACATTGGGGATAAAAAGAGAAGTTGAGATGGAACATGAAAAGTGGTGAGGATATGGAAAAGGAAAAGTGGTGAGGAGAGAGAGAGAAAAAGAAAGAAAGAGAGAAAAAGAAAGAAAGAGAGAGAGAGTGAGAGAGTGAGAGAGTGAGAGAGTGAGAGAGTGAGAGAGAGAGTGAGAGAGTGAGAGAGAGAGAGAGAGAGAGAGGGTGAGAGAGAGTGAGAGAGTGAGAGAGAGTGAGAGAGTGAGAGAGAGTGAGAGAGAGTGAGAGGGAGTGAGAGAGAGAGTGAGAGGGAGTGAGAGAGAGTGAGAGAGAGAGTGAGAGAGTGAGAGAGAGTGAGAGGGAGTGAGAGAGAGTGAGAGAGAGTGAGAGAGAGAGAGAGAGAGAGAGAGAGAGAGAGAGGAAACGTGAAGCAAAAACAATTATTTTTAAAAAATTTAAAAAAATAAAAGGGGGAAATATCAGACCAGGAAAAAGTTTGAAAAAGTGCTTCAAACTACAACGGCACTCTTTGACGCCGCGACGTCGACCGATATGCCACTGCCCACATTATCACATAATTATGGCTATTTCCACAATAAATGGTCATTTTGACAGACCCTAATTTGAAGTGTATTCTTGACTGGATATGTTAGTCGAAGAATGTGAGCTAAATTCTGTTTGAGAGCACATGTAATAAAGTTATAATGGAAATAAAATCATCGCCGAGTAGTGCCTCGTTTCATTTGTGTGGGAGTGTATTGTATGAAAGAGTGCGATACAGAAAGCACTTTTTGTGTACTGTTGTATTGTACATCATGTTCATGTCTCTCAGGTTGGCCCTGTTTGAAATCTGGGTGATAATTATTTTAGTTATTGTTGAACACTACGGTCAGTTCTTTCAATTCAATTAGAGTTCAATCTATTTCTGTTTCATAGTTTTTTTGGGAGAGACCGCAAAACTTCATTACCCACGTAACGCATGTCCGTCAAAATATTGTGTGAGTAAGACAGCAGAGTTGTAAAATAGTCGGAAGATGTACACATTTTATGCTTGCAACAAAATATGCAGGGGTGCTTATACCTTCCGTTCACAAATGTCAAATAAGGCCTACTTTGTAAATACTAATGAATAAAATGTTACTAATTCGTAAGTGTGTTGTCCGTCAAATTGTTACGTGGGTAATATGTCATTCCCAAATCGGTAAGCATGGTGAGCACCGCTGCACAATCCATTGAAACACGGTTTCTTAGCAGACCTCGCTTACCCACTACCAGCATCACAAAACAATTGCTAGTTCCATGGGAATCGAGGCACTACGATCTGTCCAATGTGTTACATGGGTAATGAAGTTTTGCGGTCTCTCCCAAAAAAACTATGAAACAGAAATAGATTGAACTCTAACTGAATTGAAAGAACTGACCGTAGTGTTCAACAATAACTAAAATAATTATCACCCAGATTTCAAACAGGGCCAACCTGAGAGACATGAACATGATGTACAATACAACAGTACACAAAAAGTGCTTTCTGTATCACACTCTTTCATACAATACACTCCCACACAAATGAAACGAGGCACTACTCGGCGATGATTTTATTTCCATGATAACTTTATTACATGTGCTCTCAAACAGAATTTAGCTCACATTATTTGACCAACATATCCAGTCAAGAATACACTTCAAAGTAGGGTCCGTCAAAATGACCATTTATTGTGGAAATAGCCTTATACATATTTGTACAAAGTTTGATTTAAATCCATTCAGCTTTTCTCAAGTATCACATTTTTATCTGACATGACCTCTGACGCTAAAATCTAATCAGTTCATCTTTTCATCATAATATATATACACATACCAAGTTTGGTCAAAATCCCATCACTGGTGCACAAGTTAGCGCATTAACAGAATTTTTACCTGACATTTGACCTGTTGACCCCATAATCAAATCAGTTTCTTTTTACATCATCATACATACCTGCACCATGTTCGACTTAAATCCTTTCAGCCATTCTTAAGTTATCGCAGTAACAAAAACCTATCACGGATGGATGGATAAATGCACGAAGAGGCAAACAGACAGACAACTGGATGGACAACCCAAAAACATAAAGCCTCTGGCGACTTCGTCGGCGGAGGCATAAAATAGAAAAATATAATTAGAAAGTACAGATACATTCAAAGTACACCACCCCTATGCCAAATAAATAAATATCCTCCGGCACGGCATTGCCGGGACACCTTTGGCGCCCGGCAATACCGCCATGCAGCTCATAGAGACTGTATTGGGAGGAAGAGGTGTACAATCATTGATTGATTAATTGCATAATTATAATAAATAAATAATGATCATAAAATATTTTCTTAATCAATTGGCTAATAGCATACCTAAACCACCACCGTTTCATCCGAATCTGCAACTTAAAAAAAAAATTGATCAATTAAGTCATTAATTGAATAATTAAATAATTAATCGATTTATCAATAAATCCAAAATAGCCTTTACAGCCAAATCACTTGGTCATTGTCATGTCCAAATATCAACTTCCTACCTTAAAAGGTGCCTGAGATATTGCCCAGATGAGAAAGGAAATAAATAAGTACTTAATTAATTGATAAATAATTAAATAACTCATCAATTAATTGATTAATCAAAAAAGAAAAAAATACTGTTTTTGCCAAAGGATGTACTCACTATTGTGCCGAAATTTCAGCTTCCTAGCTCGAAGGTTGGCTGAGATATCGCCCAGACAAACAAACAAGAAAACAAACGAACACCCAGAGTGAAAACTGAGTACTCCCTTTCATCGCGCGCCATTGATGGGCCCAGCAATGGCGTTATGCAACGCCTGGAGATGGCATAGGAAAGGAGCGGTGTACAAAAATGGAGAGATCAAAGTGAATGAAGAGAGTATGTAGGTGAGGGCAGGCAGCGGCGAGGGCAAGAATGGCGGTACTAGCAAGGGTGTGAGTGCCGCCGGCAGTGGTGTGAACCAAGCGCTGACACGTGGTTTTACACGTTTCCATACATTAAATCTGTCACAAAGGAGGCAATACATCTTACCAGCTTAATGTTCTACCATATCTCTATTCAAAAACACTTTCTGTAAACAGCTGCTCCCCATTCCACCATTCGTTTATTTATTTTTCACACCTATATCCTTTTCTTTTATGTTGATCTCTGTCATATGAAACAAAATCATACAACAACTGATGCATTCATTGCAGCATCAATAGAACATGCTTATTTACATGGATTTTTTTTTATTTTTTTTTATTTAATCCATGAACATGGATTTTATTTCTAATTTTGACGGATGGAGTTTTGAAAGGTGATAAAAGATTAATTCAATGGGCTTTCAACATTTGGCGTATTTATAGTTAACTTTTCATGACCTTCCATAAAGGAAGGCGAAAACATTTGGACTTCCGACTCGATCAAAAGTGAATGTGCATTTGTAGCCCAAAGAAAGTGAAGCATAAAGAAAGAACGGAGAACAACTCGGTCTTTGGCCAAAATATTAGCAGAGAATAATAATAGTCAGACACTGACATTCATTCACGAGGGCCACGTTTATGAAAAATGCTGCGAATGTCGATTCTGCGAATGTAGAAGCACGTCACATGTTATGAACTACGAATACGTGGTGTCCGCAAATGTTGGAACCGCGAATCTCGGGCTCAGGCAGTATAGCCTTTTCCTACTCAACTCACTTCAAACACGACACATTTATTGGCATTCATTCCTCCAGGTGCCAGGCAGTCACAGGAAAAGATAATTGGTTATAAAGCCAAATCCAATCATGCATGCTCGCAAAATTAGAGGGAAGGAAAAGATAAAATAAAAATAAAGTGTCAGACATTGTAAAAAGCCAAAGAGTATTGCTCCACAGTGTGGGTATGTGTTTCTGCTTCCCTTCAGGCTGTGGAATCTAAGGCCTTGTGCATCAATGGCATCTCTTCATAAGAAGTTGTCTCAGTATTTGTTTCTCGATCACAGTAATCAGAATGATAGCCATGCATTATTTATTTTCTCTCTTGTAGTCTTGCTTATCCCGGTCGATCGCTGAATTAATGCCAGGAGGGTTGACTCAGCCTGTCATCCTTCCGAGGTCGGCAAATTGAGTACCAGCTTGCTGGGATGAATGATCACGGTGTGTACCCCGATTTAGAATAGGTACACCGTATCCCTGCGCATCGTAAGAGTGTGACCAAGGGTTGGCGTCAGGAAGGGCATCCGACCATAAAAACATTGCCTCAAACAGGGAACCATGATTGTCATGGGGCCCGCAAGGCTAACCCCCGCTCTAGCGGGGAAAATGGCCTTAAAACGATCATTCAATTCATTATTTGTAGTCTTGCTCATCCCACCTTCTTGACTGTTAGCTCATATCCAGGTCACACGTGTCCCTCCCGGAACCATTACCTTGTTATCCGCCATAATTTGAAACAATGTTCACCTCCATTCATTTATCCTTCCCGAGTCTGTTGTCTCAGACTCTTCCCTCTCAGACATCAACACCATAACTCATGATCACCATTTTCTCCTTCTGAGCTCTTCGATAAACCAACTGTCCCCTCCCATTCCCCTCACTGTTCTCTCCTCCTTTTACCTGTCACTCTTTCCTCATGCTGTTGTGTACATGTTTCTCTCTTCCATCTATTTCCCTTCTGCCCTCTCTTCTGCTCTTACATAATCATTGATACCTGCATTAAAAAGTACAACAAGGATGAGACAATAAAACAGCAGTCAGAGGGGGCTTACCTCATGCTGGTGTGTTTTTTTATTGGGAAGGGTCTTCATTGCCAGAGACATGACAACAAGGTGAGGTGGTGGGATATCCTGAACCACAGTGAGAAATTCTGGGCGATCAACAAGCACATCCAAATGGCACCAGCTCACGGCTTGTTTGTTCACCTCTGTCACAGTGGTAACATCAAAAATTAGGACCAGCACAAAGACAAAACAATGTGTACATGTTCCTCAACATCATAATAGTTTGAGATAATAATTCTAAATATTCAGTCATTTTTATTATATTCTGATGGCCAGACAATATCATACAATCATTTATTTTATAACATACTGTATTGCAATTTGTGCATCAATGGTGTTGTTGGTGTTGGGCTAGTGGCTAGGGTGCCAGCTTAGGATCCTAGGATCCTGGGTTCAAATCCCAGTCGATCGCTGAATTAACGCCAGGGGGGTTGACTCAGCCTGTCATCTTTCTGAGGTCGGCTAATTGAGTACCAGTTCACTGGTAATTCCCTGTTTGTCGTAAAAGGCGACAAAAAGGGTTGGCGCCAGGAAGGGCATCCGGCCGTAAAACATTGCTTCAAAAAGGGGACCAACAAAAACAACAACAACCACGGTGCCCGAAAAAGGCCAACCCCCGCTTTGTGGGGAAAAATGGCCTCTAAAGGTGGTTATACTGTATTGCAATGCCACATGGTACAATCTTACCAGCATGTAATGCAAGTTATTTACTATCCTGACTCAATCTGGAACAGCACTTTGGCAGAAGACCAAGACTAATGCAAAATGACAAGGACCCTGGGTCCTACCCAGTCCCGACATCAATTATATGGGAGGACAGGGACCTTGGGTCCAATCCAGTCTGCCGTGACCCAGCACCACAAGCTTAGCCAGGCGGTATGATGCAAGCTTGTACAACCACATAGACAATTGCTCCAAGCAGCTGGTATGTGATGGTTAAAATGCACGCACAAACCCTTGGTGCTCACAACCCCTCTGCCCCCCTTTCCCTTCCCCTCGCAACTCTAAATGGCTGGTTCCCACATACTAATCTTGCCCATGGCATCAAATCATCATGAGGAAAGGAATTAATAATTTTGCTTAATAAATCAAGCCAGGAAGGTTAGCCAATGCAATGGATACAGTAATGGAAATGGAGTACAGTCAATGGAATGCATATTACACACTTGACATACAACTGGCCACACACACATATAATGGAAGGCTGAGACATATCAACAGCTCTCGAACACAGGGAAGGGATCAGGAAAGCATTAAAATAATAAAATAACTGCACATGTAATTAAAATAAATGGGGGAAAATATAAAGAAAACTGAGCTCATGTCGATCCATTTGTTGAGCTCATCTGGCCACGAAGGCAGGATGTCTGCATTTGGCCCAGTCCCGATGCCAGGCATCTTCATGAGCATCATCACTAGGCCCAAGCGTTAATATTGTTGCATCCAGAGCCTTTTCCATTTGTTCTAGTTTGGCCCTCTGCATGGGACAATAAAACAGCAGTCAGAGGGGGCTTACCTCATGCTGGTGTGTTTTTTTATTGGGAAGGGTCTTCATTGCCAGAGACATGACAATTATAATTCCAGAAAATAATTCTTTCAGAATTGAGCTCATGACTGAGCTCATGTCGATCCATTTGTTGAGCTCATCTGGCCACGAAGGCAGGATGTCTGCATTTGGCCCAGTCCCAATGCCAGGCATCTTCATGAGCATCATCACTAGGCCCAAGCGTTAATATTGTTGCATCCAGAGCCTTTTCCATTTGTTCTAGTTTGGCCCTCTGACCCCCCCCTCCCCCCCCCACCCCCCCCCCCCCCCGAGCAATGCCCTCCGACCCCCATTCCACTTTGCCCGGGAGAAAAAAAACTGCCTGACCCTTAACAAACAAAAATAATAATAATAATAATTAATAACTCACTCTTCCTCCCCCCTCCAGCATGTCAATTTTTGCTCGTCACCCCCCTCCTCTCCCAAGGATGAAGGCAGAGTCAAATCACTGTTTTCAAAACAAATTAAATTTTCACAGAGAACCTGCTATTTATGCAACTCACACCACCGACAGACTTCACACTGTCCTTCTCCGAGAAAAGAACTTGGTCTTTTGCAAACATTTTTTTTAGCCGGAAGCGAGGGGTCATCTCACATTGGGGCATGGACCCCATGGGAATCACGCCCGGTTCATCAAATAGCCAGTGAAGAAATCAAAAAAGGGGAAAAAAGGAAAAAACTAATAAAAAAAAAGAAAAGAAAAAAGAAACAAGTAAAGATACATTCAAAGTACACCGCCCCCATGCCAAATAATTAAATATCCCACAGCGCGGCATTGCTGGGGCGCCTCCGGCACCTGGCAATACCGCAGTGCAGCTTATAGAGGCTGCATTGGGAGGGAGAGGTGTACAATAATTGATTGATTAATTGCATAATTAAAATCAATAAAAGATTATCATAAAATATTTTCTTAATCAATTGGCTAATAGCATAACTAAACCACTAGTGCTTCATCCGAAGATGTATCTTTTAGAAATTTAATTAAGTAAGTCATTAATAAAAAATTAAATAATTGATTGATTAATCAATAAATAATTAATCGATTAAATGATTAATCAATAAATCTAAAATATCCTTTATAGCCACATCACCTGGTCACTGTCATGTCCAAATATTAGCTTCGTAGCTCAAAAGGTGCCTGAGATATTGCCCAGATGAGAAAGAAAATAAATAAATGATTAATAATAAAAATAAATAAATAATAATCATACAAAATTAAATAGTTAATCAATTGGCTAATAGAATACATAAACCACCACCATGTCATCTGAATCTGTAACTTAAAAAATTAATTAATCAAGTCATTCATTGAATAATTAAATAATTAATCGATTAATGAATTAATCAATCAATCAAAAATACCCTTTACAACCAGATCACTTGGTCATTGTCATGTCCAAATATAAGCTTCCTCGGTCAAAAGGTGCCCGAGATATTGCCCAGATGAGAAATAAAATAAATAAATAATTAATAATGAAAATAAATAAATAATAATCATAAAAAATAAAGAAATAATCAATTTGCTAATGGAACACATAAACCACCACCATTTCATCAGAATCTGTAAATCCCCAAAAAAAAATTAGTCATTAATCAAATAATTAATCGATTAATTGATTAATCAATAAATCAAAAATAGCCTTTGCAGCCAAATCACTTGGTCATTGGCATGTCCAAATATCAGCTTCCAAGCTCAAAAGGTGCCTGAGATAATGCCGAGAAAAGAAAGGAAATGTATATGTACTTAATTAATTGCTAATAATTAAATAACTCATCAATTAATTGATTAATCAAAAAACAAAAATATCATTTTTGACAAAGGACTTGCTCACGATTGTGCCGAAATTTCAGCTTCCGAGCTCAAAGGATGGCTGCGATATTGCGCGGACAAACAAGAAAACAAGTACAGATACATTCAAAGTACACCGCCCCCATGCCAAATAATTAAATATCCCACAGCCCGGCTGGCGCCCACACGCTGGTGCCCGGCAATACCGCAGTGCAGCTCATACAGTCTGCATTGGGAGGGAGAGATGCACAATAAATTGATTGCTTAATTGTATAATTAAAATCAACAAAAGATTATCACAAAATATTTTCTTAATCAATTGGCTAATAGCATAACGAAACCACAAGTGCTTCATCCGAAGATGTATCTTTTAGAAATTTAATTAAACAAGTCTAATTTGGTCTAATTCTAAATTCAAGTCCAATATTATTATTATTATTATTATTACTAGGACGTGCCCGTACGTGGGTGCCCGTTCGGAAAAACATTCCAAACCGCGTGGCAGTAACGACCACAGAACCCCCCCCCCCCTTTATTTACATGAAATGGTTTGGTCCATTCGCAAAGCCAAAGCGAACGACCACAGAACCCCCCCCCCTCTATTTACATGAATGGTTTGGTCCATTCGCAAAGCCAAAGCGAACGGCGAACGGCTAAATCGCCATAGCTCGGTAACTACTTCTCCGATTAATATGAAACCTTGAAAAGGCACATCCTCAGGTCCCCAGCAATATACCTGGCAAGTTTCAAGTATATCGAACCCGTGGTTGTCGAGAAACAGCGGTCACAGACAAACACACACACACACACACACACACACACACACACACACACACACACACACACACACACACACACAGAGAGATTACTGGAATTATAGATAGATTAACAAGTCTAATTTAATTAAACAAAACAATCAAATAAAAAAATTTTAAATCGATTTATAAATAAATATAATTAATCGATGAAATGATTAATCAATAAATCAAAAATATCTTTGATAGCCACATCACTTGGTCACTGTCATGTCCAAATATTAGCTTCCTAGCTCAAAAGGTGCCTGAGATATTGGCCAAATGAGAAAGAAAATAAATAAATGATTAATAATGAAAATAAATAAATAATAAACATTAAAAAATTAAATTATTAATCAATTCGGTCAGAGAACACAAAAACCACCACCATTTCATCAGAATCTGTAACTTAAAAAAAAAAAAAAAGTCATTAATCAAATACTTAATCGATTAATTGATTAATTAATAAATCAAAAATAGCCTTTGCAGCCAAATCACCTGGTCATTGGCATGTCCAAATATCAACTTCCGAACTCAAAAGGTGCCTGAGATAAAGGTCAGAAGAGAAAGAAAATTTAATTAATTAAATAAGTACTTAATTAATCGCTAATAATTAAATAACTCCTCAATTAATTGATTAATCAAAAAACAAAAAAATACCGTTTTTGCCAAAGGACTTGCTCACTATAGTGCCGAAATTTCAGCTTCCTAGCTCAGAGGATGGCTGAAATATCGCCCGGACAAACAAACAAACAAGAAAACGTCATGCGTAGCACGATACTTGCAAAATACGCCCTCCCCCAAAAGTTTTCAATGTGACATGATGGCCTATGGTGACCTCAAAAATACTTGGTGGTTGAATTCAGTGACCAGATATGCAAGTCCTCTTCAAATTTCATGTCAATTGGATGAAAATTGAGGATTTTAGAAATTTGGCCTATGTTGACCTTTTGACCTATGTTCACCTAAAATATAATTTGTGGTTGAATTAAGTGATGATATATGCAAGTCCTTTTCAAATTTCAAGTCAATTGGATGAAAATTGAGGATTTTAGAAATTTGGCCTATGTTGACCATTTGGCCTATGTTGACCTCAAGAATACTTGGTGGTTGAATTCAATGCAAGTCCTCTCCAAATTTCAAGTCAATTGGATGAAAATTGAGAATTTTAGAAATTTGGCCTATGTTGACCATTTGGCCTATGTTGACCTCAAAATTACATAGTGGTTGAATTCAGTGACCAGATATGCAAGTGGTCTTCAAATGTCAAGTCAATCGGATGAAAATTGGGGATTTTAGAAATTTAGCAAATTTGGTGACCTTTGGCCTATGTTGACCTTTTGACCTATTGACCCCAAAAACAATAGGCTTCTGGCATTTGACCAACGCTACCATTTGGTGAAGTTTGGTGAAGATCGGTTGAAAATTGTGACCTGTAGGCCAGTGACAAACAAACAAACAAACAAGAAAACGTCATGCGTAGCACGATACTTGCAAAATACGCCCTCCCCCAAAAGTTTTCAATGTGACATGATGGCCTATGGTGACCTCAAAAATACTTGGTGGTTGAATTCAGTGACCAGATATGCAAGTCCTCTTCAAATTTCATGTCAATTGGATGAAAATTGAGGATTTTAGAAATTTGGCCTATGTTGACCTTTTGGCCTATGTTGACCTCAAAGATACTTGGTGGTTGAATTCACTGACCAGATATGCAAGTCCTCTTCAAATTTCAAGTCAATTGGATGAAAATTGAGGATTTTAGAAATTTGGCCTATGTTGACCTTTTGACCTATGTTCACCTAAAATATAATTTGTGGTTGAATTCAGTGACGAGATATGCAAGTCCTTTTCAAATTTCAAGTCAATTGGATGAAAATTGAGGATTTTAGAAATTTGGCCTATGTTGACCATTTCGCCTATGTTGACCTCAAGAATACTTGGTGGTTGAATTCAATGCAAGTCCTCTCCAAATTTCAAGTCAATTGGATGAAAATTGAGGATTTTAGAAATTTGGCCTATGTTGACCATTTGGCCTATGTTGACCTCAAAAATTCTTGGTGGTTGAATTCAATGACCAGATATGCAAGTGGTCTTCAAATTTCAAGTCAATCGGATGAAAATTGAGGATTTTAGAAATTTAGCAAAGTTGGTGACCTTTGGCCTATGTTGACCTTTTGACCTATTGACCCCAAAAACAATAGGCTTCTGGCATTTGACCAACTCTACCACTTGGTGAAGTTTGGTGAAGATCGGTTGAAAATTGTGACCTGCAGGCCGGTGACAAACAAACAAACAAGCAAACAAACAAACAGACAGACAGTCACAAACACAACCGACCAATATACTTGTAAAATCTTCGATTTTGCAAGTAACAAACAGATAGACAGAGTCACAAACACAACCGACCAATATACTTGAAAAATCTTCGATTTTGCAAGTAACAAGCAAACAAACAAACAGACAGACAGACAGACAGTCACAAACACAACCGACCAATATACAGTGAAACCTTGACTCACGAGTGCACCAACTTACGAGTTTTCCGAGATACGAGCCGTCGCTCGGGCGGTTTTTTGCTTTGAGATGCGAGCCGAGATCTGAGTTACGAGCTTACGCCACCCGCCACCAGGTGGGTTCTGGTCACGTGGTTATCTTGCCGTGCAAGCATCTCTGCCGTATATCGCTGCTGCTTTGTTTTCGCATTTTGGTTATTTTGGAGCTTACGCCACCCGCCACCAATTGGGTTCCGGTCACGTGGTTATCTTGCCGTGCAAGCATCTCTGCCGTATATCGCTGCTGCTTTGTTTTCGCATTTTGGTTATTTTGGAGCTTACGCCACCCGCCACCAGGTGGGTTCAGGTCACGTGGTTATCTTGCCGTGCAAGCATCTCTGCCGTATATCGCTGCTGCTTTGTTTTCGCATTTTGGTTATTTTGGAAAATTTCTTAGTTTTAACCATGGGTCCTAAGAAATTGAGTGCCAAGGGCAGTACTGAGAAGAAGAGGATGATGTGCTTGGATATA
Organism: Myxine glutinosa; assembly: GCF_964187855.1. Taxonomy (NCBI): domain Eukaryota; kingdom Metazoa; phylum Chordata; class Myxini; order Myxiniformes; family Myxinidae; genus Myxine; species Myxine glutinosa. The sequence goes on along the minus strand of NC_136261.1, from coordinate 152,911,629 downwards.
AAACACGCAATCGTCGAAAAACATGAGCGAGGTGTGCGTGTTGTCGACTTGGCGAGGCAGTACGATCGTAGTACTTCTACGATATGTACGATTTTGAAGCAGAAGGAGTCGATAAAGGCTATAACGCCAGCCAAGGGCGTTACGATTATTTCAAAGCTCCGGACCTCTATCCATGAAGAGATGGAGAAGTTGTTGTTTGTGTGGTTGACGGAGAAGCAGCTCGCAGGAGATACCGTGACCGAGAACATCATGTGTGAGAAGGCCCGAGACATTTACGGGGATTTGGTGCAGCAGGCGGCGGGAACATCAACGGACAAGGCATCGGAAGTCATTCAAAGCCAGTCGGGGATGGTTTGATAATTTTAAGAAGAGGACCGGCATTCACTCCGTCGTCAGGCATGGTGAGGCAGCAAGCTCGGATGTGAAGGCAGCTGAAGATTTTATTATAACTTTTGCCGAACTGATAGAAGCCGAAGGATACATCCCCCAGCAAATCTTCAACTGTGACGAGACAGGGCTCTTCTGGAAAAAGATGCCGAGGAGGACGTATATAACGGCAGAGGAGAAGAGCATGCCAGGCCACAACTTGTTCAGAGTGCCGGCGATAGCTCGCCTTCTCTTTGTGGAAAACACGGTGAGATCCTTAACATCCAACAACTAATGGGACGCAAACGGGGCGCCCAGTTTAGCGGTACACACATTGATGAATCACCCTGCCTGTGAAACACCGACATGACAGGTTATAGCTGGGTCGGGATTCAAACCCAGGCTGGACAGTTTAGAGTCAAGTGTGCGTACCTCCAGTCCAGGCCATCCTGCCAACTTGTATGCTGCATACAGGTGAAATATAAAGCGCGAGATATTTTTATATATACTGTATATTTAAAAAAACAATTGGTGTGGTTTTTGGCGGGCTGGAACGGATTAATAGCATTTCAATGCATTTTAATGGGGAAATTTAATTTGAGAAACGAGCAAATTGAGTTACGAGCTCGGTCACAGAACGAATTAAACTCGTAAGTCAAGGTTTCACTGTACTTGTAAAATCTTCGATTTTGCAAGTAACAAGTACACATACATTCAAAGTACACCGCCCCCATGCCAAATAATTAAATATCCTACAGCGCGGCATTGCCGGGGCGCCTCAGGCGCCCGGTAATACCGCAGTGCAGCTCATGGAGGCTGCATTGGGAGGGAGAGGTGTACACTAATTGATTGATTAATTGTATAATTAAAATCAAGAAAAGACAAGTACAGATACATTCAAAGTACACCGCCCCCATGCCAAATAATTAAATATCCTGCAGCGCGGCATTGCCGGGCGCCAGTACAGCTCATTGAGGCTGCATTGGGAGGGAGAGGTGTACACTAATTGATTGATTAATCGTATCATTAAAATCAATAATAAATAAACAATAATCATTAAAAAATTAAATAGTTAATCAATTGGCTAATAGAATACATAAACCACCACCATTTCATCCGAATCTGTAACTTACAAAATTAATTAATTCGGTTATTCATCGAATAATTAAATAATTAATCGATTAAGTGATTAATCAATAAAACAAAAATATCCTTGATAGCCACATCACTTGGTCACTCATGTCCAAATATTAGCTTCCGAGCTCAAAAGGTGCCTGAGATATTCGCCAAATGAGAAAGAAAATAAATAAATGATTAATAATGAAAATAAATAAATAATAATCATAAAAAAATTAAATTATTAATCAATTCAGACAGAGAACACATAAACCACCACCATTTCATCAGAATCTGTAACCAAACAAAAAAAAATTTTTAGTCATTAATCGAATAATTAAATAATTAATCGATTAATTGATTCATTGATTAATTCATAAATCAAAAATAGCCTTTGCAGCCAAATCACCTGGTCATTGGCATGTCCAAATATCAGCTTCCTAACTCAAAAGGTGCCTGAGTTGATGGTCAGAAGAGAAAGGAAATTTGATTAATTAAATAAGTACTTAATTCATCGCTAATAATTAAATAACTCCTCAATTAATTGATTAATCAAAAAACAAAAAATACTGTTTCTGACAAAGGACTGGCTCACTATTGTGCCGAAATTTCAGCTTCCTAGCTCAAAGGATGGCTGAGATATTGCCCGGACAAACAAACAAACAAGAAAGAAAACAAGAAAGAAAACAAGAAAGAAAACAAGAAAGAAAACAACCAGAGTGACAAGCGTTACGCCTCGGTCCCCCGTCGGGGAAGTGATGTGAGTTGACAAAGTGGAACACGCAGAAAACATGCTATGATATGATATTTCGCTCACAAGGGTCAGAAATACATGGAGGCGGCCATCTTGGATTTTGACGTGGCGACCCAATTTTCAATAGCGTTCTTCCTTATGCCGAGATACACCCACACACCAGAAGGTACTTCGCTTATTTTTCAAGATATTTCGCTCACAAGGTTCAGACATATATATGGTGGCGGCCGTCCTGGATTTTGACGTGGCGACCCACTTTACAATAGCAGTCTTCCTTATGCCGAGATACACCCACACACCAAATTAGAAGTTGGTACTTCGCTTATCTTTCAAGATATTCTTCTCACAAGATTCAGACATACATGGCGGCGGCCATCTTGGATTTTGACGTGGCGACCCAATTTTAAACAGCGTTTTTCCGTGTGCCTAGATACACCCACACACCAGATTAGAAGTTGGTACTTCGCTTATTTTTCGAGATATTTCTCTCAAGATTCAGACATATATATGGTGGCGGCCATCTTGGATTTTGTGTGGCGACCCAATTTTCAATAGCATTCTTCCTTATGGCGAGATACACCCACACACCAAATTAGAAATTGGTACTTCGCTTATTTTTCAAGATATTCATCTCACAAGGTTCAGACATACATGGCGGCGGCCATCTTGAATTTTGACGTGGCGACCCAATTTTCAAGAGCGTTCTTCCTTATGCGTAGATACACCCACACACTAGATTAGAAGTTGGTACTTCGCTTATTTTTCAAGATATTTCGCTCACAAGGTTCAGACATATATATGCTGGCGGCCATCTTGGATTTTGACGTGGCGACCCAATTTTCAATAGCCTTCTTCCTAATGCCGAGGTACACCCACACACCAAATTAGAAGTTGGTACTTTGCTTATTTTTCAAGATATGCAGGTTACAAGGTTCAGACATACATGGCATCAGACATACATGGCGGCGGCCATCTTAGATTTTGACGTGGGTTGCACCCACACACCAAATTCGAATGCGGTCCTTCGCTTACGCACGCACGCACACACGCACGGGCAGACGGACGGACACACGGACGGAGGGGAAAGCCATAGTCCCCCTTTCGCTCTGCTGAGCGACGGGGGACAAAAACTGAGTACTCCCTTTCAGCGTGCGTCACTGCCGAGCCCCCTTCGGTGCCCGGCAATGATGATTTGCAATGCCTGGAGATGGCATAGGAAAGGTGCGGTGTGCAATTATCACAAAATATTTTCTTAATCAATTGGCTAATAGCATAACTAAACCACTCGTGCTTCATCCGGATGTATCTTTTAGAAATTAAATTAAATAAGTCATTAATAAAAAATAAAATAATTAATTGATTAATCAATAAATAATTAATTGATTAAATGATTAATCAATAAATCAAAAATATCCTTGATAGCCACATTACTTGGTCACTGTCATGGCCAAATATATTAGCTTCCTAGCTCAAAAGGTGCCTGAGATATTGGCCAAATGAGAAAGAAAATAAATAAATGATTAATAATGGATAGAAATAAATAATAATCATGACAAAATTAAATTATTAATCAATGCGGTCATGGAACACATAAACCACCACCATTTCATCAGAATCTGTAACTTAAAAAAAAATTTTTTTTACTCATTAATCAAATAATTAAATAATTTAGCGATTAATTAATAAATCAAAAATAGCCTTTGCAGCCAAATCACCTGGTCATTGGCATGTCCAAATATCAGCTTCCTAACTCAAAAGGTGCCTGAGTTAATGGTCAAAAGATAAATGAAATTTAATTAATTAAATAAGTACTTAATTCATCGCTAATAATTAAATAACTCCTCAATTAATTGATTAATCAAAAAACAAAAAATACTGTTTCTGACAAAGGACTGGCTCACTATTGTGCCGAAATTTCAGCTTCCTAGCTCAAAGGATGGCTGAGATATTGCCCGGACAAACAAACAAACAAGAAAGAAAACAAGAAAGAAAACAAGAAAGAAAACAAGAAAGAAAACAACCAGAGTGACAAGCGTTACGCCTCGGTCCCCCGTCGGGGAAGTGATGTGAGTTGACAAAGTGGAACACGCAGAAAACATGCTATGATATGATATTTCGCTCACAAGGGTCAGAAATACATGGAGGCGGCCATCTTGGATTTTGACGTGGCGACCCAATTTTCAATAGCGTTCTTCCTTATGCCGAGATACACCCACACACCAGAAGGTACTTCGCTTATTTTTCAAGATATTTCGCTCACAAGGTTCAGACATATATATGGTGGCGGCCGTCCTGGATTTTGACGTGGCGACCCACTTTACAATAGCAGTCTTCCTTATGCCGAGATACACCCACACACCAAATTAGAAGTTGGTACTTCGCTTATCTTTCAAGATATTCTTCTCACAAGATTCAGACATACATGGCGGCGGCCATCTTGGATTTTGACGTGGCGACCCAATTTTAAACAGCGTTTTTCCGTGTGCCTAGATACACCCACACACCAGATTAGAAGTTGGTACTTCGCTTATTTTTCGAGATATTTCTCTCAAGATTCAGACATATATATGGTGGCGGCCATCTTGGATTTTGTGTGGCGACCCAATTTTCAATAGCATTCTTCCTTATGGCGAGATACACCCACACACCAAATTAGAAATTGGTACTTCGCTTATTTTTCAAGATATTCATCTCACAAGGTTCAGACATACATGGCGGCGGCCATCTTGAATTTTGACGTGGCGACCCAATTTTCAAGAGCGTTCTTCCTTATGCGTAGATACACCCACACACTAGATTAGAAGTTGGTACTTCGCTTATTTTTCAAGATATTTCGCTCACAAGGTTCAGACATATATATGCTGGCGGCCATCTTGGATTTTGACGTGGCGACCCAATTTTCAATAGCCTTCTTCCTAATGCCGAGGTACACCCACACACCAAATTAGAAGTTGGTACTTTGCTTATTTTTCAAGATATGCAGGTTACAAGGTTCAGACATACATGGCATCAGACATACATGGCGGCGGCCATCTTAGATTTTGACGTGGGTTGCACCCACACACCAAATTCGAATGCGGTCCTTCGCTTACGCACGCACGCACACACGCACGGGCAGACGGACGGACACACGGACGGAGGGGAAAGCCATAGTCCCCCTTTCGCTCTGCTGAGCGACGGGGGACAAAAACTGAGTACTCCCTTTCAGCGTGCGTCACTGCCGAGCCCCCTTCGGTGCCCGGCAATGATGATTTGCAATGCCTGGAGATGGCATAGGAAAGGTGCGGTGTGCAATTATCACAAAATATTTTCTTAATCAATTGGCTAATAGCATAACTAAACCACTCGTGCTTCATCCGGATGTATCTTTTAGAAATTAAATTAAATAAGTCATTAATAAAAAATAAAATAATTAATTGATTAATCAATAAATAATTAATTGATTAAATGATTAATCAATAAATCAAAAATATCCTTGATAGCCACATTACTTGGTCACTGTCATGGCCAAATATATTAGCTTCCTAGCTCAAAAGGTGCCTGAGATATTGGCCAAATGAGAAAGAAAATAAATAAATGATTAATAATGGATAGAAATAAATAATAATCATGACAAAATTAAATTATTAATCAATGCGGTCATGGAACACATAAACCACCACCATTTCATCAGAATCTGTAACTTAAAAAAAAATTTTTTTTACTCATTAATCAAATAATTAAATAATTTAGCGATTAATTAATAAATCAAAAATAGCCTTTGCAGCCAAATCACCTGGTCATTGGCATGTCCAAATATCAGCTTCCTAACTCAAAAGGTGCCTGAGTTAATGGTCAAAAGATAAATGAAATTTAATTAATTAAATAAGTACTTAATTAATCGCTAATAATTAAATAACTCTTCAATTAATTTATTAATCAAAAAACAAAAAATACTGTTTTTGAAAAAGGACTTGCTCACGATTCTGCCGAAATTTCAGCCTCCAAGCTCAAAGGATGGCTGAGATATTGCCCAGACAAACAAACAAACAAACAAACAAGAAAATGAAAAATCGGTCAGAGACCGAGGACTTGCCGGAATTTACTTTTTTATCGGCCATTTAGGACAAATATGGCGGCTGAACCACCTGACCGATGACATCATCATTAACATATTTTATTCCCCACGGAGAGTTCTTTACAATGAGCCATGTCTCAATTTTTTCTGTTCAGCACTTTTGGAGATAGAGGTGCAACGTTTTTCGGATTTTCCAAGATGGCGGCCGAACCACGTGACCGATGACGACATCATTAACATATTTTATTCCCCCTGGAGAGTTCTTTCCAATGAGCCATGTCTCAATTTTTTCTGTTCAGCACTTTTGGAGATAGAGGTGCAACGTTTTTCGGATTTTCCAAGATGGCGGCCGAACCACGTGACCGATGACGTCATCATTAACTTATTTTATTCCCCCTGGAGAGTTCTTTCCAATGAGCCATGTCTCAATTTTTTCTATTCAGCACTTTCGGAGATATGGAGGTGTATTTTTTTCCCGTTTTTCCAAGATGGCGGCCGCACCACGTGACCGATGACGTCATCATTAACATATTTTATTCCACATGGAGAGTTCTTGACAATGAGCCATGTCTCAATTTTTTCTATTCAGCACTTTCGGAGATATGGAGGTGCTAGGTTTTTCGGTTTTTCCAAGATGGCGGCCGACCACGCGACTGATGACGTCATCATTAACATATTTTATTCCCCATGGAGAGTTCTTTACAATGAGCCATGTCTCAATTTTTTCTGTTCAGCACTTTTGGAGATATAGTGGTGCAAAGTTTTGCCGTTTTTCCAAGATGGCGGCCGACCACGCGACTGATGACGTCATCATTAACATATTTTATTCCCCATGGAGAGTTCTTTACAATGAGCCATGTCTCAATTTTTTCTGTTCAGCACTTTTGGAGATATAGTGGTGCAAAGTTTTGCCGTTTTTCCAAGATGGCGGCCGACCACGTGACATATGACGTCATCATTAACATATTTTATTCCCCATGGAGAGTTCTTTACAATGAGCCATGTCTCAATTTTTTCTGTTCAGCACTTTTGGAGATATAGTGGCGCAACGTTTTGCCGTTTTTCCAAGATGGCGACCGAACCACGTGACTGATGACGTCATCATTTACATATTTTATTCCCCATGGAGAGTTCTTTACAATGAGCCATGTCTCAATTTTTTCTGTTCAGTACTTTCGGAGATATAGAGGTGCAAGGTTTTTCAGTTTTTCCAAGATGGCGGCCGAACCACGTCACCGATGACGTCATCAATTGGGCACAGTCTATTCCAGGGCAAGACCAATATGTGTGCAAAGTTTGGCGATTCGCCGTGCAACGGTGTAGACGCAGTGCTGCAAACAGACAGACAGACAGACAGACAGACAGACAGACAGACAAACAGACAGACAAACGAACAGATCAACATACTTGCCGGAAAAATTTTTCCGGCAAGTAACAAGAAAGAAAACAACCAGAGTGAAAACTGAGTACTCCCTTTCAGCGTGCGTCACTGCCGAGCCCCCTTCGGTGCCTGGGAATGACGATTTGCAATGCCTGGAGATGGCATAAGAAAGGTGCGGTGCACAACAAACAAACAAGAAAATGAAAAATCGGTCAGAGACCGAGGACTTGCCGGAATGTACTTTTTTATCGGCCATTTAGGACAAATATGGCGGCCGAACCACGTGACCGATGACGTCATCATTAACATATTTTATTCCCCATAGAGAGTTCTTTACAATGAGCCATACCTCAATTTTTTCTATTCATGACTTTTGGAGATGTGGAGGTGCAGAGTTTTTCGGTTTTTCCAAGATGGCGGCCGACCACGTGACTGATGACGTCATCAATCACATATTTTATTCCCCATGGAGAGTTCTTTACAATGAGCCATGTCTCAATTTTTTCTGTTCAGCACTTTTGGAGATATAGTGGCGCAACGTTTTGCCGTTTTTCCAAGATGGCGACCGAACCACGTGACTGATGACATCATCATTTACATATTTTATTCCCCATGGAGAGTTCTTTACAATGAGCCATGTCTCAATTTTTTCTGTTCAGTACTTTCGGAGATATAGAGGTGCAAAGTTTTTCGGTTTTTCCAAGATGGCGGCCGAACCACGTCACCGATGACGTCATCAATTGGGCACAGTCTATTCCAGGGCAAGACCCATATGTGTGCAAAGTTTGGCGATTCTACGTGCAACGGTGTAGACGCAGTGCTGCAAACAGACAAACAGACAAACAGACAGACAGACAGACAGACAGACAGACAAACGAACAGATCAACATACTTGCCGGAAAAATTTTTCCGGCAAGTAACAAGTACAGATACATTCAAAGTACACCGCCCCCATGCCAAATAATTCAATATCCCACAGCGCGGCATTGCCGGGGCGACCCCGGCGCCCGGCAATACCGCAGTGCAGCTGATTGAGGCTGCATTGGGAGGGAGAGGTGTACACTAATTGATTGATTTATCGTACAATTAAAATCAATAAAAGATTATCACAAAATATTTTCTTAATCAATTGGCTAATAGCATAACTAAACCACGAGTGCTTCATCCAAAGATGTATCTTTTAGAAATGTAATTAAATAAGTCATTAATAAAAAATCAAATAATTAATTGATTAATAAATAAAAAATTAATCGATTAATCAATATATAATTAATCGATTAAATGATTAATCAATAAATCAAAAATATCCTTGATCGCCACATCACTTGGTCACCGTCATGTCCAAATATTAGCTTCCCAGCTCAAAAGGTGCCTGAGATATTGGCCAAATGAGAAAGAAAATAAATAAATGATTAATAATGAAAATAAATAAATAATAATCATTAAAAAATTAAATTATTAATCAATTCGGTCACAGAACACATAAACCACCATCATTTCATAAGAACCTGTAACTGAAAAAAAAAAAGTATTTTTCGTAATTAATCGAATAATTAAATAATTAATCAATTAATTGATTAATCAATAAATCAAAAATATCCTTGATAGCCACATCACTTGGTCACTGTCATGTCCAAATATTATCTTCCGAGCTCTAAAGGTGCCTGAGATATTGGCCAAATGAGAAAGAAAATAAATAAATGATTAATAATGAAAATAAATAAATAATAATCATTAAAAAATTAAATTATTAATCACTTCGGTCAGAGAACACATAAACCACCACCATTTCATCAGAATCTGTAACTTTAAAAAAAACATATTGTTGTGGAAATGCGAATTGTGTTTTTTTTATTGTTGTAAAAATATCACCCTCCTTCCTCCAGTTGTGTACAAAGGTCAAAGGGCGTCCCTTAGTTAGGTCATATACAATCACGTTAGCCAATCATAGATTTCCTCCTTGTTGGTAGTTTATTTCCTTATTGTGTATTAGATTAAGGCTTTGTCTTCCATTAATTAATACTCCATTGCACCGAATTCAAATAGATAGATCCCCTTTCATTCCCATTCCCAAAGCCTCTACTGCCAACTGCATTTGCCGCCATTGCCACGCGGTCGGCTCGGAGAAGAAAGGCGCGTCTCCACCTCGTAATCGAGGGGAGGAGTGAGCCAGCCCCGAACAACCAACCAAGCACGAGGGGTTTGGCTTGAGAGGGCGGAGGAAGAGCGATCGGGGAGGTTCGAAGAGGTTCAAGGGTGGGGCTATATATAACCCACGGGAGACGCCCCCACCTCAGATGAGTTCTGAGTTCTGCAAAAAGAAGATACACCAGAGATACGGCAGAGGAGTCCAGGTGCGTGAGAGAGTTGGCAGTCCACCGGGAGAGAGTTGAGTGGAGTTGATCAGTTCAGTGGAGGAGGAGCAGTGAGGTTGAGCGCAGGAGGCGGAGGACACGTGAGACCGCTGCCGGTGTGAAACCGATTACGTGGAGCTGCCGGTTCCTCGCTGCCAGCCGAAGCGGAGCTGTGTTTGCCGGGTTTTCGCCTCGACCCCGAAGCGTGGATCGGAGCGGGCGCTCGAAGCTGGACCCCGACACCTACCATCTGCCGGGACCCTCCTTCCAGTCGTTCAGCCCTGCCATTCCATCCTTCTTGTGTACATGAGTTTGTTCTGTGTGTCTTGTCCTGGGGTATAAGTTAAGCCTGTTTCGTGAAGCTAGAGTTTCACTGTGTCCTTCTGGTCCGTCCCTCTTTCTGTCTTTATTTTCGTATCCTTCCTTCTCCTTGGTTTCTTTGGTCTTGTAAATAGTAGTAATAAATTATAGTCGTATTTCAAACTCTTTTTGTCTTCGTCTTCTTCACATCCGTCGTCTTTGTCTTTTCCCCATTGAATACCTGCGGCACGATTTGGCCAACGTTAAGGAATCGGGTCTAGTCATTGTTAACGGTTCGGGCCGCGGCTGCCATCCGCTCGGCAAATTAACATCTTATCCGCGGTCACGAACGAAGCTGCACACCGGCCTTTCCGGAGGTCGCGGTGCAGCTTCAGGGACCACGTCGGTCAGTAACAAACGAGGGGACTAATCCCCCCTCAAAGGGGAACCATAGGCCGACGTTGGGTTCCGTAACAAAAAAAAAAGTATTTTTCGTAATTAATCGAATAATTAAATAATTAATCAATTAATTGATTAATCAATAAATCAAAAATATCCTTGATAGCCACATCACTTGGTCACTGTCATGTCCAAATATTATCTTCCGAGCTCTAAAGGTGCCTGAGATATTGGCCAAATAAGAAAGAAAATAAATAAATGATTAATAATGAAAATAAATAAATAATAATCATTAAAAAATTAAATTATTAATCAATTCGGTCAGACAACACATAAACCACCACCATTTCATCAGAATCTGTAACTTTAAAAAAAACATATCATTAATCGAATAATTAAATAATTAATCGATTAATTGATTAATTAATAAATCAAAAATAGCCTTTGCAGCCAAATCACCTGGTCATTGGCATGTCCAAATATCAACTTCCTAACTCAAAAGGTGACTGCGTTAATGGTCAGAAGAGAAAGGAAATTTGATTAATTAAATAAGTACTTAATTAATCGCTAACAATTAAATTACTCCTCAATTAATTGATCAATCAAAAAACAAAAAATAACGTTTTTGACAAAGGACTTTCTCACTATTGTGCCGAAATTTCAGCTTCCGAGCTCAAAGGATGGCTGAGATATCGCCCGGACAAACAAACAAGAAAGCAAGCAAACAAGAAAACAAACAACCAGAGTGAAAACTGAGTACTCAGTGAACAACAAGACAACAAGAAGGAAAACGACAAGAAAGAGCGGTGTACAACAAGAAAGAAAACAAACAAACAAGAAAATGAAAAATCGGTCAGAGACCGAGGACTTGCCGGAATTTACTTTTTTATTGGCCATTTAGGACAAATATGGCGGCCGAACCACGTAACCGATGACGTCATCATTAACATATTTTATTCCCCATGGAGAGTTCTTTACAATGAGCCATATCTCAATTTTTTCAATTCAGCACTTTTGGAGATAGAGGTGCTAAGTTTTTCGGTTTTTCCAAGATGGCGGCCGAACCACGTGACTTATGACGTCATCATTGACATATTTTATTCCCCATGGAGAGTTCTTTACAATGAGCCATATCTCAATTTTTTCTGTTCAGTACTTTCGGAGATATCGAGGTGCAACGTTTTTCGGTTTTTCCAAGATGGCGGCCGAACCACGTGACCGATGACATCATCAATTGAGCACAGTCTATTCCAGGGCAAGACATATACATGTGCAAAGTTTGGCGATTCTACGTCCAACGGTGGAGACGGAGTGCTGCAAAAAGGACAGACAGACAAACAGACAGATGAAAAATCGGTCAGAGACCGAGGACTTGCCAGAATTTACTTTTTTATTGGCCATTTAGGACAAATATATGCGGCCGAACCACGTGACCGATGACGTCATCATTAACATATTTTATTCCCCATGGAGAGTTCTTTACAATGAGCCATGTCTCAATTATTTCTATTCAGCACTTTTGGAGATATGGAGGTGCTAATTTTTTCGGTTTTTCCAAGATGGCGGCCGAACCACGTGACCTGTGACGTCATCATTAACATATTTTATTCCCCATGGAGAGTTCTTTACAATGAGCCATGTCTCAATTTTTTCTGTTCAGCACTTTGAGATATAGAGGTGCAAAGTTGTTCCAAGATGGCTGCCGAACCACGTGACCGATGACGTCATCATTTGGGCACAGTATATTAGAGGGCAAGACAAATACGTGTGCAAGGTTTGGCGATTCTACGTGCAACGGTGGAGACATAGTGCTGCAAACAGACAGACAGATGAAAAATCGGTCAGAGACCGAGGACTTGCCGGAATGTACTTTTTTATCGGCCATTTAGAACAAATATGGCGGCTGAACCACGTGATAGATGATGTCATCATTAACATATTTTATTCCCCATGGAGAGTTCTTTACAATGAGCCATGTCTCAATTTTTTCCATTCTGCACTTTTGGAGATATAGTGGTGCAAAGTTTTCCCGTTTTTCCAAGATGGCGGCCGAACCACGTGACATATGACGTCATCATTAACATATTTTATTCCCCATGGAGAGTTCTTTACAATGAGCCATGTCTCAATTTTTTCTGTTCAGTACTTTCGGAGATATCGAGGTGCAAAGTTTTTCGGTTTTTCCAAGATGGTGGCCGCACCACGTGACCGATGACATCATCAATTGAGCACAGTCTATTCCAGGGCAAGACATATACGTGTGCAAAGTTTGGCGATTCTACGTCCAACGGTGTAGACGTAGTGCTGCAAAAAGACAGACAGACAAACAGACAAACAGACAGATGAAAAATCGGTCAGAGACCGAGGACTTGCCGGAATTTACTTTTTTATTGGCCATTTAGGACAAATATATGCGGCCGAACCACGTGACCTATGACGTCATCATTAACATATTTTATTCCCCATGGAGAGTTCTTTACAATGAGCCATGTCTCAATTTTTTCTATTCAGCACTTTCGGAGATATGGAGGTGCTAAGTTTTTCGGTTTTTCCAAGATGGCGGCCGAACCACGTGACCTATGACGTCATCATTAACATATTTTATTCCCCATGGAGAGTTCTTTACAATGAGCCATGTCTCAATTTTTTCTATTCAGCACTTTTGGAGATATGGAGGTGCTAATTGTTTCGGTTTTTCCAAGATGGCGGCCGAACCACGTGACCTGTGACGTCATCATTAACATATTTTATTCCCCATGGAGAGTTCTTTACAATGAGCCATGTCTCAATTTTTTCTGTTCAGCACTTTGAGATATAGAGGTGCAAGGTTGTTCCAAGATGGCTGCCGAACCACGTGACCGATGACGTCATCATTTGGGCACAGTATATTAGAGGGCAAGACAAATACGTGTGCAAAGTTTGGCGATTCTACGTGCAACGGTGGAGACAGTGCTGCAAACAGACAAACAGACAGACAGATGAAAAATCGGTCAGAGACCGAGGACTTGCCGGAATGTACTTTTTTATCGGCCATTTAGAACAAATATGGCGGCTGAACCACGTGATAGATGACGTCATAATTTGGGCACAGTCTATTCCAGGGCAAGACCAATATGTGTGCAAAGTTTGGCGATTCTACGTGCAACGGTGTAGACGCAGTGCTGCAAACAGTCAGACAAACAGACAGACAATCAACATACTTGCCGGAATCTTTTCCAGCAAGTAACAAACAAACGAACAGATCAACATACTTGCCGGAATCTTTTCCGGCAAGTAACAAACAACCAGAGTGAAAACTGAGTACTCCCTTTCAGCGTGCGTCACTGCTGAGCCCCCTTCGGTGCCTGGCAATAACGTTTTGCGATGCCTGGAGATGGCATAGGAAATGTGCGGTGTACAACAACCAGAGTGAAAACTGAGTACTCCCTTTCAGCGTGCGTCAATGCCGAGCCCCCTTCGGTGCCCGGCCATGACAATATGCAGCGCCTGGAGATGGCATAGGAAAGGAGCGGTGTACAAAAAAGATGCTATTCTCGTTCCACAACTGACTCAGCATTCAGTATGTACGAGCACATTGCCCATAGGGTGATTGCGTCACTCCCCTACAGTGATTGCATCAGTCAGCCCACACAGAGTACCCTTTCTCCACCCACCCTCCCCCCCATAGTCACAGTGCATCATTTAGGGCTTATGGCTACTCAGTGGTGGGTCATTAAACCCTAATGAATGACAACAGTCCATCATAAAATGGACATTAGCAGCGCTGGGGGAGAGAGAGAGAGAGAGAGAGAGAGAGAGGGAGGGAGGTAGGGAGGGAGGGAGGTAGGGAGGTAGGGAGGGAGGTAGGTAGGTAGGGAGGGAGGGAGGTAGGTAGGGAGTGAGGGAGGTAAGGAGGGAGGGAGGTAGGTAGGGAGGGAGGGAGAGGGAGAGGGAGAGGGAGAGGGAGGGGGAGAGGGAGGGGGAGAGGGAGAGGGAGAGGGAGAGGGAGAGAGGGAGAGAGAGAGAGAGAGAGAGAGAGAGAGAGAGAAGCTGTGCACCTTAAATAATCCTCGACAATTGGAAATCGAGGAAAGTGGGCTATACAGTATGTACTGTTGCCCTGGCAAAATTAGTATGGGTGTTGCCCGATAGTAGGGTTCGTCTCCCTCTCCCCACCCCCTCTATCCTCCCTTCCTCCCTCGTGCAATGCTCCCGGCCTATGTGGCGATGTGCCCTTGTATATCTGATTCAGGACTGGAGGAGGAGGGATGTGGAGGGCAAGAGGCTGGAGGGAGGAAGGAAGCTGCAACTCACTAATTACTCACAAGAGGCATGGTTTAGTACAGGGAAAGAGTGGTGTTGCAAGGGACGTTTCACTGTCGTGGACAGACGCACTCACTCTTGCACTCCCCGATTAGAGTGTAGAAGCACTCAACATGATTCATGCACTTAACTAATGGCTCCTCACCCTTTTGTCCACAGGTAACAAAACTTGTGCAGAAGAATAAAACAGAATAAAACAACATTATTTGGCTGGCACAACTTTTTTGCAATGAACGCATGACAATTAAAATGACAGGATCTGAAATTCATACGTGGGGATGCAACATCGATCCAACTTGGGCCCTTGAATCTCCTGGAGATCAGCAGAAGCTCCAGGCAGGAGGTGTTAGTTCCAAATGCACGAGAGAACGTCTCTCCAGAAATATTCATTGGAAGAGCTGGGAACTCAGCCTGAAGGTAGAAGACATGGTGGCGTGGTAAGAAATAAAAATGTTCATATTCATCATCATTGCATATGCAGCCTATGACTGCTGGTTGCATCATTGCCCATGACTGCTGGTTGCATCATTGCTGGGAGCACAGCTTTGCCATTGATGCAGTGCCCCGTTTCCAGTATGCTGGAACTCATTTTGCAGATTTCAGAAGGATGACAGGTTGAGTCAACCCACCAGGTGTTATGAAACGGTTCGACAGGGGCTAAAACTCAAGACCATAATATCTTAAGCCAGCCACCTTTACCATGAAGCCAAGCACCAGGCTTAGAGTTCATATTAAACTGAGGTAAAATAATTTAATTATCTCCGCCACCGAAGGTGGATGGACGTTATGTTTTCACTCCTGTCTGTTTGTTACTTGTGAAAATCGAAGATTTTGGTTCTGTCTGTATGTCAGTCTGTCTGTATGTATGTCAGTCTGTATGTATGTCAGTCTGTATGTATGTCAGTCTGTATGTATGTCAGTCTGTATGTATGTCAGTCTGTATGTATGTCAGTCTGTATGTATGTCAGTCTGTATGTATGTCAGTCTGTATGTATGTCAGTCTGTATGTATGTCAGTCTGTATGTATGTCAGTCTGTCTGTATGTCAGTCTGTCTGTATGTCAGTCTGTCTGTATGTCAGTCTGTATGTCAGTCTGTCTGTCTGTATGTCAGTCAGTCTGTCTGTATGTCAGTCAGTCTGTCTGTATGTCAGTCTGTCTGTCTGTATGTCAGTCTGTCTGTCTGTATGTCTGTATGTCAGTCTGTCTGTCTGTATGTCAGTCTGTCTGTATGTCAGTCTGTCTGTATGTCAGTCTGTCTGTATGTCAGTCTGTCTGTATGTCAGTCTGTCTGTATGTCAGTCTGTCTGTACATCAGTCTGTCTGTACATCAGTCTGTCTGTATGTCAGTCTGTCTGTCTGTCAGTCTGTCTGTATGTCAGTCTGTCTGTATGTCAGTCTGTCTGTATGTCAGTCTGTCTGTATGTCAGTCTGTCTGTATGTCAGTCTGTCTGTATGTCAGTCTGTCTGTATGTCAGTCTGTCTGTATGTCAGTCTGTCTATGTCAGTCTGTCTATGTCAGTCTGTCTATGTCAGTCTGTCTGTATGTCTGTCTGTATGTCTGTCGGCATGTCGGTCTGCATGGCATGTCGGTCTGCATGGCATGTCGGTCTGCATGGCATGTCAGTCTGCATGGCATGTCGGTCTGCATGGCATGTCGGTCTGCATGGCATGTCAGTCTGCATGTCAGTCTGCATGTCAGTCTGCATGGCATGTCATTCTGCATGGCATGGCATTCTGCATGGCATGTCGGTCTGCATGGCATGTCGGTCTGCATGGCATGTCGGTCTGCATGGCATGTCAGTCTGCATGGCATGTCATGTCATTCTGCATGGCATGTCATTCTGCATGGCATGTCATTCTGCATGGCATGTCAGTCTGCATGGCATGTCAGTCTGCATGGCATGTCAGTCTGCATGGCATGTCAGTCTGTATGTCAGTCTGTATGTCAGTCTGTATGTCAGTCTGTATGTATGTCAGTCTGTATGTCAGTCTGTATGTCAGTCTGTATGTCAGTCTGTATGTCAGTCTGTATGTCAGTCTGTATGTCAGTCTGTATGTCAGTCTGTATGTCAGTCTGTATGTCAGTCTGTATGTCAGTCTGTATGTCAGTCTGTATGTCAGTCTGTATGTCAGTCTGTATGTCAGTCTGTATGTCAGTCTGTATGTCAGTCGCCTTCAGGTCACAATTTTCAACGATCTTCACGAAACTGCGCTAAATGGTAGAGTTGGTCATAAGCAAGAAGTCTATTGTTTTTGGGGTCATAAGTGAACAATCAGTCAACATAGACCAAAGGTCACCAACTTTGTCAAATTTCTAAAACCCTCAATTTTCATCCGATTGACTTCAGATTTGAAGAGCATATCTGGACACTGAATTCAACCACCAATTATATTCTAGGTCAACATAGGCCAAAAGGTCAATAGGCCAAAAGGTCAACTTAGGCCAAATTTCTAAAATCCTCAATTTTTATCCAATTAACTTGAAATTTGAATAGGCCTTGCACATGTGGTCACTGAATTCAACTACCAAGTATTTTTGAGGTCAGCATAGGCCAAAAGATCAACATAGGCTAAGTTTCTAAAATCCTCAATTTTCATCCAATTAACTTGAAATTTTAAGAGGATTTGCATACCAGGTCACTGAATTCAACCACCAATTATTTTTGAGGTCATCATAGGCCAACAACTTATTTTAGCGATTTCGCAAGTATCATGCTATGCACGACATATTTCTTGTTTGTTACTTGAAAATCGAAGATTTTTCAAGTATATTGGTCGGTTGCGTTTGTGGTTCTGTCTGTCTGTCTGTTTGTCACTGGCCTGCAGGTCACAATTCTCAACCGATCGTCACGAAACCTCACCAAGTTGTATAGGTCATCCCAAATGAGAAGCCAATTGATTGAGGTCAAAGGTCAACTGGAGGTCAAATTTCTAAAATCACCATTTTTAATCCGATTGACCTGAAAATTGAATAGCATTTGTATACCGAGTCACAAAATTGGGGAATGAACTATTCGAGGTCAAAAGGTCAAAGGTCAACTCAAGGTCAAACTTATATAATCATCATTTTTCATCTGAAAAATCGTCACTTTTCTTACTGTTGACCCGAGCTTTGATCAAGATCGTAAATTTAAATCTTGATGAAATGGACAATTTTCTGTATCAATGGAAAACATTGGGGGGTGGGGGGGGGCGGATTTTGTTGCAAGTATCGTGCTCCACATGACGTCTTCTTGTTTGT
The DNA here is from genome assembly GCF_964187855.1 of Myxine glutinosa. Taxonomy (NCBI): domain Eukaryota; kingdom Metazoa; phylum Chordata; class Myxini; order Myxiniformes; family Myxinidae; genus Myxine; species Myxine glutinosa. The sequence continues at coordinate 152,893,358 of NC_136261.1, read as the reverse complement.
CCGTTTGTCTGAATGAAATGAATGAACGATCGTTTTAAGGCCATTTTCCCCGCTAGAGTGGGGGTTAGCCATGCGGGCCCCATGACAATCATGGTTCCCTGTTTGAGGCAATGTTTTTATGGCCGGATGCCCTTCCTGACGCCATCCCTTGGTCACACTCTTAAGATGCGCAGGGATACAGTGTACCGATTCAAAATCGGGGTACACACCGTGATCATTCATCCCAGCAAGCTGGTACTCAATTTGCCGACCTCGGAAGGATGACAGGCTGAGTCAACCCCCCTGGCGTTAATTCAGCGATTGACCGGGATTCGAACCCAGGATCCTAGGATCCCAAGCTGGCACCGTAACCGCTAAGCCAACACCAGGCTGTCTGTGAACAAGATATCTCAAAAAATTGTGGATGGATTCGGACGACATTTGGCAGAGAGCTAGTGTATATGACAAGGATGAAATGATTAGATTTGGATTTTGGTGAAAATCCGGATTCAGATCCGGCTGGTATAATTTAAGGGATTCTTCACCATTGGGAAATAGGGCCAAAAACGGCATATAGCAGGATATCTCAAAAAGTTGTGCACGGATTTGGACAAAACTTGTTGGAGAGGTTGTGTGTGTGTGACAATGACAAATATATTTGATTTTGGTAAATATCTGAATATGGATTCGGATACGATAATTATTTCATTTTCAAGTGATTCTTCACCATTGAGTGATAGGGCTAAAACCGATACATAGCACAATATCTCAAAAAGTTGATGGATTTGGATGAAACTTGGACAGGTTGGGTGTATGACAAGGACGAATCGATTTGATTTTGGTGAAGATCTGAATATTGATTCGGATACGAGAATTATTCAATTTTCAAGTGATTCTTCACCATTGAGTGATTAGGGCTAACCAATACAGAGCACAATATCTGAAAAAGTTGTGGACGGATTTGGATGAAACCTTGACAGGTTGGGTCTATGACAAGGACGAATCGATTTGATTTTGGTGAAGATCTGAATATGGATTCGGATACGAGAATTATCTAATTTTCAAGCGATTCTTCACCATTGAAAGATTGGGCAAAAAGCAATATAAAACATGATATTTAAAAAAGGTTATGGATGGCTTGTGACTAAACCAGGTGAACGAGTTTGTTAGGTGACAAGAACAAGCCGGTTAGATTTTGGTTCAGGTCCGAATCCAGATCCAGCCTATCAGTGGGATGAATGAAAGATCGTTTTAAGGCCATTTTCCCCGCTAGAGCGGGGGTTAGCCTTGCGGGCCCCATGACCATCATGGTTCCCTGTTTGAGGCAATGTTTTTATGGCCGGATGCCCTTCCTGACGCCAACACTTAGTCGCCTCTTGCGCAGGGATACGGTGTACCTATTCTAAACCAGGGTACACACCGGGATCATTCATCCCAGCAAGCTGGTACTCGATTTGCCGACCTCGGAAGGATGACAGGCTGAGTCAACCCCCCTGGCGTTAATTCAGCGATCGACCGGGATTCGAACCGAGGATTCTAGGATCCCAAGCCGGCACCCTAACCGCTCAGCCAACACCAGGCTCACAGTGGGATAAAAAACATAAACTGTTCAGCCTGGCAGAGGTATGCGCTCTACCGATTGCTATTCTAGTTGTCATTACCTTGCAAAATAACATGCAATTTGATTTGTGGGTTTTGAATCCTACCGCATATCGAATCTCAAGATAGTCCGACGGAACACCAGGCGGGTCAAAGGCATACCACTTCTGAACTTTCTGCAATGACAAGAGAGGTGCAAGAGAGGTGCGAGTAAGAAACTGAAGAAGTATTATGTGTACCGGAAAGTGATGTCGTTTTTCAAAGAGGAATACACAGCTTTAAAAAAACGACATCACTTTTCGGTACACCTAATACTTGGCCAATCAGAGCAGGAAAACAATTCTCGAGCTTATTCTCAACAAAACAAGCACATGCACACATAAAAACAAGTTAATGATTACGATGATTAAAACAATACGATGAAGAAGAAGAAGAAGAAGGCAAATAAGGAGGAGGACAAAAACAATGCCTGCTTCCTAGCACTTGCCTTAGATTTAAAACGCATGATCTTAAACTTCTCGGCAAATTTGTTGTTGAATTCATCGTAGACATCTTTCATAGACACAACGCTGTCCGATGGTTTTCCAGTCATGTGGTCCAACCTCTGTCAAAATATGCACACTGTTCACATCATAATGATCCCCTTCCAAGTACTTCAAAAATAAAATAAAGATAAAAAACAACAAAACCGTGAACAGACATCAGACGTAAAAGGCGAGTGATTGTGCAACTTCGGTTAAGCCGTTTTGGTGATTATGTGCATGCAGAGAAGGTGAATGTTCGGAAAGCAGCAAATAACCTTGGCACGAGGGAGAAGGTAGATGCAGCGCTCAATGTTACGAACGGTCAAGCAACAGCTTACGTGCTTCTTGGCAGTTTCCACCCATACCTTCCCAAAGAGGTACACAACACCTGAACACAAAAAAATCTCACTTGTAAGCATCCTTTTCACGGCAATGGCACAAAGACTAACATCATTAGAATTGGCGTGTATGGTTATTTTGAACTGTGACTTGTCATAAACACAAACCTTCCACTTCCTCATGTTTTCTGAAGGTTTCCAACAAAATGAAGCAAAAAAATGAAAAAGTAATGAAAGATATAGGCACACAGCCACACACCGATAAATATCACGTGACTGGATGCATGTTGCATAACACTATTATTATTGGTGGTGCAAATACAAAAGGAACTGATTTAATACTGACAAAGGAATAACCTGTATTGATATTTATTTTAAAATAAATTCATATTCCAGTATTTATGCAGAAAACCAAATCAGTTAAAACACATCGTAAAGTCATTTTAGAAATTGGGCACACAGAAGGGTGATAAGGTAAATTAAAGAGAGAAATTGGAAAAGTGCCACACCCACAGCGATGGAATAAGGGATAACATTTAATACTTGTCAATGCAAAGGAACTTGAACCACCAACCAAGATATTGCTCAAATTGAGCAGGAATTGTACCAGACAGACTTCGGCTCATTTCAACAGACAAAAAAAAACCAAAAGAACTTAAATGGTGCTCAAAGCGGTGACCTGAGCCTCGTCCTGGTGGCGGAATTACACTGTATATATTTTTTAAAACTCGATTTCTCACTTTCAGTGTACTGCTCTTACACCTCCCAGAGTACCTCTGGCTCCAGCTTCCCCTCCGTTCCCACCTTTTGTTGATATATATGTGTTGTACCGCCCACCAAACAGTGATGACTCCATTTACATCTCGCTGTCTGACAACATGGACCAACTCCTTTCCTGGAAGTCTTGGCAGTGTCCATATGTTTTATACCTGCCCCCCCCCCCCCCTTCCCATGCCTCTCCCCCAAAGCCCTCTCCCTCCCACAGTTCTCTCGATGTCTCCATGTCTCCATGTCTCTCGGTCCCTGCTCTCAAATGTTGTGTTTGTGTCCTTCCCCCTCTCTCCCCATCTTGTCTACCGCTCCCGATGTTATTTGTTTTGTGTGTCTGTTTGTCTTTCTGTGTGATTAATGTTCGCTCTTTCACGAGCCTCGATCTTGTATACAAAAAAAAAAAAAAAAAAAAAACCAACTCCTACCCACTCATCCCAACTCTCTCTTCCTCATATGTGGTGACTTCAACTGTCATCATGCCAGCTGGCTAGGTCTCGCACCAGCCATGGCACCTCAGCAAAGGACTTCTGTGACTCATTAGGACTGACACAATCTGTCAATTTTCCGACCCGGATCTCAGTCAACGGTACATCATGTCTTCTAGACTTGGTTATGACTTATGACTAACGTCCCTGCAAATGCCTGCTGCTCTTCTTCTGTTCCAATCGGTTCATCTGATAATTTGCTTGTTAAAGTGGACATCTCTCTGTCCGTTCTCAGAGAGCCTCCTCAGCGTCGACGTGTCTGGCATTTCACTCAAGCCGACTGGCACGGTCTTCAAGCAGGCATCAAACTTCTGGACTGATCTCCCATCTCTCCTGTCTCTGACATCAACTCATCCTGGGAACTCATCTGTTTTCACATTTTGTTGTGTTACAGCCTAAATTTGAAATTGATTAAATTGAGATATTTTGTCACCGAATAACCCATAAAAAGAGAACGTGACGGAGCTGTGAAGTCGATGTTTCCCCACCTGCTCCCCTGGCCCTCGGCAAGTTTTATCTGCCAATCTGACGGTGGCCATGGACCTCCTCCCATTCGACTTCGTTGGGGAGTTATGGGAGGGCCTGGCCGAAGGACTGCGTCTGCCATCTTTGAGGGCAGCAGTCGGTCGTTGGGGCTGGAGGACAGCGGGTGAGGTGGCCCGATGTTCAGGTTGGTATCTTGAAGAGGGGGGTCCTTATGGGCCTCCCCCTCTCCTGGTGTGTGTTGTGCGTGATTCAGTTGTGTTTGAACTACCCACAGTTGTGTTTGAACTACCCACAGTTGTGTTTGAACTGTTTGAACTACCCACATCCGGCATTTGACTGGACATCTGTCGAGCCGAATTACAGGTTTCCCGCTCCTATGGGCCTCCACACGGACCGCACCTTCGTGCCATCGTCTTTGGCTGCTGGGCCCGAGCATTCCCACTCAAGGGGTTGGTCTCGACGCAATTCCAGGTTACCAAACCGCAAGCAGATCTGAGTTGCAGGATCGCAGATGGACCACCCCTGGTGGGATATCCTGAGGTCAGCGGCCTCTGACTTCGTGCAGCGTCGCCTGAGGCGGAGATCCTCCAGACGGTCCACCCTGGCTTAGCCAGGTGGGCCCATTCCCAAGGACTTGCTCCATATGCTCCGCATCCATTGGCAGAGAGGGGGGAGGGGAGGGAGGTTGGAGTTGGGTCCCCCGGGGAGGCCTCTCACGACTGAGTAAGGGCCGTGCAGCAGGCTAATGCACACGCAGGGCGTGGGCATCGCTGGCATATGGGTCCCGACAGACGCAGACCTGGTGGTGCTCTCTAAACCCTTCGATGCAGCGGCCGGTGGTGGATGGTGCACTGAGGCAACTGATGTTGCCGAGCACATGTTTGCTGCCTGCGACCTTCGCGCCGGCCCAACACACGTGCCGTACGGGGGCAAGTCAGTCCGCTTGAAGGAGATACTGGACGATCTCATGGATTAAAGGATGACCGTATCAAAGGGCCAGATCCATTGCGGAAGTGGAGGATTGCCTCTCGCACGGTCACAAATCACATCGAGAAATCCTTGGGGATGCTCCGGCAGCGATGGAAATCGTGGCATTGATGCCCGGGTGCCGATTCCAAAGCTGCTGGAGCACCTCTAGGAAATCTCATCCCGAGTTTGTCTGGGAGAGTATGCTTGCGGGGAGGATGGAGTGGTGGGGTCGTGTTACGGATTTGTCACTTCCGTTGTGGTGGTTTTCATCCACTTGAAACATTTCTGGTTCCATGTATTATTTATTATTGTTGTTTGAGGGAAATAGCAATTATTATTGTCAAAAGGGTAAAAAGGGTAATGTTTTAAATGAAACAGGAACCGGACGGCGACGAAGAGGAAGAGGAGAGAAAGAAGGCGGAGCAAGGGAGTCGGACAAGAAGGAGCCGAGCTATTTGCGGTCTGGAGCGAACGTTGGCGAACAACAGTCACTGGCGAACTTTCGGGTTCCCGGGAAAGGGATTCCTGCGAAAGAGTGGTTAGCTCTGTGACAGATTAACCTGCGTGTCAGGTTTTGCAATCGATTCAGGAGAGAATCATCATCGTGCCATTGCGCCACGAGACCGGGCCGTCGGCCATTCTAACTACCGCAGGACTTGCGCTTCGCTCACGGTTTCGTCTCGTTTCGACCATTTTCACCGCCTTCAGACGTCGATCTGGGGTGTGTGTGTGTGACGTGGCTTTTGAGTGGAAAGTCTGCGTGTCGCCGACTGGGAGCTGTGGAACATCCATACCCGAGGGGGTGATCTCTCGGTCTCCTGGAGGGCGCCTTTGGATATCCCAGTCGCCTTGAGGGCGCCTTTGTGCAGCTGTGGCTGTGTGACTGTACTTGCCATCCGAACGGGATTCTGGTCTCGATCGGACATCGTTCTGTCGATCGCTGGAGCAGATCGACTCTGGCTTGAAGCCGGGGAATAAGAGACATTGGGGATGTTCTTGTTTCACTCACTTGGAGCACAGTGAGTTCTATATTACAAAACTGATGGTACCATCATAGGACATATTGATTGTACTATTGAATACTATTATTGTTGTACTGTTATTCTTGTGTGATCTTAATACAATATTTGTTTGTGAGTAACAATTGGGGTGGCTTCTCCATTGATCTTTGACATACAGAATAACTCATTTTTCTGCCGTGACTCCTCTCGGGGCTCAGAGGTACACCGTGACCAGGGGATCGGGGAGGAGCACGTAACAGGTTGGAAGAGCTGCAGGGATTGGTGGGGGGGAGGGAGAGGGTTGTGGGAGACGCCACTTGTCCGAAGTGTCCGGATCCTCTCATCGATGGGGACCTGGGTTCCTCCAGACCAGGAGGTGGGCTCAGCACAGTCGTATGGCTGCACTGGGACAGGCCTTGGCACTCCTTGATGGAGGCATGATGGTCCGGCCCATGCCCACACAATACACAATAATGCCAAAATGGAACTCTTTTTTATATTTTTTAGAAACTTTTACAACTTAATTACAAATGAAAGCTGAAATGTCTTGAGTCAATAAGTATTCAACCCCTTTGCTATGACACTCCAAATTGAGCTCAGATGCATCCAATTTCCTTTGATCATCTTTGAGATGTCTCCACAACTTGATTGGTGTCCACCTATGGCCAATTCAATTGATTGGACATTATTTAGAGAGAAACGCACCTTTCTATATAAGGTCCCACTGTTTATTGCATGCGAAAGCAGAAACTCCACCATGAAGTCCAAGAAACTGTCTGTAGAACTCTGAGATCGAATTGTGAGGAGGCATAGATCTGGGGAAAGGTATAAAACAATTGCTAGTGTTGAAAGTTCCCAAGAGCATAGTGAGCTCCATCATAAGGAAATGGAAAGAATACGAAACTACACAGACTCTTCCTAGATAGAGCTTGACCATACAACCAAACTGAGCACCCGGGCAAGAAGGACTTTGGCCAGGGAGGTGAACAAGAAACCAATGACCTCAATTCTGACAGAGTTCCTTGGCTGAGATGAGAGAACCTGCCAGAAGGACAACAGTCTTTGCAGCACTTAACAAATCGAGGCTTTATGGGAGAGTGGCCAGACAGAAGTCATTCCTGAGAAAAAGGCACATGACAGCACTCCTAGAGTTTGCAAAAAGGCAAGTAAAAGACTCAGAGTTTGAGCCAAAAGATTATGTGGTCTGACGAGAAGAAAATTTCACTCTTTGGCCTGAGTGCAAAGTGCTACGTCTGGCAGAAACCAAGCACAGCTCATGACCCATCTAACATCATCTCTACCGTGAAGCATGGTGGTGGCAGCATCATGCTATGGGGATGCTTTTCAGCGGCAGAGGCTGCGAGACTTGTAAGGATAGCAGGAACAATGAATGGAACCAAAACCAGGCAAATCCTTGAGAAGAACCTGCTTCAGAGTGCAAAAGACCTAAGAATGTGATGAAGGTTTACGTTCCAGCAAGACAATGGCCCCGGTATACAGCCAAAGAAACACTGGAATTGTTTCAGAACAAGAATGTGAAGGTCCTTGAGTGGTCCAGCCAAAGCCCCGACTTGAATCACACTGAGAATTTGTGAAAAGACTTGAAGATTGCTGTTCAACGACACTCCCCATCCAACTTGACAGAGCTTGTGCAAATCTACAAGAAATAATTAGAGAAACTCCCCAAATCCAGATGTGCAAAGCTCATACAGACATACACAAGAAGACTCAAAACTGTAATCACTGCTGAAGGCGCTTCTACAAGTATTGACTCAGGGGGTTGACTACTTATGTAAATCAGATATTTATGTATATCACTTTTAATTATTTCGTAAAATAATTCCAAAAGAAAATTCCACTTTGTCATTATGAGGTATTATGTGTAGATCAGTTAAAAAAATAAAAATCTCAATTTAACCCATTTAAAATTCAGGCTGTAATGCAACAAAATGTGGAACAAGTACAGATACATTCAAAGTACACCGCCCCCATGCCAAATAATTAAATATCCTTCAGTGCAGCATTGCCGGGGCGCCTCCAGCGCCCGGCAATACCGCCGTGCAACTCATAGAGACTGTATTTGGAGGGAAAGGTGCACAATATTTGATTGATTAATTGCATAATTAAAATCAATAAAAGATTGTCATAAAATATTTTCTTAATCAATTGGCTAATAGCATAACTAAACCACTGGTGCTTCATCCAAACATGTAACTTTTAGAAATTTAATTAAATAAGTCATTAATAATAATAAAAAATAATTAATTTATTAATCAAGAAATCAAAAATACCATTAACAGACAAATCACTTGGTCATTGTCATGTCCAAATATCAGCTTCTTAACTCAAAAGGTGCCTGCGATATTGCCCAGATGAGAAAGAAAATAAATAAATAAATGATTAATAATGAAAATAAATAAATAACAAGTACACATACATTCAAAGTACACCGCCCTATGCCAAATAATTAAATATGCTGCAGCGCGGCATTGCTGGGGTGCCTCCGGCACCTGGCAATACCGCAGTCCAGCTTATAGAGGCTGCATTGGGAGGGAGAGGTGTACAATAATTGATTGATTAATTGCATAATTAAAATCAATAAAAGATTATCACAAAATATTTTCATAATCAATTGGCTAATCGCATAACTAAACCACTAGTGCTTCATCCGAAGATGTATCTTTTAGAAATTTAATTAAATGTCATTTATAAAAAATTAAATAATTAATTGATTACTCAATAAATAATTAATCGATTAATCAATAAATAATTAATAGATGAAATGATTAATCAATAAATCAAAAATATCCTTGATAGCCACATCACTTGGTCACTCATGTCCAAATATTAGCTTCCCATCTCTAAAGGTGCCTGAGATATTGGCCAAATGAGAAAGAAAAGAAATAAATGATTAATAATGAAAATAAATAAATAATAATTATAAAAAAATTAAATTATTAATCAATTCGGTCAGAGAACACACAAACCACTATCATTTCATCAGAATCTGTAACTTTAAAAAAAAAAAAAATTGTTGTCATTAATCGAATAATTAAATAATTAATCGATTAATTGATTAATTAATAAATCAAAAATAGCCTTTGCAGCCAAATCACTTGGTCATTGGCATGTCCATTTTTCAGCTTCCTAACTCAAAAGGTGCATGAGTTAATGGTATAAAGAGAAAGGAAATGTAATTAATTAAATAAGTACTTAATTAATCGCTAATAATTAAATAACTCCTCAATTAATTGATTAATCAAAAAACAAAAAATAACGTTTTTGACAAAGAACTTGCTCACTACTGTGCCGAAATTTCAGCTTCCTAGCTCAAAGGATGGCTGAGATATCGCCCGGACAAACAAACAGGAAAGCAAGAAAACAAGCAAGAAAACAAGCAAGAAAACAAGCAAGAAAACAAACAACCAGAGTGAAAACTGAGTACTCTCTTTCAGCGTGCGTCACTGCCGAGCCCCCTTCGGTGCCCGGCAATGACGATTTGCAATGCCTGGAGGTGGCATAGGAAAGGAGTGGTGTACAATAATCCCAAAAAATAAATAATTAATCAATTGGCTAATACAACACATAAGCCACCACCATTTCCTCCGAATCTGTAAATAAATAAAAAATAAAAAGTAATTAATCGAATAATTAAATAATTAATCGATTAATTGATTAATCTATAAATCAAATATAGCCTTTGCAGCCAAATCACCTGGTCATTGGTATGTCCAAATATCAGCTTCCTAACTCAAAAGGTGCCTGAGATAATGGCCAGAAGAGAAAGGAAATGTATAAGTACTTAATTAATCGCTAATAATTAAATAACTCATCAATTAATGGATTATTCAAAAAACAAAAAAATACCGTTTTTGACAAAGTACTTACTCACTATTGTGCCGAAATTTCAGCTTCTTAGCTCAAAGGTGGCTGAGATATCGCCCGGACAACCAAGAAAACAACCAGAGTGAAAACTGAGTACTCCCTTTCAGCGTGCGTCATTGCCGAGCCCCATTCGGTGCCCGGCAATGACGTTATGCAGCACCTGGAGATGTCATAGGAAAGGAGCGGTGTACAAAAAGTCAAGGGGTGTGAATACAGTACTGTCTGAAGGCACTGTATATCAATTTGTGTGCAGAATGTGGATGCTGGTTTGTAGCACTGCCAAGAGTGTGACTGTCCCACTAATGCAGGTTAGTGCAGGAATTTCTTCATGGTGCCAGGGATAAGTAACCTTACCAGTCTGCAATCAACATTTTTTTGTGACTTGCGTTTTTAAAACCTCTCACATCAAAAGCAGCTCTTTGACAAATTTGATTCCCTGATGTATGACGTCATTGGGGGGAAGCAAAGTCGTTTTGCCAATGTACGCAGTTAAGCTTGAGTGTTCAAGGCCTTAAATGCTTAACAGCATTAAAGTTTGTGAAGATTGGGTAAGTTATCACCAGCATCCTGGCAAAATCCTGCACTAAATGACTAAGTGGAACGTTAGGCTGGGTCAACCCGTTTGTAAAAGACGGACCAGAGGCTTTCTCCAGCTGTTAAAAGTCATCCTCAATCAATCACGACCTGAGACTGATATCAAAACCAAGTGTCGTTTTGTTTTTCTATAGATTTCAATCTTACAATTTACAGTATTTGACATTTTCAGGTCTTTAAAATGACCAGGAATAACATTGGTGTGAAACATAATAGAAAAGAGGTAAACAGGAATCTTTCTGTTTGCATGGATTTTGTTCCATGGGCTTTGCTCAATGTTAGTACCAAGTTTTCCAACTCATGCAAGCACAAGGTCGATGCATCCCTTTCTATGATGCCACAAAAGTGCCTAGTACCCCTCCCCTTCCAAACCCTGCCCCAAGTTCCAAAAAACTTTAGGTTTTCAATTCAACGTACTTACCTGGTTGGTTGTAAGGGTCTTCATAAGCATCAAGCCAGAAGAACCGAAAAACTTGTTCACCACTGGGGCTGGTCACTGTGGGTAAGGTACCAGGCTGGAGTTGCAGGTCAGATGATGTGGGAAGTAGCTGCTCTTCTGATCCTGCCCACTCCCATATAGGCCTAGGACACATTGCACATGTGTAAAGACAATGCAGGGCAATACAATGCTAATAATCTTTCCTCTTATTTAACTTTAGATCCTCTTATCTTTAGATCTAGATCTTTAGATCTTTAGATTTAGATCTAGATCTAACTTTAGATCTAGATCATCTCATCTCGAAGAGTTGACTTTATAAAATGGGTGATGTCTGGATGTCTGTTCGTTAACTTTTTGCGATTTTTGCTCCTCCTCCCTATCACCTGGCTGATTGTTCTGAAACTTGACACATGAGTACAATACAGTAGCCTGCACAATTGCTCAGGCTTCGATTTTTCGATTTCGGATTACGGGGCCACCGGGAGGGGTTTGGGGGACGGGGGTTGGGAGGGGGGGGGGGGGGTTGGGAGGGAATATTTGGATCCCTACTTGTCCCTAATTTACCAACTGATTGCTCTGCCCTTCTACTAAGCATGATACAGCCCTTCTACTCGGTAATACGCAGGATCCCTCAGTCTTAGATTTTTCGATTTCAGATCAGAGGGGCTTCCAGGGGAGTTCCTCCAAATAAACAGCGGTCTGAACTACAACCTCAAGAGATGACCGTCAGCCCATTACTTTCAGAGGTCCATCAGTGAGTGCCTGGGAGTGTTTTAGGCAAAAAAAAAGAAAAACAAAATCTCTTTTATAGTGCCTAAGCCTTTTTGATTTATGACAGGTATAATTATATACAAGTACACATTCACATGAATACAGTATATTATATCACTTTCGGCTGAAAAGACCTCCGAACTCCAAAAAGACCGACTGGACAACCCTCCCATCTACTTTCTGAACAATCCTCTCCAGGAAGTTCTGTCACTCAAGCTTTTGGGTCTCACTATCTGCCATGATCTTTCTTGGGAAAACCACATTTCCAAGCTGACCTCTAAAGCCAGTCGCCGACTGGACAAATATTCCTACATGTCGCACAAGATCTGCGCAAGATCTGCAAGATCAACGCTGAAGATTTACTATTAAAATATCGTATCCGGATTTTCACCAAAACATAAACAATTCATCCTTGTACTTGGCCAATAGTACAAGGATGGTTCAGGGTAAGACTGGAAGAAGGTCTTATGGACCGATGAATCAAAATTTGAAATCTTTGGTTCATCACGCAGGGTTTTTGTATGCCGTCGAGTAGGCGAAAGGATGGTTCCTCAGTGTGTGACACCAACTGTCAAACATGGAGGAGGAAGCGTGATGGTCTGGGGGCTCTTTTGCTGGATCTAGAGTTGGCGACTTGCACAGAGTGACTGGCACCCTGAACCAAAAGGGCCACCACAGCATTTTGCAGCGCCATGCAATACCCTCCGGTATATGCCTAGTTGGTCAGGGGTTCATCCCACAGCAAGATAATGACCCTAAACACACCTCCAGGCTATGCAAAACTACCTTCGAGTAAAATAACAAGACGGTAGGCTGCAAATCATGGAATGGCCAGCACAGTCTCCAGACTTAAACCCCATCGAGCTGGTTTGGGATGAACTGGACAGAAGTGTGAAAGCAAAGCAACCTACAAGTGCAACACATTTGTGGGAACTTTGCAAGTGTTGGGAAGAACTTCCCGAACAATATTTGATTTTCATTGTAGAAAGAATGCCACGAGTGTGTTCGGCGGTTATATCTGCAAAAGGTGACTACTTTGCCTAGTCAAAAATTTAAATTAAATTTTGTTAAACAAAATGATTCCATGATTTATTTTTTATCTCCAATTGTTTATTTGTTCTATGCTTAATTTCAGAGTACATTGAGACATTAAACTTAGACATTACAAGACATTACACATCCCGGTGTGTACCCCAGTTTAGAATAGGTGCGCCGTATCCCTGCGCACTGTAAGAGGCGACTAAGGGTTGGCGTCAGGAAGGGCATCCGGCCATAAAAACATTGCCTCAAACAGAGAACTATGATTGTCATGGGGCCCGCAAGGCTAACCCCCGCTCTAGCGGGGAAAATGGCCTTAAAACGATCATTCATTTTTTCATTCATATTGAGACATTAAACTGCATAAATTTCAATAAAAACTGGAAAAATTGAGGTGTTCTAAAACTTTTGACCGGTAGTGTAGCACGGCATCTCAAACAGTTATGGACAGATTCTGGCGAAACTTGGTGGAAGAGTTGGCTCAGTGACAAGAACAAGCCGATTGGATTTTGGTTAAGGTCCAGATGTAGATCTGGTCCAGATGTAGATCAGGTCTATCAGTGGAATACAAAACGGAAATTGTTCAGCTTGGCGGAGGAATGCGCTCTACCGAGTGTCGTTCTAGTTCAACTTACATTGCACAGAAAGAAAAGTGACATGTCAAACAAATCTGCGTTGGATTCCAAAGCCTCTCAGTAACAGCAAAAGCATCCAAACATGTGTGTAAAAAATGGATGTTCAGTTGGTAAGATGAATTGTTGAAACAATCTGATATATCACTCTGTTATGGAGCGTTTGTGCTGCCAAAGCAGTTTCTTGGCAAGGGAACCCAATTTGAGGAACCTAAACACCCTTTTTCCAATATGCTCTTGGTTTTAACCATCCGGTTTTTGAATAATGCTGCACTTCCCAAAAACGTAACCCCCGTGGTATTCAAGGGCTTGCTGTAGTTCAATGGAAAAATTGTCATTCATTGTGTTGTTCTTTTTCTAGAGGATAGAAATCATAATTGTTCATAAAAGTACATTATCTCGGTTCATATTGCATTATTCAAGCAGCTGTTTATAGGGGAAAAAAAATCACCAAAAAATATATATAAAAACAACCCCAAAACGGTGGTGCTGACGTTTGATGATATAGATTATAGAAGAAAAAAGTTTTTTATCAAAAATATATACTCATATTGGAGTCAAACTTTGTAATAAGGTCCAATTTATTTCTGATACTCCAAATTCCAAATTTCCAGCTCAAAAACTCATAATTGGCAGAATCGCCAAAAAGTATACCTCTTATTTTACATGTAAACTATCAGAGAACATCATAAATGTATTAAATTCAAACTATGGTATCAGTGAGCCATAAACTGCAGATCAAATGCAATAAAAAAAAAACCCACCGTTTAGAGGCCATTTTTCCCCGCAAAGCGGCGGTTGGCCTTTTCGGGGACCGTGGTAGTTGTTGTTTTTTGGTCCCCTTTTTGAAGCAATGTTTTACGGCCGGATGCCCTTCCTGACGCCAACCCTTTTTGCCGCCTTCAACGACAAACAGGGAATTACCAGTGAACTGGTACTCAATTAGCCGACCTCGGAAGGATGACAGGCCGAGTCAACCCCCCTGGCATTAATTCGGCGATCGACCGAGATTCGAACCCAGGATCCTAGGATCCTAAGCCGGCACCCTAGCCGCTAGCCCAACACCAGGGATTGCAATGTTAGGTATAATCAAGCTGCATATCAAAAGTAACGCAAATGTAACATCCAGGAACTGGGGAAGAATAGAAATGATGCACTCTTCAAGACTGCCCATTGTCCCATTCTCCAGCACTTTACTTAGCTTGTGTTGTTTTATTGTAAACATTCAGGCTCGTGAAAGAGCAAGTACACTGAACGGATCAGGATGTAACAGGTAAAAACAGGACGGAAAACACTGACACATGAGGTGAACAAGATGGACACACAAGGAAAACTGGAAAATTGGAAGGAGGAGGGATTTGGGTAGGTTAACGAGGCCCGTCCTTGGAGACGACATGTGCCAGTTATCATTGGTTCTCAGTGTAAAAATGATGAAGGGAAATCTGGAATTGCCTTGTGAATGGCCTTGATTGCTGCAATATTTTCATGGTACTTGCATAGACGGACATTGGTGTGGAAGTCTACTGCTCAATTGTATACTTTGAGGGCATAATGCAGGAAAATTTGCACCCACAGGTCGGACAGCTGCCGAACCACACACACATCTCCGTGCTTGACTCCATCCACCATAGTACCGAAACGAAAAGATACAGCTGCCACGTTTGCTTTCTGGTGGGCCTAAAATATTAGGCATAAATACATCTGCTGATTATTCACTGCCCGGATTTGTTGCGTCAGATTTCCATTGGCTTTGTTTGGGTCGAATGATATTCATGACGAGGGATCCCGAAAAATCTAATCATATGTCGAATAATAGTAAGTTTTTCATCAAGCCCATCAGAAAGCACAGTACGTCAGAACGCACGGTAATCAAGCGTTATGTTACACAGATTATTTAGTAGCACATTAAATGTGTTTCCCAATCGTGCTGATCCTATTTTAAGAGTGTTAAATGTGTGTTTCCCAATCAGCACTTTACCGGATTTTGTCGCAGGTTGTGACCACAATGCAGTCATTCTTGTTAAATGTGCATAATACACATAAACTAATAGAAAAACAACAGCTTCTTTATTTAATTTCTTAATTCAGGTTATTTTCAATGAGAAGAGCTTCAAAAGTTTGTCTTGTCTTAATTTGTGTTACATCTGGGAAGTTGGTGAAATATCTGATAACCTGGAGAAAAATTGCTTTAAAACTAGCAGATATATGTCATCAACAAATATTATAATGTTTAGCAGTTAGATGGTTTCACTTCAGATGTCAAATATAAATGAAACCTCTTCTTGATTGTGTTACAGTCAACATGTATAGAACCTGATCGATTCAAGCTGTAAATTAAACATTTGTAAGAGTTCCAATATCTGTGTTAATTTGAAACGTCACTCGGTGAAGTTGCAGTTTTTAGATCTTTGCCCCAAGTTACATGGACTTAACCCTAAATGTGTAAACTGGGTGAGGCCAATGGTGCAAAATGGCAAACACTGGAATCATTGTGATTAATTCTGCAAACGATCAAAAACAAACACATTGCTATGGTATATTCTGTGGGACCAGTGGGAAGAAGCCTTCCTCCTACCTTTCTGGCTTGACATCTTGCTTATGTGGTTGCACCTGACTCTCCAAGTGCCGCACTTCTTTCAATGCATGTTTTGACGTTTCTTCTTGTTCTATTTTCACAGCTTCCATTGGCTCATCAAAATCCACATCTGGCAGCTCTGTTATGACAATGCAAGAAATGCTTTGGACAGCAAAATATTTCAGAAAGCACTGTTATCTCATTTCTATGAGGTATTTACAGTATAAACAAGCGTTACGCCTAGGTCCCCCATCGGTGAAGTGATGCGAGTTGACAAAGTGGAAGACGCAAGGCAGCCATCATGGATTTTGACGTGGCGACCCAATTTTCAATAGTGTTCTCCCTTATGCGTAGATACACCCACACACCAGATTAGAAGTTAGTAGTTCGTTTATTTTTCAAGATATTTCACTCACAAGGTTCAGACATATATATGGTGGTGGCCATCTTGGATTTTGACGTGGCGACCCAATTTTCAATACCTTTCTTCCTTATGCGTAGATACACCCACACACCAGATTAGAAGTTGGTACTTCGCTTATTTTTCAAGATATTCCGCTCACAAGGTTCAGACATACATGGCGGCGGCCATCTTGGATTTTGACGTGGCGACCCAATTTTCAATAGCGTTCTTCCATATGCGCAGCTACACCCACACACCAGATTAGAAGTTAGTAGTTCGTTTATTTTTCAAGATATTTCGCTCACAAGGTTCAGACATATATATGGTGACGGCCATCTTGGATTTTGACGTGGCGACCAAATTTTCAATAGCGTTCTTCCTTATGCCGAGATACACCCAAACACCAGATTAGAAATTGGTACTTCGCTTATTTTTCAAGATATTCCGCTCACAAGGTTCACACATACATGGTGTCAAACATACATGACGGCGGCCATCTTGGATTTTGACGTGGGTTGCACCCACACACCAAATTAGAATTCGGTCCTTCACTTACGTATGCACGCACGCATGGACGGAGGGGAAAACCATAGTGCCCCTTTCGCTCCGCGGTGCGACGGGGGACAACAAAACTTGTTTCTAAAGTTATGCAAAAAAATTAAAATCCCCTTGAAGGATTTCATTTGTGAGTGAGAATGTCATTGGTTACACTTTGACCAAAATGCTGCTCTGCAGTATAATAGACATTTCTCTCTATTTTACAACTTTGAGGCCATATAACGGAAAAAAGAAGAAATTAATATATGAAAAGGGGAAGAATGACGAATAGGGGTTTGTAAAAAGGTTTTGGTACCCTCCAAATCTTGAACTGTATTCATTTCCTCCTCTCCATGTTTGATGGAAGGTTTGGCTGAAAGTCTGTTGTTTGCACTCAAAGGCACATTCCGAGGTAAATTTCTTCCTTTTTCATCAAAGTTCTGCTTATGCCTTGAGACATGACTTGTAAGGCTGGCTGGTTGTGGATGCTTTGTGAATGAATCATGAGATGCACAATCACTGCCAAGCAAACTGCGTCTCACAGAACTGGCAGTTTGGCAATTCTCGTGCATCGTGTTCTCAGTCCACGAAGCCTGCATGATCCGATGAAAGGTAAAGGCAAGGGAAGAAGAAACATTAATGGAACGACAAACTCAAAGACCCTCAAGTTGAAAGTATACCTGTAAATTTCTTTTTTTTAAGACTGCAGTGCCTTTGTCAGCACAGTTATCTCCCGATTTACGAACCTTCGGTTTACGAACTTTCAACGTTGTGTACTAGAAAATTTAGACACCAAAAATTTGACTTACAACCAACTCAAAACCCGGCATTATGAACTCTTGCTCAACTTCAGCCAACTCAGTTTTCAACGACAAATTCAAAACAAGACCTCATCAACTTTTGCTCAAAAGTTTGAACGTGGAATCTACCATATAAAACACAATGTCAGTTTGTGTGTTTGTACAGATGTCTGTCCCCCTTCATAAAGCCGATTTGAGTCGGGTTTTAAAGGCCAATCTTTTAACGTGAATGCGTGTTCACTAAGGTCTATTGAGGAGGATAAAAAAGGCCAAAAACCATTTTCCAAGAAAGCGTAATTTTGTCTCTTCTATTGGACAGTGGCTTGCAAATCAAGCCTCAAGGGCGGTGTCCAGAAACTTTTTTTTAAACAATATTAAATACAAGGCACAGATAAGTGAAATTCACTGCATGTGATGTGCAACGCGCGCATTGTGAAACGAGTATTCATGGGGAGAGGGGTGGCAACATATCTGTACCACCCCATCAACATGACAATATCTTTAGAACCAAATCATATGAATATTTTGCCAATTAAAAATATATAAGCAATTACAAAATGAGAATTTGTAAAGATATGGTTTGATGTCTGCACAACACAGGTTTATCGTCAAAATAAGAACTAAAACGCCACTCAGTAGAGCGCATACTCCCGCTGTGGGTTTAGATGGAATAATACGTTTTGTTTAACATCCCCTCTCCCCAAAACAATAAATGAAAAAGAAAGTAGGCCCTAACTGTCAGAGAATTTATTTTGATATATCTCGGAATTAGAGGAGAAAAACATCATTTAAGAATAAGAATAAAAGCTTTAATGCAGTAAAACAGAAAAAATCTTTCCCAAAAAAATTTCCAAAAAAAATTCCTGGATCCGGAATAATATCCTGAGTTTCACCAAAAACTAATCAATTCTTCCTCATCCCAAGGGCAATCATCCCACCAACTTTCATCCAAATCCGTTTAGAACTTTTCCAGATATCTTGTTCACAAACACACGAACATACACACACGGACGGACACGATCTAATGTGTTACTCCCTAGCGGGAGTAATAAACCTGAAATTCGCAGAGCCAGAACCAGAATTATTTATTTGGTCTGGGAAGCCCATGCGAGGTTTCTTCTTCTTCAGCCTCTCAACCCTGGGTGAATATGCGATCTTTTTTAAAAAAATTGAAATTTTGCCAAATCTGTTTTATTTGTTTGTTAATATACCTCAGCCATTGACAAATCTGGAACTAAGTCTTTACAAGTTCATCAAATACTGACACCGCGAATGACATTCGCCGAGCTACATGTTGATATCTCTTCTGAGGTTTAAAAAAAAAAAAGAAACAGTTTTAAAGCATTATACGTATCAAACGATACATTTTATGAAACGTGGAAAACTAATACACACTTTGGTGGTTTTAAAATGACAGAATATGTCTTTATTAGAAAAAAAAAAAAACTGAACATTGAAGACGACGCTGCTAAAAAAATACACCGCTCTAACGCATAACCACAAGTTTAAACTACATTTACAACAAATATGAAAACTATTTTCATATCACAATGTTAAATATAGAATATTAGTATAGGCATATTTGGAATTTCGTGTATTTTTTTTGTTAAAAGCAAAAACTCAATTGATTTCGTAAGAAGGTATCATAAGCTTTAAAAAAAAATAGGGTGGCATTTTTTCTGAACATTCTAAGACTATGAAATCCAAAATGGCGTCCAAAATGGCCGCCGAACACTAATAATGCGATATCTTCGCGAGTACATGTGATACAATTACAAATAAAGTGTCTAAATATATGTTTTCTGAGACCAGGAATCGAATGGAATCATCAAATTTATGTTATATGTATGATCTACATGCCAAATTCCAAAATGGCCACCACGCACCCACAATGTAAACTATACCTTCTCCCTTCGCATGTAATTACAAACAAAGTATCTATTTAAAGACATGTATTTTTCACAAAGAATACATAATTAACAAGCCAACAAACAGATCTAAATAAAATGAAATACTTGATTTACTGTTCAATCTCTTAAATCGTTTAAACAGGAAGATGCAAAAAGTCATACTGATTAAATGCCTGGCTTTCATTTAGTATTTTTAACAATGGATATCAAGTGAATTATAATTTTGTGAATGTCATCGAAAGTAACACCTCAATCTTCACAGTCTTCATTTATCCCTGGTTGGACAGTTTTGTTGTTGCAGCTGAAAACCCAGCATCCACAAACTTCCGTACATGGGATATTGTTCTTGCGACAGCTGCACCTTCCTTCGCATCCACGTTTGCACCCGCACTTTATGAGGTGCAATCCTGCTTCAGGAGCTGGTGGATTCAAACAGCGAACTGGAGAGAAGTGACTTGAAACTGCATCAAATGTCCAACCAAATGCAGGTGGTGCTGGGAGGCACGGGTGAGTTTCACAAGCTTTTCTCCAAATCATGGATATGTAATGTGCCCGACGAATGTGTAAGTCCAGTGAACCAGAAGTTGGTGGTAGGTTTTCTCCTTCGGCTGCACGATTTGAGTAGAGGAACCAACGGAGCTCATTCACTTTTGTGTAGATTTTGGATCGATACAAAATACAGACAAAGCGTTCCAACTGAGAGCATACATCAGCGGGCAGATCAATGTCATCATTCCCGAGCATTGCTAGTGCATCCAGGATCTCATCATCACAAGACATAAATGCCTTGAAGCACGAGTCTTTGATTCTGCCAACAAATCTACCAGACATATCGGAACCTGTCAGAGCATGAAAACCTAAAAGTGCAGAAGCACGCTTTGGTCCTAAGTTGTTGTATATGCTCCGCACAGAAATGTTCCTCTTCAGCCTGCCCTTTCCCATAAGGAAGGTTGTAGACGTTGGTAAGTTTGGATACATGTAGACAAGCAACAAAAAGACGTCTGTGTCTGGGGAACTGACAACAAGTTCTGCTTCATTGAGAACAGTTAGAGCATGCAGTACAAGCAAAGTGTCTGCCTCTTCTTGGCTGTGAGTGAGGAGCGAGTCTGGGATATCAACATTGCCCTTGGTTTGTGTTCCTGAGGTCACCATAAGTTGTTTCAGTCTGTTGTTGGAGCTCTTGCTGTGACATACAACTTTGTCAGCCAAATAGTCGGTCAGTTGTCCTTTGGCGCGGATATCTGATAAGAAGTCCTTCAGGGAAATATGTTGGATTAAAGTGTTGTCCTTCACGTGGTAATATGTTGACTTTCCCTTGGTCCTCTTTGTCCTCATCTGTTCCTTGAGTGATGTTTTGATGTACCGGTCGAACACCAATCTGACCTCATCATATTGTGCTGCCATGTTACAGATTATCTGGAGAAAGGCATCTGCAAAGTCTTGGCATGTTTTCATTTGTTCCGTTTTGATAACTGAATTTACCACAGCCATCCCATCAATAATGATCACTCGGTGTGCTGACGATTCATCTGTTGGGTGAACATTTGTATGTTCCACTGCTGTGTCTGCCACCTGCAAGGGTACTTGGATTGCTTGGATTGCCTCATTTCTGTCAGCTTGAACATGTTGTGTGTTACTGTCCAGCTTCTCAAGATGATGAAGTATTGATGCCTTATCGTATGCCAGCAGGAGGGATCCATCTGAAGCAAATAGTGATCGAGGCACCACACCAAACTCATAAGTTCCGATGCATTCCTTGAGATTCAGCTCTGGTCGACTTCTTGAAATAACAATGAACCGTTGCAACAGTCCTCGCTCTTCTTTGATTTTGACCACCTTGTCTCCCATTCAGATTTCTGCCATTGCATTGGCACTTTTGAAGGTACCCAGTTTCTTTTTGGTCATTTTGTCCCACACAGAAAGTTTTCCTTCCGTTAGGCGTTCAGTGACGAAACCTTCAAACATCTGTTGCCCAATCTCATCACGCCGAAGGATGTCGTTGGTAGCAGTTTCATTCATAACTGCTTTGGTGAGCAGGTTGTAGATCTCATCCTCATCAGTGGATTCAAATGGGTTTCCATGCTCGTGAAATACTGCACTGAGTTTGACAAACCTTTTATGCGATTCTTTAATGTAGAGAATTCTGTTTCCCCATATAAACATCGAACATCAGTTGTTGTAATTACTTTCTCTACTGAAGGCAAAGAAGGACGAAGCACATAGTTTGTATAATCTGTTTGCTTGCTGCTCAACTGGCAAATAAAGCATAGTTCAAAATCTACCGTTTTTGACTTCTTGTTAGATGAAGACTCTGCCATTTTGGTTAATCTAAGGTCTCTAAGCTATGTTATCCTGGGTGATGGTTGCTGTGGATACTTGCAACCTGCAAAAGAAGAAAAGAATATGTTAGTACACCATAAAATGGACAAGTGGAACCTTAACACTATAAAGCGAACAAACTGCTGCCGGTGACTGGATTCGAACGTCAATTTTCCGGCCACCATGTTGAAATAAAAAAGGCAGCCTCTGTCTGAAATTGTGCAAAATAAAAAGATTAGTAGTCAAGTGGAAGTTATTGTTATTATAGTCACCTCTATATACAAGTTCCAAGCAGTTCATGCTGAAAACAAAAATATTTAAACCACATTAAGTTAATTTTAGCGTCAAATTTAGGGCGTTTTGCTACGGTGGCGGCCATCTTGGATTTCAGGCCATTAGAATGTTCAGAAAAAATGCCACCCTAAATGTTTTTAAAGCTTATGATACCTTCTTACAAAATCAAGTGAGTTTTTGCTTTTAACAAAAAAAATACACGAATTTTTTTTTCATGACAAATATGGCTACAGTATATATAGAAGATAATGTTAAAAAAAAAATGAGCCCTATCTTCCAATGGTAAAAAAAAATCCTTCAAAAAATTCCTGGATCGGGAATAATATCCTGAGCTTCACCAAAAACTAATCAATTCTTCCTTATCCCAAGGGCAATCATCCCACCAACTTTCATCCAAATCCGTTCAGAACTTTTCCAGATATCTTGCGCGCACACACACACACACACACACACACACACACACACACACACACACACACACACACACACACACACACACACACACACACGAGTGAATGCATTACTCCCTCGCGGGAGTAATAATATATACTGCATTTATATAGTCTATGCTCATGGAAGAGGAAGGTGACAAAGGGTAAAAGGCAATGCACTGACAGTAGATCAGTAGGACAGCATAACAATATGTGGATGCAACAAGGGCATGAACGAAGAGGAAAAAGAGAAAAGATAAAGGAGGAAACAAAGCCACCTGCAAGTAAAAAGGGTAGGTAAATAAAGGCACAACAGGGGTGGAAAAGATCACATTTAAGATAGAGAATTGTGGTGCCCGATCAGTTTTGAAGTACTGAAGGGAAGAGTTCAAATAAACAAACTGAATAAAATGATTAAACAATCAAGAGAAAATAAGAAAGGAGTCTACATTTGGTCGGTTTCACAAGGAAAGGATTACTGGAAGAATGCATGTGATCTAGAGAGACTGGGGAAGGATGGAGGGTTGAAGGTTCTTCTTCTTTTTATGCAACACACGGCTGCGGGGTAGCATCATTGGCTAAGGACCCAGCCGTGCCGCTGATGCAATGCCATTTGTAGGTTAGGGCAGGAATTTGGCCAGAATGCCGGCAATAGCTCACATAGTCTTCACAAAGGACACAGTGGTATCTTTAACATCCAACAACTAATGCTGGCAGATGGACGACCAGTATAACATCCGCCCGAGGGACGGCACACACAATCACGAATCGCCCTGCCTGTGAAACACTTGGATGACAGTTTATAGCTGGGTCTGAATTCAAACAGGCTAGAAAGCCCAGTGGTGAATGTGAATACCTCTTGGCCATCCTGTCAGCCCTGAAGGTTGAATTAAGACAGCATTACAAACAGAAGAAAACAGGCCAGTCAGCAAAGTTATACAATTTCACTTTGCACATCAGCAGGCAGAACAACTTTGAAATGTGGTGCAGGTAGATAATAATGGTGATTTACTTGTATATTGCGCCTCGTGGAAAACGGATTTGGTAATCTCTTCTTCTTAATTGGAACCAGAGATGGTGACAGTGACTGCAAGAGAAAAAATAAAAAATAAATGCAAGCAGAATCAAAGGAATGAGAATCAAGAAAACAAACAACTAGAACGGCACTCTTCGACATCACGACATCGACTGATAGGCCTCCGCCCATCATATTACATCATTATACATACTTGCACCAATTTTGATTTAAATCCCTTCAGCTGTTGTCAAGTACAATATTTGTACCTGAAATGACCTCTGACACCAAAATGTCATCAGTTCATCTATAATCATAATATATACTAAAAACCAAGTTTGGTCAAAATCCATCACTAGTTCACAACTTAGCTCAGTAATAAAATTGTTACTTAAGATGACCTCTGACCTTTGATCTCTTGACCCCAAAATCAAATCAGTTCATCTTTACATCATTATACACATGTGTAACAAGCTCGACTTAAATCCCTTCATCTGTTCTCAAGTTATCGCGGCAACAAAAACCTATCACGGACGGACGGACAACCCGAAAACATAATGCCTCAGGCGACTTTGTCGGCGAAGGCATAAAAACATCACAATAACGAATTGAATAAACAAACTAAAACTTTCACTGTCATTATAAAAGTGCAACAGAAGTCAAAGAAACTCCAAGGACGAGTGCAAAAAACAAAAAAATTCATCGGATGGACTTTGGAACTCACCTCCGACTTCAAGTCCTGCAAAATATCACCAAGAAGGTCGTCTTTGGAGAGATCTACTTCTCTCTGCACAAAAAGAAAATTCAACTTACAGGAATGAAGTTTCAATGATTCGCTATAGTAAAAGCACAAAGTGCGCAATATGCTATGCAAAGCCATAAAATGCGTACTGTACTGTGGGGCATGGACAGTTGGGCAGACATGAAGACAGGTAATCGGGTATAAGGGCACATATTTATACAAAGGAAATGATAGATGAACCACTCTTACAGTAAAAGAGGGTTTTCACAACTCAAACTGGTTATTGCACTGCTAAGAATGTCAAAGCACATGCCCTCCTCACCTCGGTCTTTTTGCTGGCACTCGCCATAAACATGGCCTTGATGTTGTTTGGCTTCATTACTGTTTGTTTCTTGACATCATCTTTTTCATTCTTCTTTTTATCACCAGTTTTCCTTCTATCATCTGTTGGGACACATTATTAAACTAGAACGGCACTCGGTAGAGCACATACCTCTACCAGGCTGAATAGTTTCCATTTTGTATCCCATTGACTGATAAGCTGGATCTGGATCCGGACCTGAACCAAAATGTAATCGGCTTGTTCTTGTCACCCAACAAACTCATCCACCTATTTTTGTCACAACTAGTCCATAACTTTTTGATACTGTGCTGCAAGTCCTTTTGGCCCCATCACTGAATGGTGAAGAATCACTTAAAACTATAGTGGCACTCTTCAACATCACAAGGTTGACAGATATGCCTTTGCCCACATTATTACATCATTACACATACTTGTACAAGTTTGATTTAAATCCCTTCAGCTGTTCTCAAGTATCACATTTCTAGCTGACATGACCTTTGACCTTTGGTGCAGAAAACTAATCAGTTCATCTTTTCATCATAATATGCACTTGTACCAAGTTTGGTCAAAATCCCATCACTGGTTCACAAGTTATCGCGGTAACAAGAGCTTTAGCCAACATGACATATGACCTTTGACCTCATGACCCCAAAGTTCATTTTCATGTTGATCAGTTCATTTTTACATCATGATACCTACCTGTACCAAGTCTGACTTGGATCCCTTCAGCCATTCTCAAGTTATCACGACAACGAAAACTTATGACGGACAGACATCCCAAAAACATAATGCCTAGAGCGACTTCGTCGGCGGAGGCATAAAAAATATTCTCGTATCCGGATCTAAATCTTCATCAAAACTGAATCCTTTCGTCCTCCTCACACAAACAACCTCTCCACCAAGTTTCAACCGAATCCGTGCATAACATTTTGAGATACCGTACGCACAGACAAACAAATATGGTTGAAAACATAATCTGCCTCCACCTTTGGTAGTGAAATCTGCATTGAACGCAAGTCCTGTGCAACGGTTGCAAGCAGAGTTCAAACCGCCAACCTGCAAGACTCAGGGCGGACACTCTAACCACTACGCCACCGAGTCTACACAAGGAAGGGGAAAGGTAGGAACGAAAAGCGGGGGGTTTTTTTTTTTTTTTTTTAATTAAACCTGATCAAAACGCGATTCAAAAGATTGTCAATTACACAAAATACACCAGAATACAGTCATATATTGACGAGTAATGATAAGGAGGTTCCAAGATAACTTCAGACTCAGTGATTGTGGTGACTTGATATTTATTTAATAATAATAATAATAATTTCTTTCAGACACAAAGTCCATACCTCAATCATCACTGTAAAGTCCTGTATTAGCATTACACAAAAAGGAGGTGATTCCACCTCTGCACAAGTGATGAAGCACGAAGGCCAACAACAACAAATCATTTTAAAAGCATGTTGTCAATGAGAATGACAGGGTTTTGAAAGTTATACACCGACTTCTTGAGCAATACTTCTAAATACATCACCTTATTCACAAAAGTTCAGGAAGCACTACGCCGGCTAGTAAGGTCCAACAGCCATCGAAAGGCATTTTATAGCAGACAGTGATTTTACGCAAGGATGACTGAGCAATATTGCTCCACAAAGTTATGTAATAGGAGTTCCCTTCCAAGGAATTAATTTAGACGCAGGAGGACAACATAAGCCCATCAAAGCCTGTGTGGTTATAACTAGACTATGGGTTGTTTGTTTGTGCTCAATCCCTTTTTAAATGCTGAGCTTCAAGCAAGGAATCAGCAAGTACCATTATAAAAGTCTTTGGAAATGCTGTCGGGGCACGAACAACCGACCTTCCAGTCTTAGGGCTTTATTGGTTTTTAGCTCACCTGGAACTGAATGAATGAATGAATATTCATTCATTCATATTCATCTGGAACTAAGTTCAGGGGAGATTATGCGATGGCGTGGTCGTTCGTCCGTCAGTCAGTCAGTCCATAAACACTTACAACTTCTTCTCCAAAACGGCTAATGGGATTGTGACCAAATTTGGCACAAATGATATTTGTTATGTTGTGACTAAAGTGTGTTCACGGCATTAAAAAATTCGAAGTCTGAGGGGGTCCATGAGGGTCAAAGTGGGTCCAGGTTTGACCCCCCCAAAATAGATATTTGCTTTCTTCTCTGAAAGTACACACAATTTCAATGAAACTTGACCACAATCTTCACCACCCATGAGATAACTGGGTTCATCTATCTGTACCAAAGTTTGTTCACGGCATAAATAAATAAATAAATAAAAAACGGGCCCCGAGAGGGTCTATGGGGTGGTTGCCCCCCAAAATAGGTATTTGCTTTCTTCTCAAAAACTACACAAGCAATTCCGATGAAACTTGAACACAACCTTCATCACTCGTGATGTACCAACGTTTGTTCATGGCATTTTAAAAAATCGAGTCCCGAGGGGATCTACTGGGGGGAGGCCCCCCAAAATAGGTATTTTTTTTTTCTTTGTTTGTTTAAAGTCTTATGATTATGTTAGTATGATTGCACATGCTGCTCTGTCTTCTAGCAACCATTGAAATTGGTTTAAAATACCTTTAGTCAGTGTAGTATACTGTTTATTCTACCAGGTGAGCGCCAGGGGTTTTGCCCCTATGTTTTTGTGTTGATGCTTGGTGTTGCAAGTGACACATGCCATCGCATCAACTGTAAATGTTGTTCCCACAAGAAAGCAGTGCTGCCTGCTTTATAGAGACCAAAAGATGATAAATGTTAAATTATGATCTTGACACATCTTAACAATAAAACTTTGAGAAATGCTCTTTCACATACATCAAACGACATCATTGCATCCCATTTCATAAAAAAATAAATTGTGGTTTGAATTTTTTTTAACAGTAAATTTGTGAACATCCGATATGTATATATGATTGAAAACAATCCAAATCAAATCCCAACATTCAAGAAACTTGAAATCACTGATACATATCTGTTACGTGGTCCCCTCGGTGAATACCTGGTCTCGGTGACCCCCGGACCGTGAGAGGAACTTCGCCAGAAAGTTATATTATATATGCGCTTTCGCCACGCAATCCATATGAATTCCACCCAAGAGACAACTGATGTTCAAGGATATATTTCAATGGTAATGATACCATACAATTTCAATGATACAACCACGGAGATTTTCCCCGAGCAATCAACAATCAACAACCATCAACAATTCCCAATCCACAATCAATTCCCTAGGATTAAGATGGCCATCTTATATATGTGTGTCCCGGTGAGTACTCACGACCCCTTTTTGGTCTCGGTCCCGCACAATGTCTCTGGGCCCCTCCTGACCAAGATGATGGTCGGCGTCGCCGCACTCGGGCGGTTGAACGAACCCCGGGTGGACGTGTTTCCACCGGGCCGGTATCGTACCACTACCAGGCACCCCGGCTGCAGCCCCTCGTGGCCACGCGAAGCGGGTACGGGAAAGCAAGCCAAAAGCCCCACGCCGCTTGCAAGGCGTGTTAGGCCCCAACGGGCGACCCGTACGCGTCTTTTTAGACGGTGTCGCGAACGGCGCCAAACGCTGGGTCGGTGCACGGCCACACGACAGTTTGACGTCCACCGGGCAGGTATCCGTCCCGGTAACTCCTCTCGCCAGACAGGCTCGGGAACGCCGCTTTTCCACACGGCTCAATCAATCCCCCCTTTCGTCGGATCGGGGCGAGGAGGAAGAATACTCGTCCTTTTTCTTCCTCGTGTCTTTTCCTCTTCCGTTTCCGGTCACTTCCGTTTCCGGACACTTTTCAGAAGGGCTCCTGACCCTCCAACCACAACAACCCTTAATCTATTATACATGGATAAGCAAAGACCTGAATGGTAATTCACATACATTCATATAAATATGTAACACTCCCCCCCTTCAAGAAAGAAAGTTTGAACCCAGCGAAAACTTTCTTTGCCGGCCAATTTGGAGAAACAAACCAGATAACTCAACCCCCCCACATTATCAGTTCCCCCCGGGCTCAGTTATCACTTGAAAATAAAGCAACCAAAATTTCCCCAC
Organism: Myxine glutinosa; assembly: GCF_964187855.1. Taxonomy (NCBI): domain Eukaryota; kingdom Metazoa; phylum Chordata; class Myxini; order Myxiniformes; family Myxinidae; genus Myxine; species Myxine glutinosa. Next base: position 152,864,416 of record NC_136261.1, on the reverse strand, counting down.
AACCCCTCCAGATTACTCCCTCTGGACTAAGCACCAGCAACGACATTGTCCCTGCCAAATCAAACTCCCTCTCATGACCCTCTGACTTTGACCGTCAGTTTCTTGTGAATGAAGGTTAAGGGGTTGATCAAAGATCCAAAGTTAAGCAACTCGATAGCACTTTTTCCGGGAGGCCAAGCCGAGTATTCACTACATGGATGCCTTGACGAACGTGGAGTTCACGGTTAGTCCGTGCATGAAAATTCACTACATGGACGCCTTTAGGAACGGCGTTCACGGTTAATCCGTGTAGGAATCTTGGCTCAGCGGCTCCGCCGCATTCAGTGCTTCAACTTCTCAGAACTTCCCTAATAATTATGGTGGGACCGCTTGTCCCTGTAGTCCCATAAATAGCGGTCTCCTTCTCGGCCACTACTTTGACAATCCTTCCTTCGGGAGCTGCCGTAACTCAGGGAGCCTCCATAATAATATTGATTGCGGCCACCACCAAAACTACCGCCCAGTTGTCCTCTCCTGTAGACCTCTCGATGCCTACGAAATGCCTTCCCGACTGTTATGGTCCGACCCTCCAAATCCTTGCCATTCCAATTCTTCTCTGCCTCTCTGGCGTCTTTTGTGCTGGCAAACGTGACAAAGCCGAACCCTCTTGACTGTTGCGTTTCCCAGTCTCTTACCAACCGCACTTCCACCAGCGGCCCATATCTGTTGAAGACAGAGGTCAGAACTTCTTCCTCTGTTTTGAAGTTCAGTCCCCCTACAAATAACTTGGCACTTTTGTCGCCATCCCGAGCTGGTGTGGTGTTATTTTCCCTGCTGGGCTCTTTACCAACCCTCAGGTTACCATAAACTTGACCCCCGGCCAAATCATTCCCGATAACCACAGATACACCCTCTACAGGAAGCGTGGCTTGTAAACCGACGGTGACCGGTCCTGACACCAAATCGGACTCCAAATGGATGACATGAAGGGGAGCACTAACACCGCCCCCGATCCCCTGTAAACGAACACTATCCCCCGTTGCCGTCTCCTCGGACCATGGCAAAATACCTTCAAGCATTAAAGATTGATGTGCCCCTGTGTCCCTCAATATCCTAACCGGTTTCCGGTTAGTCGAGGCTCCATCCCGTGACACAAACCCCTCTGAAATAAATGGTTGGTAACCCTTTTGATGGCGATTTCTCACAATGGCCATTGCATTTGGAGTCGTAATAGTCGGACTCCGCTCGGGGTCTTCCCTTTTCCGGAGGTAACATTGGGACATCAAGTGTCCAGTTTTATGGCAAAAAGCACAAGTAGGCCCGGGGGAGAACCTCGGGGTCGGCCTTGAGCCCCCCGAAAAATAAGTTTGTCTTGGGTCCGTAGCCCTCTGATTTCTAACAGTTGGGGTATCATAGTTGTCCCCATAATCATCTCGAGGTCGCCGCCATGTATTGTCGTTCTCCGCACCTGCTGTTCCCCACCTCCCCTGCGGAGATCTAGGCGAGGAGTTAGGTTCGTGGACCCCTATTCGGTGGGTTAAGGCATAATCATCTGCCATGGGGGCTGCGTCCCACAACTTTGGTACTTTCTTTTCCTGCAGGTACACTTTGATGTCCTCGTGGACACACTGCTGAAATTCCTCCACCAGGATCAAGTCACGCAATGTTTCGAAGTCTTTCCCGACTCCTTTTGACTCACACCACCGATCAAACATGTTTTCTTTCACTCTGGCAAACTCCACATGGGTCTCACTCTCCCTCTTCCTGGCATTCCTGAAGTTTTGCCTGTAAGCTTCCGGAACCAACTCATAGGCTTTGAGGATGTGCTTCTTCAGTACCTCATAATCTGCACATTGGTCCATTGGTAGCGCCGAATAAATCTCTTGAGCTTTTCCCACCAGCACACTTTGCACGACTATGGTCCAGGCCTCCTCCGGCCAGTTTAATTGTCGAGCCACTTTCTCAAAGTGTGGAAAAAATCTCGCGACTTCCTTTTCACTGAACGGTGGAACCAGCCTCACATGTCTGCCCACATCCCAGGTTTTCTGGTAAGGTGTCGATCCCGTCAGCAAGGGTGGTGCCTCTCCCCGTTCTCTCAATAACTCCAGCTCCTTGAATTTAATTTCTTGCTGAAGCTCCATGTCACGTTCCTTTAATTCCCTTTCCGCTTTTCTCTCCTCTGCTTCGAGTTCCCTTGTTTTCATCCTTTCTAACCTTTCCTGGAGTTCTCGTTCCCCTCTCCTTTCTGCTTCTGCTCTTTCCTTTTCTGCTTTCCTTTCTTCTTCTGCTAACCTTTCCTGGAGTTCTCGTTCCACTCTCCTTTCCTCTGCTTGTTTCTCTTCTCTCCTCTCTTCTGCTTTCCTTTCTTCTTCTTTGATCCGTTCCTGGCTCCGTAATTGCAACTCCAGTTTCCGGAGCTCAACGTCTTCTGGTTCTTCGGGTAGCCACTCCCAGGCTAACTCGTCCCATGTTCCTAATCCCACCATAGATTGTATCACCGTGGTCTGCAACTCTGCCTTCCTCAAATTAGTTCGGACCTCCAAGTTAAAATGTTTGGCCAATTTCAAGAGGTCCGACTTTAGTAACGCTCGGAACTGTGCCTCACTCGGTGTTACCGCAAAGTTCTGTGCCACAAACGCCATGGTGACTATCGTTAACACCTGTTAACCTTCACCCAAGACTTTACCCCAATTTCCCCCAAAGATTTACCAATTAATACTTAATTAATAAATTTTAATTAATAAAAATATTATTTTATTATTTTATACAAATACAATTTTAGATCCCGGACGTAGACCCAATTGCGAAGCCGCAAATCGTAATTTGGACGAGCCCCCAATTCTGTTACGTGGTCCCCTCGGTGAATACCTGGTCTCGGTGACCCCCGGACCGTGAGAGGAACTTCGCCAGAAAGTTATATTATATATGCGCTTTCGCCACGCAATCCATATGAATTCCACCCAAGAGACAACTGATGTTCAAGGATATATTTCAATGGTAATGATACCATACAATTTCAATGATACAACCACGGAGATTTTCCCCGAGCAATCAACAATCAACAACCATCAACAATTCCCAATCCACAATCAATTCCCTAGGATTAAGATGGCCATCTTATATATGTGTGTCCCGGTGAGTACTCACGACCCCTTTTTGGTCTCGGTCCCGCACAATGTCTCTGGGCCCCTCCTGACCAAGATGATGGTCGGCGTCGCCGCACTCGGGCGGTTGAACGAACCCCGGGTGGACGTGTTTCCACCGGGCCGGTATCGTACCACTACCAGGCACCCCGGCTGCAGCCCCTCGTGGCCACGCGAAGCGGGTACGGGAAAGCAAGCCAAAAGCCCCACGCCGCTTGCAAGGCGTGTTAGGCCCCAACGGGCGACCCGTACGTGTCTTTTTAGACGGTGTCGCGAACGGCGCCAAACGCTGGGTCGGTGCACGGCCACACGACAGTTTGACGTCCACCGGGCAGGTATCCGTCCCGGTAACTCCTCTCGCCAGACAGGCTCGGGAACGCCGCTTTTCCACACGGCTCAATCAATCCCCCCTTTCGTCGGATCGGGGCGAGGAGGAAGAATACTCGTCCTTTTTCTTCCTCGTGTCTTTTCCTCTTCCGTTTCCGGTCACTTCCGTTTCCGGACACTTTTCAGAAGGGCTCCTGACCCTCCAACCACAACAACCCTTAATCTATTATACATGGATAAGCAAAGACCTGAATGGTAATTCACATACATTCATATAAATATGTAACATATCACAGTAAGAAGTTGAAGAGCGAATTTGAATGCACATGCTGATTGATTTGGGATGTAGACCGCAATACGCAAGGCTATTGCATGCAGAAACCTCGAGGGTGACAATGTGCCCTTTCATTTGGTAAAGCTCATGACGCCACACAGCCAATAGACTAGAGTGGTAGCTTGTATATTGGCAACAGGTTACTACAGGTAATGTCAGTCTGTGTGTGAGTCCTTGTGAGTAGAATGGAAGAGAAACATCGAGTTGTTTTTTTTAAACTGTCCATACTTTCCGTTCGATATGGGTTTTGACCACACTAGAATGGGTCTAATGGTCTAGTCCGCATGTTTTCGGCAACAAAACGGGTGAAGCCCGCGTAATGCTGACCACTTCACTTGCCAGCCTATGAAGTGAGTCTGTGCTTAGTTGGTAGTTATCTCATCAAACTCAAGGAAAGCTATTTGAACTCACCATCCAGAGCATCGTCCCGCAGATCTTCATCAAATATCTCACGGCCGTCTTCCACATAGCCACAGCCACCTATGAGATGAACAGAAAATGAAAAATTGCCACGAAGAGCAAACATCAGCAAAAAATGGGGAATTCCGAAATAACAGAAAACAATGATTTTTCCTTCAATGCGATCAAAATGATCAAAATGTATTGGTGGAAGCAAGACATGTCAAACAAGACCGGCACTCAGTAGAGAGCATACCTCCGCCTGGTTGGCCATATCATTATCACTCAATGGTGAAGAATCACTTAAAAATTCTACTATCTGGATCCGGATATTGGACTTCACCAAAATTGAATCGATTCTTCCTTGTCACACACCCAACCAGTCCACCAAGTTTCGTCCAAATCCATCCATAACGTTTTGAGATGTTCTGCGATGTATCGTTTTTGGCCCCAGCCCCCAATGGTGAAGAATCACTTTAAAATTCTACTATCTGGATCCGGATATTGGACTTCACCAAAATTGAATCGATTCTTCCTTGTCACACACCCAACCAGTCCACCAAGTTTCGTCCAAATCCATCCATAACGTTTTGAGATATCCTGCTATGTATCGTTTTTGGCCCCATCCCCCAATGGTGAAGAATCACTTAAAAAATTAAATAATCCTCATATCCGAATCCATATTAAGATCTTCACTAAAATCGAATCAAATAGTCCTTGTCAGACACCCAACCGGTCCACCAAGTTTCGTCCGAATCCGTCCACAAGTTTTTGAGATATCCTGTTATGAGTGTTACGTATCGTTTTGGCCCTATTTCCCAATGGCGAAGAATCACTTTAAAATGCTATAGCCGGATCCGAATCCGGATCTTCAACAAAATCTAATCATTTCATCCTCGTCACATTCGCCAGCTACATCTCTGCCAAATTTCGCCCGAATACATCCACAACCTTTTGAGATATTTTGTTCACAAACGGACAAACGGACAGACAAACAGACAGACAGACAGACAGACAAACAGACAGACAGGGGTGAAAACATATTAGTGATTGAACACCGTTCTCAAGAATGTTAATTAAATAATGCACAGTGTTCACAAGATGGTAAATTGAATCATAAATACAAGACAGCCATTAGTGTGGGATTACCATCATCAACAATCCACTCGTCGTCCTGCCTGTTGCGCACACGTCGACTGTACTCCTCTTCATCAACTTCATCATACACATTGTTCATGGCCTCCACCTGCAGAGTGTCCATAAGACTTCAGGTAACCGTGCGGGTAAATTACATTAACAAGCAAATCTCATGGCAATGACAAATGTGCTTCAGAATGAATGTGTTATACAATGACGTCCAACTTGCCTCATATTTGACCTTCTCTCCAGCCTTGGCTTTCCGTAATTGCTCCAAAGCCGTCTGGCGGGAACTTCGTCCTTTCTTCTCTCTACGAGAACGAGTAGTGGCCAAAGATCCTGGGAAACACGAATGCGAGTGTGAAAGCACGTGATGCATCTCAAGCACAACCCTTACACCCATTGAGTGTGTGGAAGGGACCGAAATCGAATTAGCCGCCCGGTTAACTGGACACAACACAAGCAAGCTAATGTTACCGGACATTTAGTGGACGTTGAATGAATTTATGATAACAAGGTACAATAGTCATATTCTTAATGATACCTATAATGAATGAAGGTAAACAGAACAACCAAATTTCTTGTGCAAACATTACCAGACATGCCATCAACTTCCATCGCCGACACTGGCAAATGTATTTTTCCCGCCAAAACAACTCTCAGAGACGCCCCCTTTCTGAAGTAAATATACTTCCTTTATTTGGATTGAACCATAAACATTTAAAAAATTACTAATAACAGCATTACCAATAAGGTCATAGTTCATTGCAATTCGGACAATGCTGTGTATTTCAAAAGTAATGACGACCAAGAGTGGCCGGTATTATACACCGCCCGAAGTGTTATCATCAGATAAAAAATATACTCGCGAGGCTCGGTTTAATGGAAAATAGTAAATAATTAATTTGATTGTTGATGCACATGAGGTTTTTGATAATAACACTTTACTGACCTTGTGCTTCTAAATCTGGGTGGGAACTTGTGAATTGCTTTTTTTTTATCATAATATTTGTTGAAGATCAGCGCTCATGCAATTATAATGACGAATTGTTTTCACCCGTCAAACGGACGCTGTTATTAAGTATAGTTGAAGGAAGAGGAAGACGAACGAGCAAACCGCCGACCTACAAGTACAAGCTGATTGGTGAACGAACAAATCCCTGGTTTGCGTTTTATTTTGAAATAAAAATGAAAGGAAGTCGCATTACAATGACAGTATAACTACAATAATTAAGACATTGGTTCCACCGTTGACGTTGTGTTATTTAATGTGTGACAAAATGTACTGCAGTGCGGTAATCTTCATCATGATGAAAAAGCACTTACACGGAGGAAGGAAAAAAGGAAGGTAGCAAAAAAGGAAAGAAGGCAGGGAAGGAAGCAAAAAAGGAAAGAAATGAGAAAAGAAGGAAGGAAGAAAAAAAGGCAAGAAAGAAGGAAGAAAAAAAGGAAAGAAAGTAGGAAGGAAGGAGCAAAAAAGGCAAGAAAGAAGGAAAGAAGGAAGGAGGCAAAAAAGGAAAGAAAGAAAGAGGGAAGGAAGCAAAAAAGAAAAAAGGAAGGAAAGAAGGAAAGAGGAAGGAAGGAAGGAAGCAAAAAAGGAAAGAAGGAAGGCTAATGTGCTAATGAATCAATTTTATGTTGTTGTTGTTGTTGTTGTTTTTGTTTTTGTTTTTGTTGTTTGGTTCCTCCTAGTCAGTTCACCAGCGGCATGGAGATCGCCAATCGATCTCACTCACAGGGGCGACTCAGAGATGCGTCACATCCACGATTGTGTTCTTGCCTACATGAAGCCAGGACCCAGGACTGTCTTCCATGACATATTTTATTGTGCGTGGAGCGGCCTGGCAGCGGTTGCAGGCGTCGTCATCGAGGTTATGTTTGTAGTGTAAAAGTTGTTGCGTGGTGTCCACAGCGAAGGCGTGAACGGTGAACACGATCATAGTAATCAGACCTGGGGAGTAGGGAGTCATTTATTTGTGTCAATTACACGTTTAATAATAGGCCTAATATTAATATACTATTAGGGGGCCCGTTGCGTTGGTCCGTTGTACCAAATTTTCATTGGTCTTCACGTGATTGGTGATACAACAGAAGAAACCTTACTTTCTCAGGGTGCGACTTGGCATATAAGCTGCTACCAGGAGACCTGTCATCCAAATATGTGTAAGAGGGCAAAATAACGTCATGAGAAACAAATAGCCCAAAAAGTGAAGTCTCTGCCAGCACCAAGCCACCAACTCCTTTGACGTCTGCTCCCACTTTCACTCGCTCCCAGTCTAATCCATATGACAATACTGTATGCTTTTTCTGTGAGGAAAAATCTTCTAGAGGCAATCCACTGTTTACAATGAGAACTGACAAAGCTGGATGGCATCTCCATTCAGCAGTTGAAAAACGCAATAATGACAAATACCGTGTAAAACTCAGCACTGCTATAAATCCTAAGGATGCACATGCAATTGACATTCAATATCATAACAAATGTTGGACAACACACGTTACCAATGTTCTCCGCAAGCAAAGTTTAGAAGGATCAGAAGACAATGCAGTCGATGAAGTAGCAGCAGATTTTGAACTCTTAAGTCTGGTTGAAGAGGCTCTTCTTGATGGTGAGGTTCTCGGTTTGTCTAATCTACATCCAGCCGATATAGATATTCGCTCTGCAAATTGTGTTAAGAACCCTGATTGTTCACGCAAGAAAGTCAAATATCTCATTGTTAATGAAATCCCTGGAGTAGAATTTCATAAACCGAGGCAGAGAAATAAATCTGAATTAGTAAGTGCGAAGGATACCCGGGATAAAGTTGTTGAGATTGCATCAGATTCGTACGATAGGAATGTGACAGGTGATATGAAAATGCTCTTTGAGGCCTCCATCATTCTCAGAAAAGCTATAACAAAAGCGGAAAAGTGGAGCTTCAGTGGTGCATTGACTCATATAACTGATGCACATGTACCGAAAGAGTTGTATCCGTTCTTTCTCTGGGTTTTGCAAGGGACAAAATCCAGTCTCTCATCTGACTTGCCAACAGGCAAAAGAGGTGCAGTCCATAAACATGCCAAGATTCTTGCCGAGAGTAGGCTACAGTTGCCGAGAGTATAGTACTTGCCGAGAGACTGGATCACCTCTCAGATCGTCAAACTGGAAGAAAATCTGATTAAGTGAGATACCACCGTGAAATGCCGACAGAGCTTGGTATTGGTATTGCCATAAGACAACACAGGCCAGCATAAGACAACAGAGACCATCAGAGGGACCATATAGAGGTGTCCGCAGTCACCAGCTTGCTTGCACTTGAAGGAGAAGATACGAGAATGCTTAAAATATCCTGGTTTGGACAATTTGGATCATAACCCACACCTACACCCCCCCAAAAAATATAAATCTAAGGTAAGCAATAATTATTGTTACAGTTGTTTACAACCAAACACTTTCTGTGCTTAAATCTTTTTGGCACATCTTTCCTTACCACCTTTATAAATATGGCGGTTATTACAATACATAACTCTTTTCGAAAGGATACACTACTCAAAATGGCATAGGTATGGCTCACCAACCACATATACAGTCCGTGTGGCGTACGTGTCTGCATTTTAAGAATTCATTTTCTCGGGAACCGTTGGTCCGATTGACACGAGATTTGTACCATAGGAGCGCCTCCTCCTGTATAGTTTTTTTGACTCATAATTATGATGTAATAGGTCACGTGGTACAGGCACCATCTTGGAAAAACTGAAAAACGTTACACCTCTATATCTCCAAAATTTATTCATGGGAAAAATTGAAAGGTGGCTCATTGTAAAGAACTCCGCGTGGGGAATAGGTGTTGTTGGCGATGATGTCATTGGTGTCGTAATTATGACGTCATAATTTGACAGGGACAACACTTAGTCTGATCAGTTTTAAATTTATTGAGCGTGATCTATGCAACAATTATATTAGAGAATATAAATTTATGATGTAATTGCTCACGTAGTCTGGCAGCCATATCGGATCAAAGAAGAAAAAAAGTTCAAAAACAGAAAAGTTGGCTCGCACCAAGTTTACTGCGCAGGGTAAGTATGCTATGAATACCATCTAGGTAGGTTATGTGGCTTTTTCTTTCACATCGGCGGGGTGCTGAATTTGCATTTTGTTGTGAATGCACCGCTTGGAACCTTGTTAGTAATTTTCCTGTATTTCGTATCCTTTTCAGTTTTACTCCTTGTTCATCGACTGCATGCTTGTGCGGCTTCATTATAACTACGTGGAGCTTGGAGGCTATTCCCTGACTCCAATGTCGTTCATGAATGGAGTTTGGCTGGCTGTCAAATTACTCACAGTTATGTGTAGGGAGGACAGCACACATATAGATAGATCCATAGAAAAAAAAAAACAAAGAAAAACGAATAGAAAATGCAAATTGGCTGAACTTTTTTTTTACCATTTGAGGTTTTGTCAGGTTTTCAACAAAGGTTCATTATGAGAATATGTATAAGACAAATTAACAATTTGGTCATAAGGGGAAAGGTCAGCATCACATAAAATTGTCAATTTTCATCCGATTGACCTGAAATTTAAAGAATTTGCATATTGGTTCACTGAATTGATCCACCAATCAAAATCTAGAAGCTGGTTGTTTTCTTTAGATCAATTAATAGGTCAAAGGTCCACGTTGTATAAAATTGTCAATTTTCATCCGATTGACTTGAATTTTTAAGAATTTTCATATTGGATCACTGAATTGATCCACCAATCAAAATTTAGAAGCTGGTTGTTTTCTTTAGATCGATTAATAGGTCAAAGGATTCACTCCATTTACATTTTGCTGTCGGACAACATGGACCAACTTCTGTCAACTCATCCAAACTCTCTCTTCCTCATATGTGGCGACTTCAACTGTCATCATTCCAGCTGGCTGGGTGTGGGTTCCTCTCTCACCAGCCATGGCACCTCAGCAAAGGACTTCTGCCACTCATTGGGACTGACACAATCTGTCAATTTCCCGACCAGGTTCGCAGTCAATGGAGTATCTTCTCTTCTGGACTTGGTTATGACAAACTTCCCTGCAAATGTCTGCTGCTTTTCTTCTGCTCCAATCGGTTCTTCTGATCATGTGCTTGTTAAAGTGGACATCTCTCTGGCCATTCTCAGAGAGCCTCCTCAGTGCCGACGAGTCTGGCATTTCACTCAGGCTGACTGGCACGGTCTGCAAGCAGCCATCAATCATCTGGACTGGTCTCCCATCTCTACTGCCTCTGACATCAATTCTTCCTGGGAATTCTTCCAAAGCAAACTGCTCTCTCTCATGCACAGATTTATCCCATCTCGTCTTCAGTTGTCTTGCCCTTCCTCCCGTCCATGGTACACTGAATGTTGTGGTGAGGCAGTTGCCCTGAAACAACTTGCCTTTGCCTCTTGGAAGGAAAATCCAACTGAAGGCAATCTCAGTTCCTTCCACCAAGCTCAGAACAAGTGTGTGTCTACCCTCAGGAGTGCCCTCAGGAGTGCCAGGAAGCACTATCTCTCCACACTCAAGATTGAACTCTCAAACCTGTCTCCTTCCTACAAATCCTGGTGGCGTCTGCTCAAATCCGTTTCTGGTGTTTATTCCCCCTCCATCCCCTCCCTTACCTCAAAGGGCTACACAGTTGACACTGCACGTGACAAAGCCGAATGCCTCAACTCTGTGTTTGCCTCAAAATCTTGTGTCCCAAACCCATCTCTCTCTGTTCCCACCTTTCCCAGTCGAACCCAACTGCTCCTGGACTCTGTGTCCTTCTCTCCTGACAAGGTGGAGAAGTTTTTGTCAAACCTCGAATCTGATTCTGCAACTGGACCAGACGGCATCAGTCCACGGGTCCTAAAATCCTGCTCTGCCACTCTATCTCACCCTATCTCTGTTCTTTTCACCCTCTCTTTTGCTCAAGGTCATCTGCCAGCATTTTGGAAATCAGAAAACATTACCGCTTTACACAAAAAATGTGCAAAAACAGATCCTTGCAACTACAGACCAATCAGCCTGCTTCCAATTATCAGCAAAGTCATGGAATCCATCATTGATTCGGATATCAAATCCTTCCTCTTCTCCAATGGCTTGATCTCTGATCATCAATTTGGATTCAGACCAGGTCATTCTACTCTGGACATGTTGCTTCTGCTGTCTCAACAATGGATGGAGGTCCTCAATGCCAAACAGGAAATCAGAGCTGTCTCACTTGACATATCACGTGCCTTCGATACGGTCTGGCACCCAGCTCTGCTCACCAAACTCTCCTCCTATGGTATCCATGGAAATCTCCACTCATGGCTTGCGGACTTCCTCTCTAGTCGTAGGCAACATGTGGCCCTGAATGGATTTCTCTCATTTCCCCTGCCTGTTCTGGCTGGAGTTCCCCAAGGTAGTGTTCTGGGCCCTGTGCTCTTTCTGGTCTTCATCAATGATCTCTTCGACTCTCTGGAAAATCCTCTCTATCACTTTGCTGATGACTCCACTATTTGCCGCTCCATTCCTCATCCCTCAGATCGGCAGTCTGCAGCCTCCTCAGTCTCTGAAGACCTGGACAAAATCACAGACTGGTCAAACAAGTGGAACACGTCTTTCAATCCTGACAAATCTCACACTCTTACTATGTCTCTCCGAAAAGACCGACTGGAAAACCCTCCCATCTACTTTCTCAACAATCCTCTCCAAGAAGTTCTGTCGCTCAAGCTTTTGGGTCTCACTATCTGCCATGATCTTTCTTGGGAAAACCACATTTCCACGCTGGCCTCCAAAGCCAGTCACTGACTGGGCATCCTCCGTCGTGCAATGTCCTTCCTTGGCACACCTGAGCTCCTCACCACATACAAGGCTTTCATCCGCAGCTCAATGGAATACTGTTGCCCCCTCTGGGCCGGTGCTCCTGCCTCACACCTAGCTCGGCGTCACGCTGTTGAAACCAAAGCTTTCAGAATCATTGGAATCTCCTGCGATGAAGCTAACTCCGAGGGCCTTTCACTCACTCACCGCAGGCAGGTTGGTGGTCTTTCTGTCTTCTACCGACTCCTCTCCGGCCTTGCTCCCCCAGCTCTCTCTGTGCTCTGTCCCCCTAATATTCCTTCAGGTCGCACAAGATCTGCCTGCAACCCTCTTATGGTTAAACTGCCAAAATCTAGGCTCTCTGCTCACCTTCACTCTTTCATTCCCCTTTTCTCCCGCCCCTGGAACAAACTCCCCCACTCCCTTCAATCGCACTCCTCCCTCCAGGTCTTTAAAACAGCTGTTCACCACCATCTCTTATCTTCCCCCATCCAAAACCTTGATCTTTTCTACCCCCGCTAATTCACCCTAGATACACTTTTTTTTGAAATTCGAACTTCTTTCCTTGAAGTCCTTGCAGTGGTCATATGTTTTATACCTCTCCCACCTCCCCCCAAGCCCTCCCCCTCCCACATTTCTCCCGATGTCCCTGCTCTCGAACGTTGTGTTTGTGTCCTTCCCCCTCTCTCCCCATCTTGTCTTCCGCTCCCCTTATTTTTGTGTTTTATGTGTCGGTTTGACTTTTTGTTTGATTAATGTTGGCTCTTTCATGAGCCTCGATCTTGTATACCAAAAAAAAAAAAAAAGGTCAACGTTGTATAATATTGTCAATTTTCATCCGATTGACCTAAATTTTTAAGAATTTTCATATTGGATCACTGAATTGATTCACCAATCAAAATTTAGAAGCTGGTTGTTTTCTTTAGATCAATTAATAGGTCAAAGGTCAACGTTGTATAAAATCGTCAATTTTCATCCGATTGACCTGAATTTTTAAGAATTTTCATATTGGATCACTGAATTGGTTTACCAATCAAAAGAAAGAAGCTGATTGTTTGTTTGTTTTAGATAAAAAGGTCAAAGGTAGACTGTGGGCCGAGCCCCTGTTTTGTTTACTTTCGTGACCCACCTCGCATATCTACCTGCATTTATAATACTAGGGCATGCCCGTACTATATCTATATCTAAAATTATATCCCCCCCCTCTATTTACATGAAATGGTTTGGTCCAAAGCGAACGGCTTGCGAGTACGGTGACAATCCCCCCCCCCCCCCCCCCCCTCTATTTACATGAAATGGTTTGGTCCAAAGCGAACGGCTTGCGAGTACGGTGACAATCCCCCCCCTCTATTTACATGAAATGGTTTGGTCCAAAGCGAACGGCTTGCGGAGTTTGGTAAAGAAATCGCCATAGCATGCACAAACGCGCAGGAAAGCGAAAGAATCGCAAATTAGTTTTAATTAGTTTTAAAACATCGTTTAACGCCAACATAGCGGCAACATAGTTTGCCAACGTGAAATAAATGAATACGCTCTCAAATGTGCCGTCCGAGGCAGAGTCTGTTCGCCACGTTCGGCACACGTGATAGCTCGCTGCTCTCTGATTGGTTGAATCGTTTTTTGGACATAGCTCGGTAACTACTTCTCCGATTAATATGAAACCTTGAAAAGGCACATCCTCGGGTCCCCAGCAATATACCTGGCAAGTTTAAAGTATATCGGACCCGTGGTTGTCGAGAAACAGCGGTCACAGACATACATACATACATACATACATACATACATACATACATACACACAGAGATTACTGGAATTATAGATAGACTAGGGCATGCCCGTACTATATCTATATCTAAAATTATATCCCCCCCCCCCTCTATTTACATGAAATGGTTTGGTCCAAAGCGAACGGCTTGCGAGTACGGTGACAATCCCCCCCCTCTATTTACATGAAATGGTTTGGTCCAAAGCGAACGGCTTGCGGAGTTTGGTAAAGAAATCGCCATAGCATGCACAAACGCGCAGGAAAGCGAAAGAATCGCAAATTAGTTTTAATTAGATAGTAGTGGAATTATAGATAGTAGTTTTAATTAGTTTTAAAACATAGTTTAACGGCAACATAGTTTTCCAACGTGAAATAAATGAATACGCTCTCAAATGTGCCGTCCGAGGCAGAGTGTGTTCGCCACGTTCGGCACACGCGATAGCTCGCTGCTCTCTGATTGGTTGAATCGTTTTTTGGACATAGCTCGGTAAGTAATTGTCCGATTAATATGAAACCTTGAAAAGGCACATCCTCGGGTCCCCAGCAATATACCTGGCAAGTTTAAAGTATATCGGACCCGTGGTTGTCGAGAAACAGCGGTCACAGACAAACAAACAAACAAACAAACAAACACACATACAGAGATTACTGGAATTATAGATAGATGTTGTGTAAAAATATAATATATATATAACCACCTTTAGAGGCCATTTTTCCCTGCAAGCGGGGGTTGGCCTTTTTCGGGAACCGTGGTTGTTGTTGTTTTTTGGTCCCCTTTTTGAAGCAATGTTTTACGGCCGGATGCCCTTCCTGACGCCAACCCTTTTTGCCACCTTTAACGACAAACAGGGAATTACCAGTGAACTGGTACTCAATTAGCTGACCTCGGAAGGATGACAGGCTGAGTCAACCCCCCTGGCGTTAATTCAGCGATCGACCGGGATTACGAACCCAGGATCCTAGGTATCCTAAGCCGGCACCCTAGCCGCTAGCCCAACACCAGGGATGAATGTGTAAAAATATTACAGAATTAATATCTGAAACTCGTCAAGCACAAAACTTGCACATATTTTCAAAATGTGGAAAAAACACCCAAAATGTTTTTAATAATTTTAAATAAGACAATTCAGGAGACGACGATGGTTCAAGAGCGATCGGTATTCAATGACAAAGGACGGACTATAACCGAAACAGGCCTGGACAGGCCAGCCCCGGAAATGTCAAAACGAAGGTTACTGACCTTGAAATGAGATAGAAAACAATGTATAATCAGTTATGAGGTTAGTTAGCTACAGAATACCGAAAATTGGGTTCGATTCCGACAAACTTTGAAACTTTGACCTTTGTGACCTTCAAAGGTCAAAGGTCGAAGATTCTGAAATTTGTTGGAAAACTTGTTTTTCATGATGTATGTGATAATATAAGATCATGTACGACATTTCACCCTATCAGGAAGCGAACAATGTAATAAAACCATCAAAAATCGACTTTTCTAAATTTTGTGACCTTGGGACCTTGACCTTGGGGCGAAAATGAAAAATCGAGCTCCGTGGGGCTAGACACATGACATTGGCCTAACGAAATACCGAAACCCCTGTCAGATTCCACCAAACCCCTCGGAGAAGATGTAGCTTGAAATCGATTACCCCCTAAGCCTAAAAAGACATCTTGAAATTGCTCAAAAATGGGAGGTTGTTTCTAACAGCAAATAATTTTTTTTTCAGGCGTGATCGAAGCAGCGGTCTGTTGCCTATGCACCGCCCGGGTTCTACATTTGTTTGATTTATTTTTAAAATGGTAATTTTCGCGTAGGTTTGGATTAACCTGAAGCACTTTCTCACTTTCTTACATTTCTGAGTATCGGAAATACAGGTAGTTTATACGTGCAGAAACACAACTTTAATTCGCATGTTGTGAACTACAACACTCGCCTCTGAGCTATCTAGCCTGGATTCAAATCCCGACATAGATTCGTAAACTGTCATCTGGGTCAGTGATTCACCAATGTGTGTGCCGTCCCTCGGATGAACGTTAAACGGGATATCACGTCTCGTCTGCTGGCATTATAACGACTTGACGTTAAATATCGCACAGTTTTATTCGCGAAGTGTTGGCTATCGCCAGCAGGCCCCGCAACCTTAACAAATTCCAAATCCTACGTCGGAGGGGCTGGTCCAAGACTGCAGCCTCTCGCAACGAAACTGCCTCGGCAGTCGGCAGCTTAACGGGACGAGGAGGATAAACAATAAGTCAATAACTCTCGTCTCAAACATGCAGTAAACAGTGGGCGGAGCGATGTATACAATAGGCGTGGCTTCGTTGTTGGTCAGACGGATTTCGATGAAGCTCTTGCTGTAGGAAGTGGGCGGAGCGATGTATACAATAGGCGTGGCTTCGATGTTGGTCGGACGGATTTCGATGAAGCTCTTGCTATTGGAAGTAGGCGACCAAAGTCTGAGCGGTCATCATTCAGTACGTAGTGTAGGGGTTTACAGGCTCCACACTTCGACCTATCTCGAAGTTTAGTGGCGGTGTCACCTTGGACCCACCCACCCTGACTAGGCCGCGCTGCGTCGCTGAATTTCTTGTGCTCGCCGCACGGACTGTACTCCGGATCCGGGTTTCGTTGCTTGGATTGTCGGACGAGTCATGTGTTCGCGAAAGCGTCACGCGAATGACGAGACTCAGCAGGACGAGACCAATGAGCTGCCGCCCAAGCTGCCTCGACTGGTGAGATCGACCGGACGTGACCTGTTGTCCGATTGGGTGTTGAGTTTTGTAACACGCGAGGCTAAACGGGAAACACCATTGTGTGTGTCTGTGCCAAACGATCTCCATGCTTAACGTTCATCATGGTAACTCCACTCGCTCCGGTGTGCACTCACTGGTGTACATTGATTAGTGAAGCACTCACACCGCCTGAACCTGACGGAATCCTGAACGCGTCTAGTGTTCTTCTTGTTGTTCAACTTGTTCTCCTCCTCCTCCTCCTCCTCCTCCTTCTTCTTCTTCTTGTTGAACTTGTTCTTGTTGTTCAACTTGTTCTGCTTGTTCTTCTTGTTAGTTCCTCGCGGTCTGTTTCCTCCGCCACCGAGTATGGACGGCGGTTGTTTTCACGCCTGTCTGTCTGTCTGTCTGCTAGTCTGTGAGCAGGATATCTCAAAAAGTTATGGACGGATTCGGACGGAACTTGGTGGACAGGTTGGGTGTGTGACGAGGATGACTTTGTTCAATTTTTTGAGATCCGTGGGAGTGCGATACAAAACGTAAACTGTTCAGCCCTGCGAAGGTATGTGCTCTACCGAGTGCCGTTTTACTTCTAGTTAGTAAATACTGTACATTGTATTGAGGTATCAAGCACAACGGCGTACATCCATTCAACATGACGAGGGACTTTTATTGCGTTCACTATGAATGTCCAGGGGTGTGTTCTGTTAGCAAGCAGCTTGCTAGCCGCTCGCTAGATACCAACATGGCGGTCTCCATGGCAACAGTGCCATCATGGTATTTGAGCCATGACGGCACTGTCAACTCACAAGATCATCTTGTGATATGAACTTCCCCAAACAAATTGATTATGTTAGCAGCATCTTTAGAGAGTACTATAGGAAGAATAAAGAAGAACCACCTTTAGAGGCCATTGTTCCCCGCAGAGCAGCAGGGGTTGGCCGTTTTTGGGCACCATGGTCCCATGAAGCAATTTTTTATGGCCGGATGCTCTTCCTGCCCCCAACCCTGTGAGTCGCCTCATGTGACACACAGGGAATTACAAGTGAACTGGTACTCAATTTGCCGACCTCGGAAGGATGACAGGCTGAGTCAACCCCCCTGGCGTTAATTCAGCGATCAACCGGGATTCGAACACAGGATCCTGGGATCCCAAGCCAGCACCCTAACCGCTAAGCCAACACCAGAGAGTACTAAGGAAAATAAATGGGGGGTTTCAAGTTTGAGGCCAGTTTGAGGCCTTGAAGTTTGAAGGGGGAACCCCACATCAAGCTTATCTATGCACCTGCCAATTTGCATTTTGGGGGGAGGGGAGGGAGGGATTGGTGGGGTGTTCTATGTTTATAGATTTTAAAGAACTAGGGCATGCCCGTACTATATATATGCCCGTACTATATATCTATCTAAAATTATATCCCCCCCCTCTATTTACATGAAATGGTTTGGTCCATTCGCAACGCCAAAGCGAACGGCGAACGGCTTGCGAGTACAGTGACAATCCCCCCCCTCTATTTACATGAATGGTTTGGTCCATTCGCAACGACCACAGAACCCCCCCCCTCTATTTACATGCAATGGTTTGGTCCAAAGCGAACGGCTTCCGGAGTTTGGTAAAGAAATCGCCATCGCGTGCACAAACGCGCAGGAAAGCGAATGAATCGCAAATTCGTTTTTATTAGTTTTAAAACGTAGTTTAACGCCAACATAGTTTGCAAACGTGAAATAAATGAATACGCTCTCAAATGTGCCATCCGAGGCAGAGTGTGTCCTCCACGTTCGGCACACGCGATCGTTCGCTGCTCTCTGATTGGTTGAATCGTTTTTTGGACATAGCTCGGTAAGTAATTGTCCGATTAATATGAAACCTTGAAAAGGCACATCCTCGGGTCCCCAGCAATATACCTGGCAAGTTAAAAGTATATCGGACCCGTGGTTGTCGAGAAACAGCGGTCACAGACAAACAAACGTACAGACGTACAGACAGACAGACAGAGATTACTGGAATTATAGATAAGATTACACTACTCACAATAAGTTAGGGATATTGTGGGAGTGAGTTAATTTTTTTTTATAGGGGTTAGGGTTAGGGTATTGAAATCAAGAATGCTGTGTTTTTTCACACTCATTAATAACCATAGAATTAGGACCAACAACTTTTTTCAACATAATTAATACACAAAATCAACCACACCGAAGAACCTGCCAATATCCCTAACTTATTGTGAGTAGTGTAAGATGAAAAGTAGAAGTAACAATAAAAGTATGGACTCTACGTTTCAATGTCGTGTTTTGAGACAGCCACCCATCGTTTTGACTCGGGCGGCCATTTTGCTAATGTAAGTGGTTGTGTTCCGTTAGGAAGCCTCTTGCTAACAGAACATACACCTCCCGATTCCTCTCACAGCACCCTTACGTCATGTCACATGATACGCACTGAACCCAGTCACATGTTGCAATTATAATGAGGCTTGACACCACATTCCCCCCTCTCTATAAATAAATAAATATGCTGTTACTCAGAATTACAATGATAACAATTTGAAGAGAATGAACTTAACTCCATTACTCTTAAAATGGCAACGACATAGCAATCATATGTGTGGTCATGTGCACATTATCTGAAGTATGAATCATGCTATTAATTTCAGTATGCCATGCTTCAAAAAGGGGACCAAAAAACAACAACAACCATGGTTCCCGAAAAAGGCCAACCCCCGCTTTGCGGGGAAAAATGGCCTCTAAAGGTGGTTTAAAAAAAAAAATTTTTTTTATGGTACGTCATACGTAATCTCTCGTTCAAACAGGCGCACTCCAATCTCTGACAGGTCGACCATTGTTATAATTTATTGGTGGAGCTTTCGTGTTTTCTAAATCACACCATTCAACACCAGGGCTCTCCTGTTTGGGAAAAGGAGTTCCATAGAATCATGCTAATCGCTGAACATTCCATGTTTTACCACCTTTGGTTTCATAAGTATTCAAACCTAGTCGAGTAGTTATCTGAACTGGGTGTGAGAATATAATTTCAACTTTTTGAAGTAAATGTTTCACTCAGTAAATGTAACTTCTACCCATTTACCATAGTAGTCAATAAGTGATAGCAAATCTGTTGTCATTCATAACTTACTCCATGCAGTGGAAGAAAGTGGAACTTGTCGCATAGGAGCATAACGACAAGGAGCAGTCTTATCATGCATCTGACAAATATCATCTTGAACCTGGGCGCCCATTCATGGCCATCAAAACAGCTCTCTCATTCGTTATTGCTGCCCACCCCACCGACGACGTTGCAAACGGGGGATACTAAAATGAGCTTTGTCTGACCGATAGATGAACTGACCAATCATCCGTCCATGTACTCTTATGTACATGATATTAAAAACAATGTTTAACGTTTAGCTTTCATATCGCAGGTCAATTCCTCATGCCATTATCTCAACTGGATTAGATCACAGCTGTGATTGGCAAAATTACGTTGTCATGGCAACCATCTCGGTAACTTGGCGTGTGTACGCGATATTTAAAAAACTGTTCAGGATTTAGCTTTCATATTACACAGATCTATTCCTCATTCCACCCAAAAGGCGGGGGGACCTAGAGTGTCAGCTCCTTGTTCCATATACGAAGGTATCTTGATAAATCCATGCCTGTTTTACTGTACAGCATAGCAAGCATGGTTTACAAGTTCTACAGCAAGCTGTTCCGTTCAGGGCATTAGCCACATGTACAAGATGTACAATGGGATGGTTGAAGACATGTGTTGAGTGTGTTGCATTTTGGTGATTTGGAATGAGACATTTGCTGATGAGTGATGTTCGTTTTAACTAACTGGATTGTAATATGGCCTTTTTCCTGTTCAGGAATTGACGAGCAATTTCAGCTTGCCTTCCATATTGGGATGCCATATTGGGATTTCTGATGACGTGACAACTAGAGGATGCCATGTTTGGATTTCTGATCACATGACAACTAGAGGATGCCATGTTGGGATTTCTGATGACATGACAACTAGAGGATGCCATGGTGGGATTTCTGATGACATGACAACTAGAGGATGCCATGTTGGGATTTCTGATGACATGACAACTAGAGGATGCCATATTGGGATTTCTGATCACATGACAATTAGAGGATGTCTTGTTGGGATTTATGATCACAAGACAGCACGCATATTAAAGTATCTGACACGCTGGCGTGACTCTCATTAGTTGATTATTATCCTCTTTTGCAAGTTTTCTTTGCACTTTTTTGTTTGGTTAAATTAATGGTAATTATGCTAAACTTGCACAAATGTATGGTGGGAACACAGCGATTCTTGTTCTGTAGAGTTTATTTAAAGCATTACATGTTCTAAAAATCCCTTTTATTGGACTACAAAACAAAAGAAAAATGGAACTCTGCTGTTACGGATTCGTCACTTCCGTTGTTGTGGTTCTCATCCACTGTAAACATTTTTGGTTGCATGTACTATTATTGTTATCATTTAAGTGAATTGGAGATAACTGTTTTCAAAAGGTAAGAAAACTTAATGTTTTAAAAAGAAACCGGAAACCGGATCGGGCACCGGATGAAGAAGAAGAGGAAGAAAAGGAGGAAAAGGAGGCGGAGCGAGTAAGGTGGAGCAGAAGCCGAGCTGCTTCGAGGTCTTGAGCAAACGCTGGCGAATGGGGGTCATGAGTGAACTTTGGGTTTCCTGGGAAAGGGATTCCTGCGACAGAGTTGTTATCGCTGTGACAGATAAACCTGCGTGACAGGTTTTGCGGTCGATTCCGAAGAGAATCATTGAAGTGCCGTTACGTCTCGAGTACGGGCCGTTGGCCGTTTTGCCTAGAGCATGATTTCGCATCGCTCCAGGTTTTTCACCTCGCTCCAACCATTTCAACGCATCCAGCCGTTAGCCTGGTTTGCATGTGTGACGTGGATTTTGAGTGGGAATTTGCGGTTTGCCGTGTGGGGAGCCGTTGAACGTCCATACCCGAAGGTTAATTTGCGGTTCGCCGTTTGTGAGCCGTTGAACGTCCATACCCGAAGGTGTGATTTCCCAGTCGCCTCTTGAGGATACCTTTGCCTATCTTTGGCAGTGTGACTG
Source organism: Myxine glutinosa (assembly GCF_964187855.1). Lineage (NCBI taxonomy): Eukaryota > Metazoa > Chordata > Myxini > Myxiniformes > Myxinidae > Myxine > Myxine glutinosa. Next base: position 152,842,734 of record NC_136261.1, on the reverse strand, counting down.
TCAACCGAACGGGATTCTGGTCTCGATACAGCATCGTTCTGACGATCACTGGAGCGTGGATCGACTTTGGTTTGAAGCTGGGACAGAGACATTGGGAATGTTCTTTTCGCTCACTTGGAGCACAGTGAGTTATATTGTATGAAACTGATGGTACCATCATAGGAATGATATATTGGCTGTACAATTGATTAATATTGTTATTGTACTGTTATTCTTGTGTGACCTTAATACAATACTTGTTTGTTGGTAACAATTGGTGTGGTTTCACCATTGATCTTTGACACACAGAATAACACATCTTTCTGCTGTGACTCCTCTCGAGGCTCGGAGGTACACCGTGATCGGGGTTTGGGGAGGAGCACGTAACACGGCCCACGGACTACTCTTGAGGCTCTCCTGCCAGCCTTCCTTCCCTTTCTCACATTTTCCTTCTCTCCGAACACTCCCCTACCTTCCTTTCTCCTGTCATCCTTCTCTTCCTTTTCTCATTTTTAATAACTCCACAATTCAGTACTCCTCCAGCCCCCACACCCTCTAATGAGTACGTACTGAATAAATGGATGACCATGTGCTATGTTTATGTGAAGGAATCTTTTCATTTTTTTTTCCTCCTATTCTAATAGATGTTCATTGAGAATTTTAGTTTTGTTTTAAGCTTTGCACCTTTACACTCGGGTTGTGAAAGGCACACCTTGTAAAGCACATTGGCAGCAGGTTTGTGTTCCTGCCCTCGTGAATGCGTGGCAAGGACAGCATCATAGGGTCAAAGGTCATGGCATGTGCGTATTCGGTCATACAGTGATACCTTTATATGAGGTTGCAAATTTTGACTGTTTGCCTTTTGTATGGTGATACTGTTTATTATGGGGTTTTGTAAAAGACTTTTCTTCTGCTGCCTAATCATTTGACTGACTCTTCTAACCTTTTATATGTGGGTGTGAATATTTTCTAAGAATATAATGTATGGTCTGGTACATTGGCTACATGGACTCTGTTAATAGATACAAGCATATATTACGAGCAATGATCTATAAACGGGCAATTTTGTCCATCTAGAGTACGTTGTCTCCACATCAGAAATGCCATTTTTCTGCTCCACAATGGTACTGCCGATTATGCAATGCAAGATGCATTTTTATGGCACTCATAAATGATGTGCTGTATATATCGATACGCACACCACGTAGTACAAAACTACAAATCCTGAACAAGCACACTCTCCATCCCACCATCCTCTCCTGCAGGGCCAAACATATTTCTGTATCTGTTCCTAATTATTTTTGTTTGTGTAATTATTTTTAAATGGTCAATCATCTTTACTTCAATTACTCTTCCTGGAAGTACTAACTACTTCATTCAGCTCCCCTTTATCTCATTGCGATATCTCAAGTTATTTACGGAATCGGATGAAACTTGGTGGGCAGGATGGCTGTGTGACAAGCATGAATTGATTCGATTTAGGTGTAGATCTGGATCCGGATCCGATTATTTTTTTTGAAAGTGATTCTTCACCATTGAGAGATGGGGCAAAAAACGATATATAGAGCAAGATATCTCCAAAAGTTGGGGACGGGTTCAAACAAAACTTGGTGGATGAGTTGGTTAGGTAACGAGAACAAACCGATTCGATCAAGAGAGGTGGAGGATTAACGGGGCTAGAAAAGATCATGGATGGGAGATGATTTGAGATGGTGGTGAACAGCCGTCGTGAAGAGTTGGAGGGAAGACCGAGATTGAAGAGAATGTGGAAGTTGATTCCACAGGTGGGGAAAAAGAGGAACAAATGAGTGGAGGTGAGCAGTGATTCTGGATTTTGTGAGTTTCACCAGACGGAGGCTGATGGTGGACCTGCAGAAACCTGGTGGGGAGGGGAGGACAGGGGGTGGGTTGGGGGTGCAAAGCATGGAAAGAGCAGTCGCACTATACCGCACTATACTAACAACTCGCACTATACCAGAAATGAGGTGGTAGAAGATAGACCACCAATCTCTCTGCGATGGGAAAGTGATAGGCCCATAGACAGTGCTTCATCATGGGAGATTCCAATGATCCTGAAGGTCTTGGTTTACACAGCGTCAAGCTGAGCAAAGTGCGAGGCAAGGGCCTCAGAGAGAGAGAGAGAGAAAGAGAAAAAGAAAGAGAGAAAAAGAAAGAAAGAAAGAAAGAGAGAAATACTCAACTAAGCTGTGGACGAAGATATTGCAGGTCGATAGGAGTTCAGGTGTGCAAAATAAGGACTTTGTATGAAGGAGGAAACCCAGTTGGCGACTGGCTTTGCAGGTTAACTTAGAAATGTGGTTTGCCCAAGAAAGATAATGGATGATGGTGAGATCCAGGAGTTTGATTGACTGAACTTCTTCAAGAGGATTGTTTAAAAAGTAGATGGAGGGCTTTGCCAGACGGTCCTTTCAGTGAGAGAAAGAGAGAGTGAGTGTGATATTTGTCAGGATTGAAAGACGTATTCCAAGTGTTTAACCAGCTTGTGTAGTATTGGAGGGCAGCGAGAGCTTACCTGTACGGCTGGACACTGCATGGGGGTTATCCGATCCCCACAACAAATAGACGTACAAAACTGGCAAAGCCACAATACAACAATTAAAATGCAACAAATAATGGTTAAATTTAAATATTGCAGACAACACAAATGAATGCACAGTAAACTAAAATTCCTATATTGAGGATCCTTTACTCAGACACAATTACACACACAGGGAGAAATAAATGAAAATAATAATGTGTGTGTAATGTTAGCTGGTACTCAGCTCTGGCGTCCTTGAGCGTCCGGGGTCATCAACGATCCCGCGTCCCTGCACAGGAAAACACGCATTGGCGCGAAGTCGCGTTCACCGCCAGCCACCAACGCGAAGCGAACAGGCCCGAGCTCCTCCCTCATCCTTCCTGCTCGGCTGCACCGAGCCCCGACGTTCTTTTCAGGCGCACACGGCACCAAGCACAGCCGTCACAAAGCCAGCACCAAGGAGAGGAAAGGATGCGTCCGCTTCCACCAGCAGTCATCAACAGTCAGTGGTAAATATGTCTGCTCGCAACAAAGCCCGGACCAGGAGAGAGAGAATAAAATGCGTCTTCCTATGACAGAGAGAGAGAGAGAGAGAGAGAGAGAGAGAGAGGTGTGAGAGAGGTGTGAGAGAGGTGTGAGAGAGGTGTGAGAGAGGTGTGTGAGAAGTGTGAGAAGTGCATCCGCCCACAATCAAACCCAGCGCAAGAGAGAGCGAAAATGGTGGGACTTTTTGTCCCTGGCGCTCGAATGTTCTCTCTGACGTCACCCGCGGTCCAATCGTGCTGCGCCATCGCATCACTCTATGGCTATCCTGACCAATCATTCCTCTCGGGGCGGGGTCTCACGGCCTTTCTTGCTGCCCCTTGAGGTGACTCAGCTGGGTGGCGTTATAGTGGTAGAATGTCCGGATCCGGTCGGCGATCGCTTTATTTTTAATGTAAGCGCTGATCACATGGCTGGTGTTGTAAGTGTCATAAGGAACAAAGGGGAAACCACAGAGGCAACTACACACAGGGAGTCTACCCGTATACCCAAACTAATTAGCATAGCTCCACCCCTCGCATGGAGACAAATATACACTTTCGTGACATCTGGCCCTACGTGGTTACAGGAAGGTTACTACACGGCATACGGAGCACACTACTCTATACAATCTATCTGGACTAGGGTATTTCATTGCTACCCCCCACAAACGTAACAGTATTATGGATTGGTGTAGTGGAGAGGGGTGGGAGGGTGTGGGAAGGCATATGCACAGGTATGTATGCATAGGAGTCTTTCTATTCATAAACTCCAGATGGAAGTCAACCCAAACAGAATATTTTAAGCATTGTTCTGTGCTGATTAGCTCTAATAATAAACTATGCTATTTTCTCTGCTTGTGGCATTTTGAACCATTGCCCATAAGGCTTGATTCACACTGCAAGATCAGCACACTAGAGGTTGCATGTAGGGTTAAGAAATAGAAACTTGGCGTTTTGTGGCTTTCGGTATTTTGTTCATTTTTTTAAATGTTATGGTGTGTCTGTAGGTTGGAGAACAGATTATGATCTTTATACCCAACCACAAAACTGTGACCTTCTGTAGTAAGGCAATAAACGATGCATAATTAGTGTCGCAGATGATGCTTATTGGTCACATGCAATCGCTGTAATGGGACACAGTTTGTCTTTACTTGATATACACATCAGGCTATATATATATATATACTGAAACGCAAAAGAAACTTACCACCTTTGAAACCTTTAAATATCAACAATAACACTGCGTGTAGTAAATGTGTGAACTTATTTGCGGACAATAGTGTCCTCACTGTCAGACAAAACGGTCACGGATGGTCACTTGAACCTTCAATGGTCATTTCATAGCACAGCTGTTGAACAGCCGTTTTGACTGTCAGTGATTAGCCAAGGGGTACGGGATGATTTTAATGAGCTGCACGTGATGTCTTGATATTGGCTTTAAAAAGGCCAGTGCAAAATGGGCATTTTGACCGAAAAATTTGACCATTTTGACCAACTTCAAAAAGACCGAAAACGCAAAAGAAACTTACCACCTTTGAAACCTTTAAATATCAACAATAACACTGCGTGTAGTAAATGTGTGAACTTATTTGCGGACAATAGTGTCCTCACTGTCAGCCAAAACGGTCAGGGATGGTCACTTGAACCTTCAATGGTCACTTCATAGCACAGCTGTTGAACAGCCGTTTTGACTGTCAATGATTAGCCAAGGGGTACCGGATGATTTTAATGAGCTGCACGTGATGTCTTGATATTGGCTTTAAAAAAGCCAGTGCAAAATGGGCATTTTGACCAAAAATTTTGACCATTTTGACCAACTTCAAAAAGACCGAAAACACAAAAGAAACTTACCACTTGTTTGAAATGTAATAAAATTGTAACAGTTCACAATAAAACAAACCAACAATTGCTAATTGAAACATTGGCATTTTATTGATGACATGTCAAGTTTTTGACCAAGATACACCATCTCATCAGTTTGTTCTACAGTACAGAACAGCACAGGGTGCAATGTCAGTCCCCTTTCAAAAGCATGTGTGGCCACCATTGTTTTGGATACAGGCAGTGCATCATCGGCGTATACTGCCTACCAGTCTTTGGATGGATTGCTGCTGGATTCTGTCCCACTCAGTCCTCAATGTCTGAAGCAGCTCTGCCCGTGTCCTGGCCCTGCCAACTACGCGTCTCCCAAGCTCATCCCACAGGTGCTCTATGGGATTCAGGTCAGGGGAGAGCGCAGGCCACTGCATGGTGTTGATGTTCTCGCCTTGGAGAAATGCAGTGGTAAAGCGAGCAGCATGGGGACGAGCGTTGTCATGCTGAAAGGTTCTCAGTTCTGGGTGGTCTAGCAGGAATGGCAGCAGATGAGGTCGCAGGATGTTATCCACATACCGCTGGGCGTTAAGATTCCCATCCACAACCACCAGTGGCGTCCTGTACTGGCCTGATATGGCGGCCCACACCATCACACTTGGGCCACCCCACCTGTTGGCTTGACGCACGCAACAATCGGCATATCGCTCGCCAGTTCTTCTCCAGACACGCTCACGCCCATCAGGACTGTCCACACAGAACCTTGACTCATCGCTGAAAGCGACCTCGTTCCACTGCGCCAAGGTCCACCGCTGATGCTGCTAGCACCATCTCTGTCGGTTGCGGCGATGGGCAGCCGTCATCACGGGGCCTCTGTATGGTCTTCTGGCAGTCAGGCCATAGTCATGCAGTCGTCTTCGTGCAGTATCATTGGAGATCCGTGGGTTTGCACACCCCGGAGTTTCTGCCGCAGTGCGGGATGCTGGACGGAATCGATCCCGCAGGTGACTTCGGACCATCTGCCTGTCCTGCCTTGCAGTGGTGACTCTTGGCCTCCCTGATCGAGGTCTGTGATCTGCAGAGTTGTGGAGGGTGTCTCTGTCCACCAGGGCCGATATCGTCTGGTGTGAACAGCCAAGGCGACGTGCCACCTCACGGTAGCTCAGTCCGCTTTGCAGCATGCCCAGGGCACGCTGCCGTTGATCCTTGACAATCGTGGCATGTTGATTGAAATGCCCATTTTGCACTGGCCTTTTTAAAGCCAATATCAAGACATCACATGCAGCTAATTAAAATCATCCCGTACCCCTTGGCTAATCACTGACAGTCAAAACGGCTGTTCAACAGCTGTGCTATGAAGTGACCATTGAAGGTTCAAGTGACCATCCGTGACCGTTTTGTCTGACAGTGAGGACACTATTGTCCACAAATAAGTTCACACATTTACTACACGCAGTGTTATTGTTTATATTTAAAGGTTTCAAAGGTGGTACGTTTCTTTTGCGTTTTCGGTCTTTTTGAAGTTGGTCAAAATGGTCAAATTTTTCGGTCAAAATGCCCATTTTGCACTGGCCTTTTTAAAGCCAATATCAAGACATCACGTGCAGCTCATTAAAATCATCCCGTACCCCTTGGCTAATCACTGACAGTCAAAACGGCTGTTCAACAGCTGTGCTATGAAGTGACCATTGAAGGTTCAAGTGACCATCCGTGACCGTTTTGTCTGACAGTGAGGACACTGTTGTCCACAAATAAGTTCACACATTTACTACACGCAGTATTATTGTTGATATTTAAAGGTTTCAAAGGTGGTAAGTTTCTTTTGCGTTTCAGTATATATATATATATATATATATATATATATATTGTTACGGACCGCGGATAAGATGTTAATTTGCCGAGCGGATGGCGCCGCGGCCCGAACCGTTTTTACAATGACTAAGACCCGATTCCTTAAACGTGGGCCAAATCGTGCCACAGATATTCAATGGGGAAAAGACAAAGGCGACGCGGATGTGAAGAAGAGGAAGGAGACAAAAAAGTTTGAAATACGATTATTATTTATTACTATTTACAGGATTGAAAGAAACCAAGGAAGAAGGAAAGATAATAAAATAAAGCAGAAAGAGGGACGGACCAGAAGGACACAGTGAAACGCTAGCTTATCTATTACAGTCTTAATTAACCCAGGACAGAAAAAACAAAATGGACTCACACGAATGGGGAATGGAGGCAGGAACGATTGGCTGGACCGGGAGGAAGGTTCAGCTCGGACCAGAGGACGGCCGGGCCGGGAGGGAGCAGCCGTCACCCTTCCTCAACAGCAACCTGCCGTCAACGCTCAAGCTGCGGCGGTCAAAGCTGCGATGGTTCAAAGCTGCTGTGGTTCAAGCTGCTGTGGTTCAAGCTCCGGTGGTTCAAGCTGCTGTGGTTCAAACTCCTGTGGTTCAAGCTCCGGTGGTTCAAACTGCTGCCGTGGGGACGTCGTGTGCTTTCTCAGGACTCCTGTTCATCACTCCTGCGCACTTGTGTCAAAGGCTTCCCCCACGCTTCTTATAACGCCCGCGGGTGATCAAGCCGCCGGCCGCTAGAACACGCCCATCGGTGAGCTCGCCTCGGCCCTGATTGGTCGGCACGGGCCCTCTGGCTCCACCCTTGATGACGATGGGCGGGCACGCCCAGGATTCGGCAGCTCCTCCCCCTTCTTCTCCGAGCCTACCTCGTGGCTCATGGAGTCGCGGTGAAAACAGTTGGCAATTGCGGCTTTATTAATTGAAAATGAAAGGGGATCTATCTATTTGAATTCGGTGCAATGGAGTGTCAATTAATGGAAAACAAATCCTTAGCCTACTACACAGAATAAGGAAATAACTGTCAACAAGGAGGAAATCTATGATTGGCTGGTGGATGTTTATGAAATAACTACGGAACGACCTTTGACCTTTATACACAGACTGGAGGCAGGAGGGTCCAGAGTAAAGCAATAAATAAACCACAATCCTCATATCCACAACAATATATATATATATACATGCACACACACATATTTATGTCTGCTTGTGGAATTTTGAACCATTGCCAAAATCCAATTCTGTTCTTTGCTGTCCACTCCTATGTCCACTTTCCTATACATATATGCGAACACTCGGAAATAAAGCTGAGAGATGAGAGACAGAGATTTCCAAAACTTCCAAAAGATTTCCATTTCCAAATGGCTGAGAATAAATTAAAAAAAAATAAAAAAAAATATTCCAAATGGCTGAGAATATTAATGCCAAATTAACGAATCACACACCAGCACACATTGATGGTGAAAACAGGGTTAACTAGAATGGCCATCTCTTAATGGTGAAGAATCACTTTAAAAAAAAAATCCCACATCAGGATTGTCACCATAACAAATTGATTTGTCCTCATCACACACACAACCTGTCCACCAACTTTCATCCAAATCCGTCCATAACTTTTTGAGATATAGTGTTATACAGGATGTTCCAAAAAGAACTGGACAACTTTTGTTAATATATATTCAGTACCACTAATGGTACTGAAATATTCAGTACCACTAATGATACAACGATACCTTAGTTTTATATGATACAGACACTCAAAGGTTTCTTTATTTTCAGGTCTGGTGGTTTAATGTAAATGAAAATGGTGACTCCACAGGAGAAAGAGCTGTGTCAGTCGAATGGTTCATTGAGACAGGATCTGACACACACTTCATCGTAATTTCCGTACACGATATGGAAGGAATCCACCATGCGGACTAGTATGAGAGAGTGGTACATGAGGTTTAAGAAGACTGGAAGTTGTCAGAAACAAAAAAGTACCGGTCGACCAAGCACACATGTAGCAGACGTTGAACGAGTGCGTGGATCATTTCAACAAAGTCCCAGAAAATAAATCCGACAAGCATTGTAAAACACAATAAATCATAAATGCGACAAGCATCCAGAGAACTGGGACTACCAACCACCACTATACACATGATTTTTCATAAAATACTGAAGCTTTCTATAATGTACAGATATTCCTATAATGTACAGATTCTGCAGGAACTCAAAACAAATGATGGACCCAAATGCAAGGCGTTTGCCTTGGAAATGCTCAGTCACATGGAGGATGATGAAGATTACCTGAAAAAGGTCATGTTCACAGACAAAGCTTGCGTTCATGTGTCAGGGAAGGTCAACTGGTGCAATGTGAGGATCTGGAGCTCTGAAAACCCCCAGGTGGTCATTGAACACATACGCGACAGTCCAAAGGTCAATGTGTGGTGTGGCCTTCTTCATGAAAGTAATGATTTAAGAGGTCAGGAAGGGGAGGGGAGGAGAGTAGGGTTTAGACACAAATGAAGGGGTTTAATCATCATCATCGGTCCCGAATACATTCTTGCACTGATACCATACTCTTTCACTAAACATGTACTAATGGAATAACTAGGCTATATTACTTCCATTACTCCCTATTTCGTTCCCGTGACAATATTTAGGAAGCCTTTGTACAAATTAAAGACCGAGCAAATAAATAATGCAATAATAGGCCAGCTAATGGAAATGACAACCAGATTTACATGTGGTCATGTTGTGCCATTGTGAGTGAGCACTGAAATGGCATAAAACTAGGCAGGCTCGGTGGCATAATGGTTCCATCATCCGCTCTGAGTCTGGGACATCGGCGGTTTGAACCCCGGCCGCGTCATACCAAAACCTTTAAAAATGGTACGAACTGCTTCCTTGCTTGATGCTCAGCATTTAAAGGAAAGAGCACGGAAAACAAAACAAAATGTTGGTGGAAATGGGGAAGGAAAATTCCTCCTTGACTGCCCTGTTGAGTGTGGAGAGAAAATCAATTTTGTAAAGATGATCTCGCAAGTACCCAGAGTGCTCTGGGAAGTGATTTCACTTCCCCCAATCTCAGTGGCTGTGTATGTGTGAAAGTCGAGTCCAGTGTCATCTCATGTATCTGTCTGCATGCGTGCGTGATTTGTGTCACAGCTTCTCTATGAGCCTTGGACTGTTAAGAATATATATAATATACAGTCACGTGAAAAATTAAGTACACCCCATGTAAAATTTTGACTTTTTAAACATATTTCAACGTACAGCTATTTGATCTTCATTTCAACAATATTGATAGATAAAGGTGATATAACATAACAAATATCATGAAACATTTACATTTTGTAGTCCATTGTATAATTTAAATAAACATAAATGCAAATGTCGCATGTGGAAAAAGTAAGTACACCCCTACATTTATCACTACTTCAAATACCTAAAATTAGAATCAGGTGCACCAGTTCAGGTGCAAATGATTAGAACATCGTTAGAGAGGATCTTGGAGGAACCTGTCTTATTTAAACCTCAGACATTTAGTTTGGTTTGCTCTTTGTTGTTGAAGTTGGATTGTTGGATCTCGCGAGATCTTGGAGACGGCGGCAGGGATTTTCGAAGCTCCACACGGTCTCCACGTTTTTCGAAGTTAAGTCTGTTCACAATTGTATTTTGTCGAAACTGTATTTATCTTTCGGTGTGTGAAGTTATTGTGTGCAACTTTGGTTGTTTCTCGGTGTTTATCTTTCATAAATTGATCGTCTGTTTGCCGTGTCGTGTCTTGAGGCCTTGTACAGTGTGCACTGTACAACCTTGAGGCTTTGTTTTTCTCTCAGCGGTCCGTCTTTTGTGATCCAATAACTTTCGTTCTCTGTATTCCCAGGCTTTTCACCCAGAGCCTACTTCCTTGTGTAAATCTCAACTAAAAAAAAAACAAAAAAAAAAAAAAAAAAACATTTCCTTCTCTGTTCTCATTCGTTTATTCATTCTTATTCGTTCGTTCGTTCTTCGACCACGTGTTTCTCCCCCATTTCCCCAGATAGTTTTCACTCATTAACCTTCAATGTTTACACTTTCCCCTCAAGTTATGTATTCCGTCATATTTTATAACACCTTTTTCTTCTTCTTCTTTAAAAGGCTGCTTTCGACTTGCTCACCAAATCAATTCATCCCAAAAAAAATATCCATCTCCTATAGTGCCTTTTTTCTACATTCCCTAAACTCTCCTGCACTCCATCCTCCATCCAGCGTCCTTAAACGTATTTTTAACTCGAAGGTCACAAGAAACTCATTTTGCAATAAATGTTCGTTTCCCATAAATCGTACACTTTCAAAAATCCAATCTCACCCCTCCCCTCCAAATCTTCCCCATAACCCCTCCCCTCCAAATCTTCCCCATCACCCCTCCCCTCCAAATCTTCCCCATCACCCATCCCTTTCAAATCTCCCCCCTTGCCCCCTCCCTCCTAAACTACCCCCTCACCCCTCCCCGCCAAGACGCCCCCTCGCCCCTCCCCTCCTAGACTCCTGCCTCACCCCTCCCCTCCAAATCTCCCCCATATCCCATCCCTTTCAAATCCCTCCCCTTGCCCCTTCCCTCCCAAACTCCCCCCTCACCCCTCCCCTTCAAATCTCCCCACCCTCATTGCTTCTCAATTTCCCCCCTCTCACTGCCCCTCCTCAAAGCGTCCTCCCCGCTTCTTCCCCCTTCAAACTCTCACCTCCATCTCCCCCAACCTTCTGCCTCGCTCTTCCCCCTCCTCAAATAACACCTCATTGTGGCTCACCCAATCACCATCAAACCTTTTGTCCGCCCCATCCTTCCCTTTCTCCGAGCTATTCTGAAATCTCTGACACACCTTCAACAGCTCTCCCTACCTCTTCCACCTCTTCCACATCTTACCCTACCCCTCCTCCCCCCTGTTCTGTATCTGATGCTCCCCCTTCCTCTTCATTAACGGTATGGACCTCAAACATCCGGGGCCTTCGTTCAAACTTAACTGATCTCTCCATACAGGTTGCTTCTGTCAAACCAGACGTGATCTGCTTAACAGAAACTTTCCTCCTTTATGATGTCTCTGATTCCATAGTATCTCTCCCGGGCTACTCCCTCCTCCGGTATGATAGACCTGAGCCTCGTCCTGGAGGCGGGGTTGCTATCTTTATCAAAAACTCTCTTCCTCACTCGCCCTGCACTGCACTCTCTCCACCTCACCCCCAGGAATACCTCTGGCTACGGCTTCCCCTTCGCTCCCACCTCTTGTTCATATGTGTGTTGTACCGTCCACCAAACAGTGATGACTCAATCTACATCTCGCTGTCTGATGATATGGACCAACTTCTATCTACTCATCCCAACTCTCTCTTCCTCATATGTGGTGATTTCAACTGTCATCATGCCAGTTGGCTGGGTGTGGGTACCTCTCTCACCAGCCATGGCTCCTCAGCAAAGGACTTCTGCGACTCACTGGGACTGACACAATCTGTCAATTTCCCGACCCGGATCTCAGTCAACGGAACATCTTCTCTTCTGGACTTGGTTATGACTAACTTCCCTGAAAATGTCTGCTGCTCTTCTTCTGCTCCGATCGGATCATCTGATCATGTCCTTGTTAAAGTGGACATCTCTCTGACCATCCTCAGGGAGCCTGCTCAGCGTCGACGAGTCTGGCATTTCACTCAGGCCAACTGGCACGGTCTTCAAGCAGCCATCAATCATCTGGACTGGTCTCCCATCTCTACCACCTCTGACATCAACTCATCCTGGGAATTCTTCCAAAGTAAATTGCTCTCTCTCATGCACAGATTTATCCCATCTCGTCTTCAGTTGTCATACCCTTCCTCCCGTCCATGGTACACGGAATCTTGTGGTGAGGCTGTTGCCCAGAAACAACTTGCCTTCGTCTCCTGGAAAGCAAATCCAACGGAAGGAAATCTCATTTCCTTTCACAAAGCCCGAAACAAGTGTGTGTCCACCCTCAGGAGAGCCAGGAAACAATATCTCTCCGTTCTCAAGACCGAACTCTCTTATCTGTCTCCCTCTTCCAAATCCTGGTGGCGTCTGGTCAAATCCGTTTCTGGTGTTTGTTCCCCCTCCATCCCCTCCCTTACCTCAAACGGCTACACAGCTGACTCCGCACGTGAAAAAGCTGAATGCCTCAACTCTGTGTTTGCCTCTAAATCTTGTGTCCCAAACCCATCCCTCTCTGTACCCACCATACCCAGTCGTACCCTGCTGCTCCTGGACTCCGTGTCCTTTCCTCCTGACAAGGTGGAAAAGTTTCTGTCAACCCTCGACTCTGATTCTGCAACTGGACCCGACGGCATCAGCCCACGGGTCCTAAAATCCTGCTCTGCTGCTCTGTCTCACCCTCTCTCTGTTCTCTTCACCCTCTCTTTTGCTCAAGGTCAACTGCCATCTGCTTGGAAATCAGCCAACATCACCGCTTTGCACAAAAAAGGTGCAAAAACAGATCCTAGCAACTACAGACCAATCAGCCTTCTCCCAATTATCAGCAAAGTCATGGAATCCATCATTGCTTCGGATATGAAATCTTTCCTCTTCTCCAATGGCTTGATCTCTGATCATCAATTTGGTTTCAGACCAGGTCACTCTACTCTGGACATGCTGCTTCTGCTGTCTCAACAATGGATGGAGGTCCTCAATGCCAAACAGGAAATTAGAGCTGTCTCCCTCGACATATCACGTGCCTTCGACACGGTCTGGCACCCCGCTCTGCTCACCAAACTCTCCTCCTTTGGTATCCATGGAAATCTCCACGCATGGCTGGCGGACTTCCTCTCTAGTCGTCGTCAACGTGTGGCCCTGAATGGGTTTCTCTCATCTCCTCTTCCTGTTCAGGCTGGAGTTCCCCAAGGCAGTGTTCTGGGCCCCGTGCTTTTTCTGGTCTTCATCAATGATCTCTCTGACTCTCTCGAAAATCCTCTCTATCTCTTTGCTGATGACTCCACTCTCTGCCGCTCCATTCCTCTTCCCTCAGATCGGCAGTCTGCTGCCTCCTCACTCTCTGAAGACCTGGACAAAATCACAGACTGGTCAAACAAGTGGAACATGTCTTTCAATCCTGACAAATCTCACACTCTTACTATGTCTCTCCGAAAAGATCGACTGGACAACCCTCCCATCTACTTTCTCAACAATCCTCTCCAAGAAGTTCTGTCGCTCAAGATTTTGGGTCTCACTATCTGCCATGATCTTTCTTGGGAAAACCACATTTCCAAGCTGGCCTCCAAAGCCAGTCGCCGACTGGGCATCCTCCGTCGTGCGAAGTCCTTCCTCGGCACACCTGAGCTCCTCACCACATACAAGGCTTTCATCCGCAGCTCAATGGAATACTGTTCTCCCCTATGGGCCGGTGCTCCTGCCTCACACCTAGCTCGGCTTCACGCTGTTGAAACCAAAGCTTTCAGAATTATTGGAATCTCCCGCGATGAAGCTATCTCTGAGGGCCTTTCACTCACTCACCGCAGGCAGGTAGGTGGTCTTTCTGTCTTCTACCGACTCCTCTCCGGCCTTGCACCCCCAGCTCTCTCTGTGCTCTGTCCCCCAAATATTCCTACAGGTCGCACAAGATCTGCCAGCAACCCTCTGATGGTTAAACTGCCGAAATCTCGGCTCTCTGCTCACCTTCACTCTTTCATTCCTCTTTTCTCCCGCCTCTGGAACAAACTCCCTCACTCCCTTCAGTCCCACTCCTCCCTCCAGGTCTTTAAAACAGCTGTTCACCACCATCTCTTATCTTCCCCCATCCAAAACCTTGATCTTTTCTACCCCCGCTAATTCACCCCAGATCCACCTTGTTTGAAATTCAAACTTCTTTCCTGGAAGTCCTGGCAGTGTCCATATGTTTTATACCTCTCCCACCGCCCCCTTCCCACGCCCCCCCCCCCCCCCCAAGCCCTCGCCCTCTCTCAGATCTCTCGATGTCTCCATGTCTCTCGGTCACTGCTCTCAAATGTTGTGTTTGTGTCCTTCCCCCTCTCTCCCCATCTTGTCTACCGCTCCCTATGTTATATGTTTTATGTGTCGGTTTGTCTTTCTGTGTGATTAATGTTCGCTCTTTCACGAGCCTCGACCTTGTATACAAAAAAAAAAAAAAAAAAAAAAAAAAGTGTGCGGCGTCACCATGCCCAGATCAAAAGAGCTCTCTGAGGCCTTCAGAAAGAAGGTTATAGATGCCTACGAGTCTGGGAAGGGATTTAAAAAGATCTCCAAACAATTTGAAATCAATGATTCGACTGTCCGGAAGATCATCTACAAGTGGAGAAGATTCCAAACAACTGCCAACTTGTTCAGGCCAGGCCGCCCCAGCAAGTTCAGCCCGAGAGCAGACCGCAAGATGCTGAAAGAAGTCTTTAAGAACCACAGAATGTCATCACGGGACCTACAGGTAGCTCTTGCCACTGTTGATGTCAAAGTGCACGAGTCCAGCATTAGAAAGAGGCTGCACAAATTTGATCTACATGGGAGGTGTGCCAGGAGGAAACCTTTGCTGTCCAGAAAGAACATCAGGGCAAGACTAAAGTTTGCCAATGAACACCTAGGCAAAAACCAGCACTTCTGGAACTATGTGCTCTGGACAGATGAGTCAAAGGTAGAGCTATTTGGCCACTGTACCAGAAGACATGTTTGGCGAAAACCAAAGACAGCATTTGACCACAAGAACCTGATACCAACTGTAAAGCATGGTGGTGGAAATATGGTTTGGGGCAGCTTTGCTGCATCAGGGCCTCTGTGAATTCTTAATTGTACCAGAGGGTGCTTGAGGATAATGTGAGGCCATCTGTCGGAAAGTTGAAGCTCAACCGAAGGTGGACCTTGCAATATGACAATGACCCTAAACATACCAGTAAATCCACCAAGGAATGGCTGAAAAGAAAGAAATGGAGGGTTCTGTAATGGCCAAGTCAAAGCCCGGATCTAAATCCCATCGAGATGTTGTGGGGTGATTTGAAACGAGCTGTGCATGCAAGAAACCCCTCAAACATGGTACAGCTGAAATAATTCTGCATGGAGGAGTGGGCAAAAAATTCTCCCAGTCGATGTCAGAGACTGGTAGACAGTTATAAGAAACGCCTACTTGAGGTTGTTTCTGCCAAAGGGGGCAATACCACCCACCTATTAGAACCAAGGGTGTACTTACTTTTTCCACATGTGAAATTTGCATTTATGTTTATTTAAATTATACAATGGACTACAAAATGTAAATGTTTCATGATATTTGATATATTATATCAAATTTATCTTTCAATATTGTTGAAATGAAGATCAAAGAGCTGTATGTTGAAATATGTTGAAAAAGTCAAAACTTTACATGGGACGTACTTACTTTTTCACGTGACTGTGTATATCTGTGTATATATATATCCACCAACTAAAACACACCTGACCAAGGTGGATATATATATATATATATATATATATATATATATATATATATATATATATATATATATATATATCTATATATATATATATATATATTTCGACCCACACACACGTTACAGAGGCACAGGCTTGCTTTAAATGAGGATAATGACTGTACATGAGTTGTTGTGTTGTGATAATTTACACCAATCATAATGCAAACATTTAGCCTGGTGTTGGCTTAGCGGTTAGGGTGCCGGCATGGGATCCTTGGATCCTGGGTTCGAATCCCGGTCGATCGCTGAATTAACACCAGGGGGGTTGACTCAGCCTGTTATCCTTCCGCGGTCGGCAAATTGAGTACCAGTTCACTGGTAGTTCCCTGTGTGGCGCAATAGGCAACTAACAGGGTTGGCGGCAGGAAGGGCGTCTGGCCTTAAAACATTGCTTCAAAAAGGGGAGCAAGGTGCCCGAAAAAGACCAAACCCTGCTCTGCGGGGAAAAATGGCCTCTAAGGGTGGTTCTTTGTCTTTCAATATTGTTGAAATGAAGATCAAATAGCTGTATGTTGTGTTACAGATTCGTCACTTCCGTTGTATTCGTCACTTCCGTTGTTGTGGTTTTCATCCACTGTAAACATTTTTGATTCCATGTACTATTATTGTTGTCATTTAAGGGAAATATAGATTACTATTTTCAAAAGGTAAAAAAGTTAATGTTTTAAATGAAACCGGAACCGGACGACGATGACGAGGAAGAGGAGGAGGAGGAGAAGGCGGAGCGAGTGAGTCGGACAAGAAGCCGAGCTGTTTCGAGGTCTGGAGCGAACGATTGGCGAACGAGGGTCACGAGTGAACTTTGGGTTTCCCGGGAAGGGGATTCCTGCGACAGAGTTGTCATCGCTGTGACAGATAAACCTGCGTGACAGGTTTTGCGGTTGATTCCGGAGAGAATCATCAGAGTGCCGTTACGCCACGAGAACGGGCCGTCTGCCATTTTGACTCGTGCGCTTTGCGCATCGCTCAAGGTTTTTCACTTCGCTTCAACCATTTTCACCGCACCCAGACGTTAATTTGGTGTGTGTGTGTGTAACGTGGCTTTTGAGTGGGAAATCTGCGGTTTGCCGATTTAGAGCCGTCAAACGTCCATACCTGAAGGTGTGATTTCCCCGTCGCTTCTCGAGGCCACCTTCGCCCATCTTTGGCAGTGTAACTGCCAACCCAACGGGATTCTGGTCTCGATACGACATCGTACGGACGATCACTGGAGTGGATCGACTTTGGCTTGAAGCCGGAAGCAACTTTGGCTCGAAGCCGGGAAAGAGACATTGGGGATGTTCTTTTCGCTCACTTGGAGCACAGTGAGTTATATATTACGAAACTGATGGTACCATCATAGGAATGATATATATTGATTGTACTTTTGATTAATATTGTTACTGTACCGTTATTCTTGTGTGACCTGAATACAATACTTGTTTGTTGGTAACAATTGGTGTGGTTTCACCATTGATCCTTGGCATACAGAATAACACGTCTTTCTGCCGTGACTCCTCTCGGGGCTCGGAGGTACACCATGACCGGGGTTTGGGGAGGAGCACGTAACAGTTGAAATATGTTGGAAAAAGTCAAAACTTTACATGGGGTGTATTTACTTTTTCACGTGACTGTATATGCACGCGCGCGCACACACACACACACACACACGCACACACACACACACACACACACACACACACACACACACACACACACACATGACCAAAAGTGTGTGGACACCCAAACATCACACATCTCATTCTGAAATCATGGACATTAATATGGAGTTGGTCCCCCCCCCCCCACCCCTTTGCTGCTATAACAGCCTCCACTCTTCTGGGAAGGCTTTCCACTAGATGTTGGAACATTGCTGTGGGGATTTGCTTTCATTCAGCCACAAGAGCATTAGTGAGGTCGGGCACTGATGTTGGGTGATTAGGCCTGACACAGTCGGCATTCCAATTCATCCCAAATGTGTTCGATGGGGTTGAAGTCAGGGCTCTGTGCAGACCAGTCAAGTTCTTCCACACCGATCTCAACAAACCATTTCTGTACGGACCTTGCTTTGTGCACGGGGGCATTGTCATGCTGAAACAGGAAAGGGCCTTCCCCAAACTGTTGCCATAAAGTTGGAAGCACACAATCGTCTAGAATGTCATTGTATGCTTTGGCGTTGATTTCCCTTCACTGGAACTAAGGGGCCCAGCTCGAACCATGAAAAACAGCCCCATACCATTATTCTTCCTCCACCACAGTTTGCACCATGCATTTGGGCAGGTAGCGTTCTCCTAGCATCCACCAAACCTAGATTCGTCCGTCGGACTGCCAGATGGTGAGGCGTCATTCATCACTCCAGAGAACGCGTTTCCACTGCTCCAGAGTTCAATGGCGGCGAGCTTTACACCACTCCAGCCAACGCTTGGCATTGCGCATGGTTATGTTAGGCTTGTGTGCGGCTAATCAGCCATGGAAATCCATTTCATGAAGCTCCCGACGAACAGTTGTTGTGTTGACGTTACTTCCAGAGGCAGTTTGGAACTCGGTAGTGAGTGTTGCAACCAAAGACAGACGATTTTTACGCTCTTCAGCACTCGGCGATCCCGTTCTGTGAGCTTCTGTGGCCGACCACTTTGCGGCTGAGCTGTTGTTTCTCCTAGACGTTTCCATTTCACAATAACAGCACTTGGTTGACCGGGGCAGCTCTAGCAGGGCAGATATTTGATGAACTGACTTGTTGGAAAGGTGGCATCCGAGGTGCCACGTTGAAAGTCACTGAGCTCTTCAGTATGGCCCATTCTTCTGCCAATGTTTGTCTATGGACATTGCATGGCTGTGTGCTTGATTTTATATACCTGTCAGCAATGGGAGTGGCTGAAATAGTCGAATCCACCAATTAGAAGGGGTGTCCACATACTTTTGGTTATGTAGTGTATATCCATCAGTTGTGATTTGTGATGGAGCAAAATCATTTCCAAAACTAGTTATTTGCAGAATTTTGTTTTTTCAAAATACCTTGCTTAGCCCAGTCCAGCACAATGAAGAGAAAATAGTTCAACATTTCTTATTTATACCACAGGAGGAGAATGTGATTGTCTTTCTAAACATATTTCACTGATTGTACATGCTTGCAGGGACTGGCTGAGGCAGCTTCGTTTACACCAACCGAAGGGATGAAAATCGAAGGATACAAGCGCATCACATTGGCACAAGCTAGACTTGGCACATCCCGTAAGCAAACATCATCTTGTGGTGTTTAGAAGATGGCAACCTTGTGGGTTTGATATCCTGAACAATTGACCGATCGTTGTGCCAAGCAATCGATTTTGCTATTATTCATTGCAGTTCATCGCCCAGTGCGTGTGTATGCCGATGGCATTTTTGACCTTTTTCACTTTGGACACGCCAGGGCGCTGATGCAAGCGAAGAGCCTTTTCCCAAACACTTATCTGATTGTTGGGGGTGAGTGTCTTGCACCTCAGTTGCTATATTTTGTTGTCATTTGAAAACCTTGGCTTTTGAACCTGCAAGGTGGCCCTGATACATTTGATCTTGCGATTGAGTTGCGTCCTTTTTGAAGTGAGCAGTGACGGATTAACTCACAAGTGCAAAGGATGGACAGTGATGACAGAGGATGAGAGGTACGAGGCAGTGAGACACTGTCGCTATGTGGATGAGGTGTTGCGGAATGCACCCTGGACCATCACCCCAGAATTTCTTGAGAAGCATCAGGTGAGCATTAAACTTTATCCATTTCTTTGATTGCTTTGAGGTTTAAACCCATGCTGTCCTTTGCTCATTGTGGTGGAATCTGATGCTTTGCAGATTGACTTTGTGGCACATGATGATCTTCCTTACTCAGGAGCTGGTACAGATGACATCTACAAAGACATCAAAGCAGCAGGTAAGCCACACAGTAGCCCACAAAAAGTACAATTCCAAGCTCATCGTTTCTGGCTCCTACACAAGGCAGCAAATGTGTGTAGGTCTGGGTGATCTAATGATCTAGATACAAGCCAACTGGATGCTTGTGCTGGCGAGTCAGCAAATGCAGGATCATGAGTTCTACACGTGGTGCAAAACTAATCTTTATGAAGACTTGAGTCTGTCTGTTTTGGCGAAAAAAAATATTGACAATTAATTTTCTCAAACTAATGTTGATAGAGGTGGAGTGACGTGGTGAAGGTGAAGTTACATTTTATGGTTGAGGTCTTATTTTTACATCTTCTGCTAGCCCATCACTGGCACGCATTCCTCTCTCAACATTAGGTTGAGAACGATTATATTTGCCATTAGTTCTGCCAATGCATAAAGATTGTTGAATGCAACGAGGGTTTTATCTGCATCAAAGCTTGTTGTGCAAATATAAAGTTAGATCTCAAATATCAAGTTGTGGTTATGACTTATAATAACAGTGAGGATTTAGGGTGGAGCAAGGTGGATTATCCTTTATGAGTAGAGAGTAAAGAATACGTTATTCACGGTGTACATTTATTAACAAGAGAAAAATGACCACAGTGTGGTCACCAGCTGCGATGTGTAGAATCATGAGGATATCCGTTGCAATATGCGTTACCAAATTCGGCCAGTCATTAAATTATACACATGCACTGGCGTCTTTTTGTCTTTCACTTAAATTTATTCTGGTTTCTTCAAACAAATCGCGATTTTAGTCCGCGATGTTCTTGCCTCATACCAACGCACGTCCGAGTGTATGCGCATGCGCTATTCAAAAAGGTACCCCAACAACAACGCGGTCCTCTCATAGAGCTGCTCGTCACAGCTAAAAACCTCTGATATATTTATGTTTTGAGCTGAGAGAAATAATAGTGTGGAAAAAGAAAAGTAATTTTATGGAACTAAAAAGTACAGGGTGTTCCTAAGTTATCTTTTCTATTTTGAATGTAAAAGAATAAATAAACTAGAGCGAAGTCGATGGCTCGCCATCGCAAATCCTCATGCTGCCCACCTAAAGCGAAGTTTTACCAGGAATGACCCAATATCAAATTTTGAGTTTAAAATGTTTTCCCCGTTTTGGCCCCTGTGGCCCTAAGGGGCATGACCGGTGGTCAAATCCCCTGTGACCGGTGGTTAAATCCCCCAAATATTGTTACATATTTCATGCATCCCTCAATGTTGATTGCATATACAAAATTTCAATTCAAAATCCTTGTTCTGTTGAGTGGGGATATAAAAATGTGCCCGTAATTGCATTTTTCGATCTTTGACTTTTGGACCCCACCCCCGGGGTGCCATGTGGTGATCATAACTTCCAAGTTTGGTAAATTTCTGCCCAACCATTTAGGAGGAGATAGCATGATGGACAGAGAGTCAGACAGACAGACGGAGCCGATTACAATATCCCCCGGATTTTTTTTCTTTCAAAAAATGTGGGGGAAATAATATACAACTTTCAGAAAGTATTCACACCCCTTGGCTTTTTCACATTTTGTTGTGTTACAGCCCGATTTTAATATTGATTACATTGCGATTTTTTTTTTGTCACTGATCCACACAATGCCCCATAATGTCAGTGGAATTTCTTTTTTTTTGAATTTTTCCAATATAACTAAAGATGAAATGCAGTAATATCTAATTTACCTAAGTATTCCACCCCCTGAGTCAATACTTCGTAAAAGCACCTTTGCAACGATTACAGGTTTCACGTGCCTTCTTCTTAGGTATGTCTGTATCAGCTTTGCACATCTGGATTTGGGGAGTTTCTCTCATTATTCCTTGCAGATTTGGTCAAGTTCTGTTAAGCTGGATGGGGAGCATCGGTGAACAATCGTCAAGTCTTTCCACAGATATTATCGATGTGATTCAAGTCTGGGCTTTGGCTGGACCACTCAAGGACTTTTATGTTATTGTTCTGAAGCCATTCCAGTGTTGCTTTGGCTGTATGCTTGGGGTCATTGTCCTGTTGGAATGTAAATCTTTGCCACATTCTTAAGGTCTTATGCACTCTCAAGCAGGTTCTCCTCAAGGATTTGCCTGTATTTGGCTCCATTCATTGTTCCCTCTATCCTTACAAGTTTCCCAGTCCCTGCCACTGAGAAGCATCCCCATAGCATGATGTTTCTGCCACCACCATGCTTCACGGTTGGGATGGTGTTAGATGGATGATGAGCTGTGCTTGTTTTTCTGCCAGATGTAGCGCTTTGCATTCAGGCCAAAGAGTTCATTTTTTCGTCTCATCAGAACACATAATTTTTTGATGCATACTCTGAGTCTTTCACGTGCCTTTTTGCAAACTCCAGGCGTGCTGTCATATGCCTATTTCTCCAGAGTGCCTTCCGTCTGGCCACTCCCATGAATCCGAGATTTGTGAAGTGCTATAGAGACTGTTGTCCATCTGGCAGGTTCTTCCATCTCAGCCAAGGAACTCTGTATTTCTGTCAGTGGTCATTGGATTCTTTGTCATCTCCCTGATCAAGGTTCTTCTTGCCCAGTTGCTCAGTTTGGTCTGACGGCCAACTCTAGGAAGAGTCTGGATAGTTCCATATTCTTTCCATTTCCTAATGCTGGAGCTCACTGTGCTTTCGGGAAATTTCAACACTAGAAATTGTTTTATCCCCCTCCTCAGATCTATGCTTCCTCACAATTGTATCTCAGAGTTTTACGGCCAGTTTCTTGGACTTCATGGTAGAGTTTCTGCTCTGACATGCACTGTCAACTGTGGGACCTTATATAAAAAGGTGTGTTTCTTTCTAAATCATGTCCAATCAATTGAATTGACCAGATGGACTCCAATCAAGTTGTTGAGACATCTCAAGGATGATCAAAGGAAATTGGATGCACTTGATCTCAATTTAGAACATCATAGCAAAGGGGTTGAATACTTATTGACTCAAGACATTTCAGCCTTTCATTTTTAATTATTTTGTAAAAAAAAATCGAAAAAAAAATATTCCACTTTGACATTATGGGGTACTATGTGTAGATCATCGACAAAAAAAATCTCATTTTAATACATTATCTTAAATTTCAGGCTGTAACACAATAAAATGTGAAAAATTCGAGGGGTGCGAATACTTTCTGAAGGCACTGCATGCAGTTTGCACCATGTTGTAGCCCAACTCAAAGGATTCTTATTTGCACTGTTTTCTTTCAGGTGTCTCTCCAGTGTGTATAGCAACCCTGGAAATTGTTGTGACTTGCAAAAACATCTGCAAAATGTGTGACTGTGGACATGTTGTGGCGTACTTGGACTGAAATTGAATATCGGACGTTCTGAGTGTCACTTAATGGTGCAGATGAGGAAGTCTATTGACATGTTAAGAAAAACTTTGCGTTGGGCTACAAGGTGGGGCAAAGTGCATGTTTGTATGTCTTAGTTATTTTTTATTTGCATAAAAAATGGGAAAGAGAAATTTGGAATAATCTTTACATATGATTTTATCAGGATTTTGAAAGCTGTATAAACTTTTTTCCTTTAAATGAAAAATGCCGATTTGGTGACTCAAGGTGTACATGTGTCAGTATAGTTGCTATAAACAGAGGATTCACTGAAGTATGCAGTCTGTGCTACATTTTGTTTTTTTGCTGTTAGGCTATTTGTCAGAGGTTTATGCATTCTTGCCATGCCACAGATTTTTTTTTGTTTTTAAGATGGCTTTCTCAATGTTTGTGCAAAACACTCGGCCTGTTGCCCAGGCCATCGGGTCTTGTTTATGGCTCGCATCTTTAATAATACGCCTTACTGCCCTTTATATTGGCCTACATAATAACCACACATTCATGCACTTGTGGCCCTGTAGGAATGTTTGCACCAACCCAGCGCACGGATGGCATATCCACGTCTGATCTTATCACGCGCATTGTTCGGGATTATGACGTGTATATACGGAGGAACCTGCAGCGTGGATACTCAGCCAAAGAACTTAATGTGGGTTTCATTAAGGTGAGATGCACTCTTCTTCTCCCCCCCCCCCCCCAACTGTTCCCCGCGTGTAATATTCTTCCTCGTAGTGAGTCGTACCTTTTCTTTCATTGTAATTTGTTTCATTCCACATCCCTTTTCATCAAAGTTTGAATTTGGTCTGCCAGGCTTTCAGTGACTTGGTTTTAAGGAGCATGCCATCATGCTCGTCATTTTTATTTTTATTTTTTTTGTCTAGGAGCGTTATTGATCACGTGCCTGGGAACATATTTGGGTAAATGTGTAACCACTAAAAGTTAGCAAAAACTGGTATAGAAAACCTCCCTTTTTTCCACCCTGCAACGCATGAGAGCATTCAGTTATTTATATCATGGATACTTTCGATTTGCAAACTAATTTTCCCATGGGGGTAGAAAATGCACATGTTTACGCATGCTGAAGTACATTGGGGAAGCGGTGACGTGGGCTACGCAAGCACTATACAGTTTACTGACGCAAATTCAATTGTTGTCATGCACCATAAGTTGGTGTTGCCGAAGCAGACACTTGGCTACAATCATGGTCGGGTTGCCATTCTGGCTCAGGAAGTCAGGCCAGGAATTTGGAATTTTGCCAGGGTGCCTGTGTTAACTTGCCTACTCTTCACGAAGGACACCGTGGGATCTTTAACGACCACCAACTAATGGTGGCAGACAGGACGTTCAGTTTAACGTCCATCCGAGGGTCCGAAAATTGGTCCGAATACATAAATTGAAGTGGTAGCCCATAGAGTGTGGCCCTTGGCATTTGCTGACCCTGGGCATGAAGATCCAGCCAGAGGTGAGTGCGTCCATGGTCTTTTTATAGAGATGGCTGGTTCAGACAGTTTATAGCTCTGCCGAGATTCAAACCCAGGTTAGACAGCTTAGAGCCTAGTGTGCTTACCTCAAGGCCATCCTGCCACCCAAAATGCAATCACTTTTGCAAAAAAATTCAGGAGATCGATATTGGCAAGAGTGATTACACTCGCAAAAAACCCCCAAAACTCCCAGCAGAGTGACTGGTAGCTCTTCCACATTTTATAATAATGAGTCTTATGGACATTAGTCAGCTAAATATATCTGTCAAAGTGCTGCTTGCTATGGGAGGGTTGTTCCTGCTGGTATAGAAACAGGAATGGTAGGTTTTCTACGCGATATTTAATACAATGCCCTGATGTATTGTCATTAATGTAGTTCATCTGTATAGTAAGAAAGAAATGGTCACAGAACCAGGAAATAAAAAGTACGTGAATGAGTGGGCAAAAAGTATTCCAATACTAAAATGCCAGAAAATAAATCGCATTTATTTATTGTAAAGAACATACGCCTCTACATCAACGCTAATTTAATGATGAAGCAAGAGTTTGGCATAAAAATGAATCGTACACGTATTTTTTTATTTGGGTTTGTTTTGTTTGTCTGGTTGTCTGCACATAATGTACTAATGTAGGCCACAAGCACCACCTGGTGGGAGGCAGTTATCTAGTTATGTAGTTGCATCAAGTCATGGCCAACTTCTGGTGACATTTATGATCAGATTTCTCCAAACATCCTTATCCAGCACTACTTCCCAAAGCTCTGGCAGAGACAGCTTGGTTGTGGCCCTTACCCCATCCATCCAGAACATACATGGGGCATGCCTCTTCCACCTCTTCCCTCAACCATACCCAGCATATTTGATTTCTCTGGACTTTAGTTTTCTGCACGCATGATGTGTCCAACCAAAGTATGACAGTTTCTGCTTTAGCATCAGTGCTTCTAATTAACCTGGTGGTCGAATTTCTTCAATAACTAATTAAATTGACATATGTGGGAAAATACGTTGTTTGTTACTTCCGCCACTGAAGGTGGATGAAGGTTATGATTTCATACCTGTCTGTCTGTTTGTGAACATGTTGTCTCAAAAAGTTATGGAAGGATTCAGACGAAACCTGGTGGACAGGTTGGGTATGAGACGACAAATCGATTCGATTTTGCTGGAAATCCGAATACTAGAATTTTAAAAACGTATTAAGTGATTCTTCACGATGGAGTGATAGGGACAAAAACGATGTATAGCATGATATTTCAAAAAGTTGTGGACGACTTATGACAGAACTAGGTGGATGAGTTGATTAGGTGACAAGAACAAGCCGATTTGATCTTGGTTCAGGTCCGGATCCAGATCCGGCCTATCAGTGGGAACGGGATACAAAACGTAAACTGTTCAGCCTGGCGGAGGTATGCGCTCAACCGAGTGCCGTTCTAGTTCTTCTTGCAGTCCATGGAATTTTTAACTTTTATCCCCAACACTACATTTCAAAACTGTCAGTCTTCTTCCTCCCTTTATTTTTCATTCTGCATGACTCATCTATACATTGCAATTGGAAATACCAGATCATTCACCAGTCTCCTCTTGGTTTGTTTTGTCACATCTTTGTTTTTCCAGATCTTTGTCAATCCTGACATTGCTTTTCTCCCCAAAGCTAACCGTCTATTAATTTCTCCTCCACATTCCTCACTCACTTCAGCTTCCAACCCAGGAAGATGAAACTCTCCACTATTTCCACATTATCGTCTCCCAATCTGAACACATCGATCTTCTCGTTGACCAATATTTTAGTCTTTTTTTTTTTTAAGTTTAAATAAATAAACTGAGCTTTTCACTTTCCTTCTTCACTGTCTGTAGCAGTTTCGTCAAGCCCTTTTTACTTTCTGCCAACAGTTATATCATGCATCAGCATACAATAGAATCTTAGATTGTTTATATGTGAACACACACCTCTACATCAACACTAATATTGTATTATGGAGCAACAGTTTGGCTGAAAATTTTAATGTAAACATTCATTTTTATCCTCGCCAGAGGAGAGGGTGTTGCATTTTAGTCCGTTTGTCTGTCCACACATGGTTCTGTGGTTCTGTTTGGTGTGGTGTGGTGAAAGTGATTTGAAAGTAAAAAAAAGTTCTGTGAAACGAGATTGATATGAAAACATTCATGTTGTCTTTGTTGCTAAATTTATTTGGTTTCTTCAAACAAATCGCGATTTTAGTCCGCGATGTTCTTACCTCATACCAACGCACGTCCGAGTGTATGCGCCCACGCTATTCAAAAAGGCACCCCAACAACAAGAACAACAACGCGGTCCTCTCATGGAGCTGCTCGTCGCAGCTAAAAATAAACAGTTAAAATATCTGCAGCTTGAATTGTTTTCTCGACTTACAGAAGCAATGCTGTGTTTTACTTCTGCACGTACATTTTTCTCACCGTTAGACAAAAGGTTGTGTAGATCTTCTTGCACTTTGATAACAACAAGCACATGACTTGTAGCTTCTGTGACAATGGAATTTAATAACAGCATAAGACTGTACATTAAAATTTTTAGATGATGATATTTTTTAAAAAGCCCCTTGCTTTGCTGATGACGTACAATTTTTGTAAAATTGCTGTTATCTTTGTGGTCGATGCTGCTCCAACAAATCTTTGTCATCATCTTGCACAGGTCTTTCAAATGCAGGTTGCAATAAAGTCAAAATGTGGAAGAAGAGCAGCATGTACACATATCACTATCACTCACATATCTGGTGCACCTATTAAATAATGCACAATAATTAATGCATATCATACATTATGAGCCGGAGGCCTGGTGTTGGCTTAGCAGTTAGGGTGCTGGCTTTGGATCCTAGGATCCTGGGTTAGAATCCCGGTCGATCGCGGAATTAACGCCAGGGGGGTTGACTCAGCCTGTCATCCTTCTGAGGTCGGCAAATTGAGTACCAGTTCACTGGTAATTCCCTGTGTGTCGCAAGAGGCGACTAACAGGGTTGGCGGCAGGAAGGACATCCGGCCGTAAAACATTGCTTCAAAAAGGGGACCACGGTGCCTGATAAAGGCCAACCCCTGCTCTGCAGGGAAAAATGACCTCTGAAGGTGGTTCTTCTTCTTCTTTCTTGTCTGTCCACACATAATGTGCTAATGTAGGCCACAAATGGCATGTGGTAGCCAGTATTACATGTTATTGTCCCCCGTCGCACAGCGTAGCGAAAGGGGGACTATGGCTTTCCCCTCCGTCCGTGTGTCCGTGCGTGCGTGTGTGCGTGCGGGCGTGCGTGTTTGCGTGCGTGCGTAAGCGAAGGACCGCATTCGAATTTGGTGTGTGGGTGCAACCCACGTCAAAATCCAAGATGGCCGCCGCCATGTATGTCTGATGCCATGTATGTCTGAACCTTGTGAGATGAATATCTTGAAAAATAAGCGAAGTTACCTACTTCTAATTGGGTGTGTGGCTGTATCTAGGCATAAGGAAGAACGCTATTGAAAATTGGGTCGCCACGTCAAAATCCAAGATGGCCGCCGCCATGTATGTCTGAACCTTGTGAGATGAATATCTTGAAAAATAAGTGAAGTACCAACTTCTAATTTGGTGTGTGGGTGTATCTAGGCACAAGGAAGAACGCTGTTTAAAATTGGGTCGCCACGTCAAAACCCAAGATGGCCGCCGCCATGTATGTCTGAACCTTGTGAGATGAATATCTTGAAAAATAAGCGAAGTACCAACTTCTAATTTGGTGTGTGGGTGTATCTCGGCATCAGGACGACCGCTTTTGAAAATTGGGTCGCCACGTCAAAATCCAAGATGGCCGCCGCCATGTATGTCTGAACCTTGTGAGATGAATATCTTGAAAAATAAGCGAAGTACCAATGTCTAATTTGGTGTGTGGGTGTACCTCAGCATAAGGAAGAACGCTATTGAAAATTGGGTCGCCACGTCAAAATCCAAGATGGCCACCGCCATGTATGTCTGAACCTTGTGAGTGGAATATCTTGAAAAATAAGTGAAGTACCAACTTCTAATTTGGTGTGTGGGTGTATCTCGGCATAAGGAAGAACGCTATTGAAAATTGGGTCGCCACGTCAAAATCCAAGATGGCCGCCTCCATGTATGTCTGAATCTTGTGAGCGAAATATCATATCATAGCATGTTTTCTGCGTCTTCCACTTTATCAACTCACATCACTTCCCCGACGGGGGACCTAGGCGTAACGCTTGTCTTTTTTTCAACTGACTACGTCTATAAATAAAGTACGTACTATTACCATGTGAGCACGTTTATAAAGTACATACTATTACAATGTGAGTCCATCTATAAACTACGTACTATTACAAAGTGAGCACATCTATAAAGTGCATACTATTACAATGTGAGCACATCTATAAAGTGCATACTATTACAATGTGAGCACATCTATAAACTACGTACTATTACAATGTGAGTACGTCTATAAAGCACGTACTATTACAATGTGAGTACGTCTATAAAGTGCGTACTATGACAATGTGAGTACGTCTATAAAGTGCGTACTATGACAATGTGAGTACGTCTATAAAGTGCATACTATTACAATGTGAGCACGTCTATAAAGTGAGCACGTCTATGAAGTATGTACTATTACAATGTGAGTACGTCTATAAAGTACGTACTATTACAATGTGAGCACGTCTATAAACTACGTGTTATTACAATGTGAGCACGTCTATAAAGTACATACTATTACAATGTGAGCATGTCTATAAAGTGAGCACGTCTATAAAGTATGTACTATTACAATGCGAACACGTCTATAAAGTACGTACTATTACAATGTGAGCACATCGATAAAGTACGTACTATTACAATGTGAGCACGTCTATAACGTATGACATTTTGTAAAAAAAAAAAAAAGAATTTTTTGATTGACAGCAGTGGAGCATTGGGAAGCACAGTCCTTATCTGGGGTGATTAATTTGCTGGGAAAATAAAGCGGGATTTGGACACATGACCTGACCTGAAATTAAGACGGCGTCTGGGGTTGATTAGTAACCCGTTGTGCCACGGAGCTGTCTGTGGCTCGTCAGCTTCAGGGTCATAGGTCTCGGGAAGTGTGTCCGAGAAATTCCCCTCGCGACTGTGCACCCGTCGAACCCATGACAATATTACGGAAGCGTCCTCGTGGACAAAAACAACAACAGGCATTTTAAAGGCCATTTTCCCTGCAAGAGCGGGGGTTAGCCTTGCGGTCCCCATGACAATCTTCTCCATTTTGCCCTATTTTCTGCATCTCTCCTTGTTAACCCCCTTGCCCGCATTTCTTCTTCAACCTTCTTCAGCCAAGTCTTTCTCGGTCTTCCCCATCCTCTACTTCCTTCTACATTCATTTCCATCACTCTTCTCAATCAGTCACTTTCATCCTTCGTCAACACATGACCAAACCATCTCAACCTGTTTCTCTTCACAGCATCCATCACAGGCTCTATTCCCATCATCTTTTGCAATTCATCATTTGTCTTCCTGTCTCTCAACGATACGCCACACATCCACCGAACCATTCACATTTCCACCCTTTCCAGCCTTCGTTGCTGCTCTACGTTCATTACCCATATCTCGCTCCCATAAATCATAACACTTCTCACACATGCAGCATACACCTTTCCCTTCAGCTTCAACGACACTCCCCTCCTCGTCAGCACGCAACTCAGTTCCCGAAACTTCTTCCATGCACATGTCACTCCAGCAACCGTTGCAGAGTCTGATCCACCTTCTCCATTCAGCATGTCTCCTAGGTAACAAAATGTTTTCACACCTTCCAGCTTCACGCCCTCTCCAAGATCCAACTCAACATTTCCTCCATCTGCAGCTCCCTCTGTGCACACCTTACACTTGAATGTAGCTGCCACACTGGTTGATGACTCTCTCAAACCACTACATTTTTGATGAACCCACTCAGCGCACATTGTACATTGAATGGAATTCACTCCGACACCCTTCCTGCACACAGCACAGGGCCACTTCCCAGTTCTTTCCACCTCACCACATGCTTTACCACTTGCCATCACCTTCGTTTTTCCGATATTCACCTTCAGACCTTTTGTCTCCATACATTCCTTCCACTTGTTCATCTTCTCCTTCAGTCCATCCATACTTTCTGCAATCAACACCAGATCATCTGCATACAACAACTCCCACGGTAAACCCTCCTTTACGTTCCGAGCCAGCACCTCCATCACAGCTACAAATAGTAGTGGACTTAGTACCGACCCCTGATGCACTCCCACCTTCACCTCAAACTCACCACTGTTCCCGTCCTTCGTCCTTACAGCTGTGCGCGCTCTTTCGTACATTGCCATCACTACTCTGATCAACGATTCCTCCACTCCTAACTTCCTCAATGCCCATGGCATTACTTCACGTGGAACCCTATTGAATGCTTTCTCCAGATCAAAAAACCCAAGAAACAACTTCTTCCTCTTCTCCATGTACTTCTCCTGCAACTGCCTCACAATAAAAAGCACGTCTGTCATTCCTCTTCCTGGCATTAATCCAAACTGCATTTCATCAATCTTTACTTTCTTCCTTATCCTCCTCTCCAACACCCTTTGCAATACCTTTATTCCATGCTCCAATAACTTTATCGCTCGATACGAGCCACAGTCCAGAGGGTCACCTTTCCCCTTGTATAGAGGGACGAGGGTACTCAGTTCCCAATCCACTGGAATGCGGCCTTCTTAAACCACCAGATTGCAGATCTCTGTCATTCTCTTCACACCCCAACTTCCTGCTGCCTTCAACATATCTCCCACAACTCCCGTCGGCCCTCCCGCTTTTCTACTCTTCATTGCTTTTATCGCTTCCTCTACTTCCTTCTCCGTTATCTTCTCTGCCGGTCATAAAACTGGGTTACTCTCCATGTTGCCATCCCATTCATTCTCTGCATTCAACAGCATTTCCATATATCTCTTCCATCTTCCTTTAATTCCATCTAGGTCCGCAACGATTTGTCCCACTTCATCCTTCAAGCAACTCACCCCCATCACATCACACCTCTCTTTCGCTATCTGCTTTGCAATCCTGAATACCGCTCTCTGACCCTCTTCCAAATCCAAGCGTTCTCCGAACATTTTCCTACATGCCTCCTGCGCCTTTGGGCACCCTTGCCACACTCTTTCTTTGCAGCCTTCTTGGCTGCCTTATAACTTTCATGCTCTGCCTTTTCTGCCCCCATACCCTTCGCCTTCTGCCACTCCTTGAACTTCTTCGTCTTCTCGTCAATCGTCTTTTCAACTTCATCATCCCACCACCATGTTTCCGAGTGCCTCGGTGGTCCTTTTGTCCATCGACATACCTCACCAACGGCTCCCAACAGACTATCTTTCATTGACATCCAACCACTTTCAAGCTCAACCACATCATCCTCTACCCTACTCAGCTTCTCTTTTAATGCCTCCCTCACTGTCACCTCTTTCAACCTCCACACCTTCATTCCCGGTTGGTACTTCACCCGCCGAGCTCTCCTCGCACCTTTCACCCTTATGTCGCAGACAACCAGTGGTGCTGTGAAACAGCCTCCTCCCCCGGGATCACCTTTGTGTCCCGGAGGTGCCCCCTATCTTGCCTACACACCAGCAGGTAGTCAACGGTTTTCGTCGACCCACCTGACGTGTATGTAACAAGCTTATTATCCTCTTTCTGGAACTGAGTATTACAAATCAACAAATCAGCTCCATCAGCAAACTCCAAAATCCTTTCACCTTCTCCATTTCTCACACCATATCCGTAACCCCCATGAACTCCCTCAAAACCGTCCATACTCCTTCCCACATGTCCATTTAGGTCTCCTCCTTCCACAACAACTTCCTCATCTTTCACGTTTTCCATCAGCTTCTCTATCACACACCAGAACTTGTCCTTCTCTTCATCGCTCCGACCAACCTGCGGAGCATATCCCGAGATGACGTTCACCAAGAGCTTTCCAATCATCATTTTCACCATCATCAACCTTTCACTCACTCTAGTCACACTCACCACACTGTCTACAAACTCCTCAGAAAACAGGACACCAACACCATTCACGCCCTCCGGGCACCCTTGCCACACAAACTTGTATTTCTGTCCCTGCCTACCCTTCACCATTCTCACACCACTTCCCTTCCATCTCGTCTCCTGCACACAACATATGTCCACTCTTCTTCTGACCAATACTTCCACCACTTCTCCTGATCTCCCTGTCATTGTCCCTACATTCCATGTCCCAAACCTCAGAAACCGATCTCCACGTCGGGCATCAGCCGTTTCGTCGTCATAAATGGAGTGATCTCCTCGTGGACAGAGTGAATTAAAAGAATATGAAGGTGGGTGGCACAATCCAAGTGACCGACAGTGCTGAAACAAGAACCTTGATTCCAAACGAGGGAAACAAAGTAACAGTATTTGGGGAATCTTGGACCACACATTAAAATGAGCAGAACGGGGAAGGTGGTGACGACAGCCCACAAGAACCATTGGCGTGCTCGTGAAGTTTGTTTTTGAAAACGTTTGCGCATTGACAAATGACAAAAGACAAATGATGAATTCCGAAAGATGATGGGAATAGAGCCTGTGATTGATGCTGTGAAGAGGAACAGGTTGAGATGGTTTGGTCATGTGTTGAGGAAGGATGAAAGTGACTGGTTGAGAAGAGTGATGGAAATGAATGTAGAAGGAAGTAGAGGACGGGGAAGACCGAGAAAGACTTGGCTAAAGATGGTGGAAGAAGAAATGCGGGCAAGGGGGTTAACAAGGGGAGATGCAGAAAATAGGGGAAAATGGAGAAGATCGTCATGGGGCCCGCAAGGCTAACCCCCGCTCTTGCAGGGAAAATGGCCTTAAGATGCCTGTTGTTGTTGTTTGTTGTTTTGTCTCTCTGTGATGCATGTAACCACCCCGTTTGAAACTGACGGCCGATTGTAATACAATACAGGTTAATGGACACATGCTCGATATGTATTGCATGCAGTTTCCCATGCACCCATGGTACTGCCATTGAGGTATTGACGAACAAATGTGTTTGCAAAATCCAACCATTGAAACTTGGTTCATTTTTAGCATCTTACAAATGTATCAGGATTCGAAATGCTAAAATGCACATGAAAGATGGAGTATGATTAGGATAGAAAGCTGCTCTGAGAAAACCCCATGGTTGTGTGTTTTGAGACTTGAGTGATAGTTAATATGCACTTGCTGATGATTTATTTGTTGTTGTTTTTTTCAAACAGTTTGGCTTCTATTGATGCACATAAATGTGATGCCGTAGCTTTCTGCATGGATTATTATTGACTTTCCTTGAGAAAGTGGGGCTAATGTAGCCACAAGAATTAGTGGAGGGGGGGTAATTTGGTACATTTGCAAAAATAGTGGGGTGGATGGTTTTCTTTCTTTTCTTTTGCCAGGAAAAGAAGTTTCATCTTCAGACTCAGATGGACCGTGTAAAGAAGAAGGTTCGTGTTGTTGAAGAGAAAAGCCTTGACCTCATTCAGAAATGGGAGGAGAAATCTCGGGAATTCATCACAAACTTCCTGGAGCTCTTTGGTCCTCGAGGGGTGTTGGTGAGTTTTATCGTTGCGAACAAATCTTTCGATTGCCGTCCCAATTTCACATTTTTTGCAATTCTTCCAAGTTTAGCTTTTTCAAATCAGATTTTCTTCACATATTTGTCTTTAATCCCATCTTCCCTTGGCCTTCTGGTAATTGCGATAAATGTGATGTTTTTTTTTTAAATTATTATTATTATTATTATTATTATTATTATTATTATTTTTGCATTTGCATGGAAACATATGGGAGGCCATTCGGTCCATCTCTTTTCTGTTCTGTATAGGATAGAGGGGGATGGGGTGGCTTATAGCCGTTGTAGGGTTTGCTTCGACAATTAGCACCGCCACTTTTTAAAGGTACCACAGAGTTTCTTAGGCCGCTAGTAGTACTAAACCACCATTTAGGTTTTTGTTTTTCATCCTTTTTCAGCCAGTGTCTGTCCATATAAAAGTGTAGGGATGACATGTTTTTTGACCTTGACGTAATTTTTTAGGTCATAACCTAAGTATAGACATTTTAACATTTTCACTATAACTTGACTGAGGTTTGTCCGATCAGAACAAAATTGCCCTAACTAGATGGCCTAGAGCAAGGTGCATTTACACTGAATTTACATCATAACCCTCCAAGTTAAAGACATTTTTTGTCATCGCTCAGTTTTGCCAATGCGGAATCTCAAAGACCGCTAGGCCTTCCAAGATGTTCTTGCATCATAATAGTGTACCTGTACTGTAGTTGTGCACCTGACATTTGTTTTGTGTCCTTGACCTCCTTTCTTCGGATTGTGACCTCAACAACTAGAACGGCACTCAGTTGACAGCATCATACCTCCGCCTGGTTGGACATATCACTCAATGGTGAAGAATCGCTTTAAAAATTCTACTAGCTGGATCCAGATCCAGATCTTCACTAAAATTGAATCGATTCTTCCTTGTCACACACCCAACCTCTCCAACAAGTTTCCTCCAAATCCATCCATAACTTTTTGAGATATCCTGCTATGTATCGTTTTTGGCCCTATCTCCCAATGGTGAAGAACCAATGACAAAATTAAATAATTCTCATATCCAAATCCATATTCAGATCTGAATCCATGATCCGAATCCAGAGATAAGTCTCACTCCTGCATCCAGGATGTTCCATTCCATTCCCTACAGGCATTTGCAGCTATTATTGGGAGACGCTTTGGCATGAAATCCCGCTTGGAGTTTGCAAAAAAGCACCTAAAGGACACTCAGACTGTGAGAAACAAGATTATGTGGGCTTTCATTCGTCTTTCACTGAGGAGAGGCTTCCGTATGGCCACTCTGCCATAAAGCCCAGATCGGTGGAGTGTTGCAGTGATGGTTGTCCTTCTAGAGGTTTCTCCCATCTCCACACAGGATCTCTGGAGCTCAGCCAGAGTGACCATCGGGTTCTTGGTCACCTCTCTTACCAAGGCCCTTCTCCCCCGATTGCTCAGTTTGGCCGGGCGGCCAGCTCTAGGAAGAGTCCTGGTTGTTCCAAAGTTCTTCCATTTAAGAATTATGGAGGCCACTGTGCTCTTGGGAACCTTCAATGCAGCAGAGATTTTTTTGTGGGCTTCCCCAGATCTGTGCCTCGATGCAATCCTGTCTCTGAGCTCTGCACATAGTTCCTTCGACCTCATGGCTTGGTCTTTGCTCTGATATGCATTGTCAGTTGTGAGACCTTATATAGACAGGTGTGTGCCTTTCAAAATCATGTCCAATCAATTGAATTTACCACAGGTGGACTCCAATCAAGGTGTAGAAACATCTCAAAGATGATCAAGAGAAATGGGAGGCACCTGAGCTAAATTTCAAGTGTCATAGCAAAGGGTCTGAATACTTATGTCAATGTGATATTTCAGTTTTTTTGTTTTTAATAAATTTGCAAAACTTTCTGTAATCCTGTTTTCTCTTTGTCATTATAATAATAATAATAATTCATTTATTTTGTATAGCGCTTTTCATGAAGCCCAAAGGCGCTTTGACAGAGTGCAAAACATAATGCATAACAAAACATGAAAACAACAATTGCAAAAAGACAAGAATCAATAGGGAAATATTTAAAGCAAAAGGAGGGAGAAGGAGAAGTGATAGTCAGGGGTTAAATGCTGTGGGTTGAATGTTGAATGCAGTGCTGAACAGGTGGGTCTTGAGTGATGTTTTGAATGTGGTGAGTGAGGAGGAGTCTCTGATGGTGTGAGGTAGTGAGTTCCAGAGGGTGGGAGCAGCGATGGAGAAGGCCCTGTCCCCCCAGGATCTGAATTTGGTCCGGATGGGGGGGGGGGTCAGGAGGTTGGTAACAGCAGAGCGGAGGTTGCGGGTGGGAGTGTGTCTGGAGAGGAGGTCAGCCAGGTAGGATGGGGCCAGGTTATGGAGGGCTTTGTAGGTCAAGAGGAGGATTTTGTACTGGATTCTCTGGGAGATGAGGAGCCAGTGAAGCTTGTAAAGGACGGGGGTGATGTGGTCACGGGTCCGGGAATGGGTGAGTAGACGGGCAGCGGAGTTCTGAATGTATTGGAGTTTATTGGTGATTGTTGAGGGTGAACCATAGAGGAGGCTATTGCAGTAGTCCAGACGGGAGGTGATGAAGGCGTGGATGAGGGTTTCTGCAGCCGTGGAGGAGAGGGATGAGCGGAGACGGGCGATGTTTTTCAGGTGAAAGAAGGCTGTCTTTGTGATCTGTTTAGTGTATTTGTCGAAGGAGAGGGTTTGGTCAAAGATGACGCCAAGATTCCGGATGAGAGGGGAGGTGGATACTGGGATACCGTCGATGTTGAGGGCAAAGTTATGGGTGGATTTTGAGAGCGTTTTTGGGCCAATGATGATTATTTCAGATTTATCACAGTTAAGTTTGAGGAAGTTGATTTGAAGCCAGGATTTTATTTCAGAGATGCAGTTTGTCAGGATAGAGTGGGTGTCGGTGGAGACGGACTTGGTGGAGATGAAAAGCTGGATGTCATTGGCGAAGCAGTGGAATTGGAGACAATGACGGTGGATTAAGTGACCGAGGGGGGACAGGTAAAGGATGAAGAGTAGGGGGCCAAGAACTGAACCTTGGGGGACACCTTGGGGGAGGGGAGCAGTGGGGGATTTGCAGTTATTGATGGAGATGAACTGGCGTCTGTCAGAGAGGTATGATTTAATCCAAGAGAGGGCAGTGCCGGTAACGTTAAAGGTGGATTCAAGTCGGGTGAGGAGGATGGTGTGATCGATGGTGTCAAAGGCAGCACTGAGGTCGAGGAGGACGAGAATGTTGAGGTTTCCAGCGTCAGAGGAGAGGAGAAGGTCGTTGGTGATTTTGAGGAGAGCAGTTTCAGTACTGTGGTTGGAGCGGAATCCGGATTGGAATGTTTCATACAGGTTATTGGCAGAGAGGTGATGTTTGAGTTGAGCGGCTACAGCGCGTTCCAAAACTTTTGACAGAAAGGGTAGGTTGGAGATGGGTCTGAAGTTATTTAGGGTGTCAGGGTTTAGACCAGGTTTTTTTAGAATGGGGGTAACAGCAGCAATTTTGAGGGATGGTGGGACGATGCCTGTAGACAGGGAGGAGTTTATTGTTGCAATGATAAGTGGAGAGAGAGAGCAGGGAGGGAGGCCTTGACAAAGCTGGAGGGGATGGGGTCAAGAGTGCAGGTGGCAGTTTTCATTCCTATGAGGAGTTCAGAGAGGTCAGTAGGGGAGACCGGGGAGAATTGAGACAGGGGAAGGCAGGATAAGGGGGGGCAGGTGGTTGGAGGGGGAGCGGGTGCGGCGGTGGTCAAGCTGTTGTAGATGTTGTCAATTTTGCATTGGAAGAAAGAAAGGAAGGAGATGCAGTTGTCTACCGTGAATGACTGGGTGGTGGTGTCCAGGGGGCGGAGGAGTTTGTTTATTGTCGAGAAGAGTGCTTTTGGGTTTCCGGAGCCAGAGTGGATAATTTGAGAGTAGTAGGCGGAGCGGGCGTGGGAGAGGGCATCTTTGTAGTGTTGTAGGTGGTCCTTGTAGGCTTGGGAGTGAACTGTGAGACCTGTTTTATTGCGGAGTCTTTCAAGTTGGCGAGCACGAGTTTTCATCAGGCGGAGTTCAGGGGTAAACCAGGGAGCAGAATGGGTGAAAGAAACTGTTTTGGTTTTTACAGGCGCAAGCTGGTCAAGGCAGGAGGAGAGAGTGTGGTTGTAGTAGTCAGTGAGGTCGGAAGGGGTGTGGAGGTCAATGAAGGGAGAAGTGGACATTTTTTCAGAGAGGGTGGATGAGAATGAGGTAGGTGAAAGAGCGTTTCAGCTTACGGAAGTTGATAGTGAGATAATGTCTTGGTGTTGGGGTGGGGATGTTGATGGTCATAGTGATGGCAAAGTGGTCAGAGAGGGTGAGGTCGGAGCCAGAGAGATGGTGCAAAATTAATCCAGTGGAGCAGACAAGGTCCAAAATGTGACCACGGATATGCGTAGGAAAGTTGACATGTTAAGTGAGGTTAAAGCAGGTGAGTAAATCAGTGAAGTCAGTGGTTATTGTGGAGTCAGTGGAGTTCATGTGGATATTGAAATCACCAAGGAGGAGGATTGAGGGGGAGAGGGAACATAGCTGGGTCAGAAATGGGGTATTGAGTGTGGATTGATGAGGGAAAAAATGAATTTAAACGATTTCAGCATAAGGCCGCAACGTAACAAAATGTGAAAAAAGTGAAGGGGTCTGAATACTTTCTGAATGCACTGTATACCAACATGTATTGTGAAATAACTATTCTAATCTATCCCCATTACACCTCCCAGACTAGATCCGCAACAGTAGATTCAAGGGTGGGGTCTAAGCGTGTGATGGTTTTGTTTGAGGGAACGCTACAGGCAATCAATTCCGGTAGCAGTCCAATCTGTCATCTTGCTGTGATACACTTTCCACAGAAGCACATGATCCAAGAGGGAAAAGGACGAATGCTGCAGGCGATCAATTCTGGTTCCAGTCCACCCAGAGATCGTTCACCCTCACCCTCTTCTGCTTTCCGCTGGCCTTTTTCCCGCACTTCTCCTTCTCCCTCACCACCCCCGTCACCCAAAGACATTTACACAAGGAGCCTCGACCTGTCCTCCGATGCCATGTCATCTAGTCCCGCTGAAGACTAGATGGAATTTTGGCTCCGTTTGATGAAAATGAGAAGCATGGGAGAGGCACTACAACTTTTACTTCTATTTTCCTTCAATGTTAATTGTATTGCTTTCATTTTTAGCTTTTCTTTTCTAATTTGTCTTTTTTGTTTTAAATGACTGGATTCACTATTGTCTGCTTATGTGAACAATCAGGTTTAAAGAAAAAAAAAAGTCATATTACAAAGATTATCCAACTTGTTTCCTAATATCTTACACTTTCTCAAACTCTCAACTTTGGAATAAAACTGCTAAAGGAATGGTTAAAAAAAAACAAAGAAAAAAACATTCGTTTCACTGTTTCAAAGGAAAAAAAGAAATGTTCAGCATTGGTGACTTTACACTTGAAAGGTTGTTCTGCCATTAGTGGGGGAGAAAGGGGGGAGGGGTTCAAAAATACGTACTGTCGGATTTATTTTAAGAAAAATAAACAAATAATGCACTGAGCAAATTGTTTTGTGTTGATTCAGCATAATTTATGTTTTCACTCTAATGAGACATCTAACCAGGAAATAGCATTTATAAGGGACATGGTTCAGTGCGACGCACACTAGCGGGGCCCTTCTGTTGTTCAAAAAGGGATAAAATCATGGCAATGAAAGTGCAGCATTAGGCTTGTGAATGTAATTATTAAATTCCCAGGTCTTCTCCATACCTCCATCAGGTGCAATGAAGGGAATGCAGGGCGAGTTGCTAATGATCACCGTCAGGTGCTCATTATCTAGATATTTGGTATTTTTATGCCACCATACATCTGCTCTCATTACCCTGCGCTCGTGAAGCGAAAAGCAGGGTTAAGCATTCAGTTGCGTACGTGTGCCGTGTGTGCATTTTTAAAATTCATTTTCTCGGCAACCGTTGGTCCGATTGACACGAAATTTTACCATAGAAGCGCCTCCACCTGTAGAATTTTTATTTATTTATGATTATGATGTCATAAGTCATGTAGTATGGACGCCATCTTGGAAAAAAGTTACACCTCTGTATCTCCCAAACCACTTAATGGAAAAAATTGAAACATGGCTCATTGTCAAGTACTCACCATGGGGAATAAGATAGATTGATGATGTCATCGGTGCTTTAATAATGACGTCATAATTCGACAAGTACAACGCTTGATCTGATCAGTATGAATAAAACAAAAATTCCTCCATCTGTTTGACCGATGGACACGAAATTTTCAGAATATGTGGTGCTCCTCCTGTAGAATTTTTAATGATAATTATAATGCCATAGGTCACGTGGTACAGACGCCATCTTGGAAAAAATCGAAAAATGTTGCACCTCTATATCTCAAAACAGCTCCATGGAAAAAATTGAAACATGGCTCATTGTAAAGAACTCCATATGGGGAATAGGTGTTAACGATGTCATTGGTGCCATAATTATGACGCCATAATTCCACAGGGACAACGCTTAGTCTGATCAGTTTGAAATGTATTGGGCATGATCTATGCAACAATTATATTAGAGAATATAAATTTATGATGTCATCGCTCACGTGGTCTGGCAGCCATATTGGATCAAAGATTTTTTTTAAAGTTCAAAAACAAGAGTTGGCTCACAACAAGTTGAATGCACAGGGTAAGTATTCTATTAATACCATCTAGTTTCATAGGAAATGCTTTTATTTATAGCTTCTTGAGTTTTTATTCGATGTAAGCAAATTAAATCCATTTTACCTCACACATGGTGATGGCCTTAAAATGCCTGTTATTTGTTGTTTTACCTCACACAGCATACAATCGTAAACAACAACTTCCTCCCTTTCTGGAAGTTGATCGATGCATTCATTTTGTGTGCGGCCTGTGGCTGCTGGTTTGTATCATTGCTGGGGGCATGGTTGTGCTGCTGATACTCCTTGCTGGTTAGGGTAGGAATTTAGAATTTTTTCACGGTGCTGGCAAATACTCGCCCACTCTTTGTGAAGGACACCGTGGGATCTTTAACGTCCACCGAGTAATACTGGCAGACAGGACACCCAATTTAATGTCTATCCAAGGAATGGCACACTGCCATTATGACGTCATAATTAGCAGGACAACCTACGAAACGCCAGAATGACAGTTTATAACTGGGTTGGGATTCAGTATTTATTGATATTTTTATACAGAGCCAAGTGTAACCATGACTCCTACATATTGTAATTTTATGGAGTAAAAGTTGCTTACTGGCATGATCACACACCGTCGTACCACAGAAGTCGTGTATAATTACCATTATTAGCAGGTTAAAGAAACCAGAAAGAAAGTTTATATTTTGGGGCGCGGAAGACATTTTGAAGAAAAGTGCAGGTGGTGAAAGTTGCATTCATCTGTCTTGTAGCATCACCCGAGCGGTGATTTGTAATTACTATAATGTGGGAAGTAGTTACTTGAAAACTTGTAGTGGTCTCTGCATGAATACAATTACCATCCAGGAGCCTCACTTTACCAAAGATGGTGAAACTGGGGTTGCGGGTTCATAGCGCAGAGCGATTTTCTTTTTCTTTCATACTGTTTTCAAAGGAATTCAAAGTTCTTTAAAATATGTGCCATGGCCACATTTCACACACACACACACACACACATATATATCACACACATATATACGTATATATCTGCCTTTGATGAAAAGATATGCAAGGCAAAGGAGAGAAAAAACAAACCCAAGGAGCACAGTGAAATCGGTCAATATTCTCGTTTTGGACACAGTTTGTATTGATAGTTGTAATTTTGAATATATCTACTTGAGAACTTTGTTCTTTAGCCTGTTGTGGTGATTTTATGCCAGTTTCAGGTGACTTCTGAATGTTTTAATGTCTGGGAATACAGAAAAACCATGGCCATCCAAACATGCAGGGTAGGTACTACCGTACTCTTTATTGCTGCGATATGAAAGAAAAAAAAATTCGCCAAAACCACACCAACAGAATAATTTGTAATTGTGCTGCAACAAGTCTACACATGCAAAAATATGCGGTTTTGGGAAAATAAAAAACATTCCATCAAAGCGAAATTATTTTCCTAACACTGATCAAATAGCAATTTGAGTATAGTGAGTATAGTGAGTATAGTGAGTGCAATGCTATTTGTTGACCTGTTTTTTGGGGTTTTTTTGCACATCAGAGCAAACCATGTGATTAGTTTATGCCAAGAGCTTTGTAGTTCTGTCTAGTCGTGTCTGACTTCTGGTGACATTCGTGATCCGCTTTCTCCAAACATACCGATCCTGCACTGCTTTCCGATTCCCTGGCAGACAGCTTTGTCGCATCCTTTACTCCATGCATCCAGCATATACAAGGCCTGCCTCTTCCTCTTCTTACTTCACCCATTCCGAGCATGGTCGACTTGTCCAGACTTATTTTCTGCATGCAGGATGTGTCCAAAGTACCAAGAGAGATGAACATTTCCAAACAGAGGAGCATTTGTAAAGGAGATTTGGTAGTTGAATCCATGTGCAAAGACAACCACATTCTCAACAATTTCATCAACAGCTTGTGCATTAAAAAATTATTTCCCATTTTGAAAATGATCATTGTACGAATTCTGGTTTAATGAGCTAAAACAAAACCCGAGCTGCATTGATGCAAATGAACCTGTTGCATTATTAATAAAGTAAGCGCTAATATTAACAAGGTCAGGGTTCTGATTCCGTGGGAACTTCTCCAACACCATCCTCTGAAATGAATCAGTCGTGGATCTGCCCCGCTTATTCAAGGCCTTGATGAACTCGTCAACGGGGATCCCGCTTTTTGGGCCGACTATCTCTTGCAGGATGTTCTTCACAACTTTTGTTGGCTGTGGAAATAAAGAGTTAGGTCCACATTATTTCTAGTCTTCAATAAGTTATTGATGCACTTCCACTGCATGCAACAGGTGCCCTTTCGACGAGAGCGGCCGGTTGTTATTGCTCTACAGCTACGTGCATGATCCGGTAACTGCATGTCTCATGACATGTGAAACTACAAGGTGAGTAAATAGAATGTTTATTTAAAGCTGGTGCGTGCCTGGCCAATATATGTGACGTCAAAAGTAAAAATCTACCACCCTCCTTCACCATGAGATCAACCTTTGTACGGCACTAGGCATGTAATAGGTCACCTGGCAATCTTTTCATTGGCGAACAAAGATTCATCGAGACCTCGCAAAGTGCGGAGTAAAAACTGATTTTGTTTGATTCATTACAAATGCTCAGGGAGCTGCGACTTTACACCAAGTACAGGGAGCTGCGACTTTACACCAAGTACAGGGAGCTGCGACTTTACACCAAGTACAGTTTGATGTAATTGAAGCTCCTTGTTTGTGAAAACATAAACC
This sequence comes from Myxine glutinosa, assembly GCF_964187855.1. Taxonomy (NCBI): domain Eukaryota; kingdom Metazoa; phylum Chordata; class Myxini; order Myxiniformes; family Myxinidae; genus Myxine; species Myxine glutinosa. The sequence continues at coordinate 152,798,927 of NC_136261.1, read as the reverse complement.
CATTTCCCCCCATGCATTCCCTCCCCCGATCAAAATGTATGAGCTCCAAGCAACTGTATAATGCTAACTAGCACTACTACTACTACGACCCCAATGAACTCCACCTTCTTGTGGAGCGGCCACAGCTCAGAGAGAGTGCAATCTTGGGCTAAGCCATTCCCAAACTGGCTGGTCAGGCCTGCTATTCGACTGCAGTCTGCAGGTGATTTGGAATTTGTTCCAAGGTGGCAGTGATAGCTCACCGAGTCTTCGTGAAAGACCATAGGATAATTGACGTATAACTAATGCTGGCAGACAGGACGCCCAACTCAATGTCCATCCGAGTGATGAAGAAACCCTATCGTCGAAGCACCGATCAGACACTTGACTGAGCATCGAAGTCAAGTTAGAAAGAATGATCGTTTTAAGGCCATTTTCCCCGCTAGAGCGGGGGTTAACCTTGCGGGCCCCATGACGATCATGGTTCCCTGTTTTGAGGCAATGTTTTTATGGCCGGATGCCCTTCCTGACGCCAACCCTTGGTCACGCTCTTACGATGCGCAGGGATACGGTGTACCTATTCTAAATTGGGGTACACACCGGGATCATTCATCCCAGCAAGCTGGTACTCAATTTGCCGACCTCAGAAGGATGACAGGCTGAGTCAACCCCCCTGGCGTTAATTCAGCGATCGACCGGGATTCAAACCCAGGATCCTAGGATCCCAAGCCGGCACCCTAACCGCTAAGCCAACACCAGGCCTAAGTCAAGTTAGAAAGCTCAAAGGTAATTGCGCTACCTCTCCACTATCCTGTTGGACCATATAATGTTGGATAACAAAACCTCATAAGGGAGGGGGTGGGGGGGATAGGGTAATTGATAGGTGTTGAGTTGTGGTGGGAAGGGTGGTTGGGGACTTGGAGTGAGGAGGGGGCTTGAAGCCTTAGGGTGGTGAGAGGGAGGTTGAGGACTTGTGCCTTGTGAGCCTTGAAGAGTTGAGGACTTGAAGTCACATTTTACATTACGTGCATGTTCCGCAGGTCTATGCTGTTAATATTTAAGCAGGTTCGGTGTGCGGCGGTACGATTTTTCTCTTAACCGCCAAATGCTTCCCAGACAAACTCCGAGTACAACCAACAATTTTCAAATCATTCCGTACAGTGGTTCAGGAGTGAACGCAGGTCCAAAAAACAACCGCAAGCACCCACACCTCATGGGTATAAGCCCACCCAATTGTGGTTACAGACTGGTTCTTTGTTTGTATATGTAATATGTAGATGGTCTTCTCTTTACTCTTCACCTCCAACTCACGTCATCACCAACTAACTAAATAACTAAAACTGCAACTTTCACACTCAAGGGTAAAATCAGTGATGGTTTACACGTTACAGTGTGGTTTTCCTTCGACAAAAAATGTGACATCTCTCACCTTTGACAGGAGGCTGAGGAGCCATTGGCCATTTCTACCAGACAACGAGGGCTTCAGGTTGTGCGGCATGTTTTGTGTGAGCCAGTTGCTCACGTCAGCTGGAGACCACATCTCCAAGTCTGGGGAACAAGAATAGAACATGAGAAACTGCCAAGACTAATTATTATATGAAGGGGGTTTTAAAATTAAAGACTAGTTATATTAAAGGGTATTACGCTTGCACCTCACGACATGTCAGTGGCCTATCTGCCTTCTACCACCTCCTTTTTGGTCTTGCATCCTCTGCGCTTTTCGTGCCCCTCTCCGCCACAGGTTTCGGCAGGGTGCACGTGATCTATCAGGAACCCCCTTTGGGTGAACCTCCCAAAATCAAGACTCACTGCTCACCTCCACTCATTCGTAAGTCTTTTTTTCCCCAGCTATGGAACAAACTTCCTCAACCCCTTCAATCTCAATAATCCCTCCAGGGCTTCAACACTGAGGTCTTGGAGGTCAATCAGTCAATGGATTATAGTCCGTGGGCTGAGTAGGGTTTACATGCACCCCCCCCCACAACTTAACTTCCCGGGTATGTCCATGTACCCCCCACCCTAGGGGTTAGGAAAAACCATGTTAACAGAAAAAAAACTCATTCCCAAGGTACCTCCCACGCATATTTTGATGTTACCCCCCCTGTGTCAGTGATTTCCGAAAATTAGGGGTAGGCGAAATTCAAATGACCATAACTTTTTACCTCGTCATCCTATGGTTGCATATGACCCCTCAAAATGTTTGTCCTGGGACACTCTTTACAATGATATGTGTTATATGCAAATGAGGTCACTAATGAGGTCACCAGAGGTCAAACTATGAGGGAATGAGTTTTTTTTCTGTTAACATGGTTTTTCCTAACCCCTAGGGTGGGGGGTACATGGACATACCCGGGAAGTTAAGTTGTGGGGGGGGTGCATGTAAACCCTACTCAGCCCACGGACTATTACTACCTTTCCAATGGTACCATTTGTATTATTCTATTAAAGCAGAAACTCTTTGGAACAAAGCGTTACGGACAGAGAAACTCTTTTTATATAAAGATAATTCCAGAATATATTTAATTTTACAAAAGTAGGATATTCTTTTTGTGGCAAAAAAACTGTGGATATTGAGAATGCAAGCCAGTGCTTGTTTTTGAATTTTTACCAAATCCTGATACAAAAATACTACGGTTTTGTTGCGAGCAAAATAAAGATGTGTTACCTGAAGAGTTTTGCTTTCATCTGAAAAAGAGTATTTCAACATTAACATCACAAACTGAAAATATATATATAGCATTTTATAGATTTGTTTAACATTAGAGCAATATCAAATCACTGTTTGTCCAAAAAAGGTTTTGATACTGCACCCAGACATGTACTTATGCAAAGTATTCTCAGTACAACAAACATGGACAACAACAAACTTTGGATATCAAACTTTCTCCATAGCAGACAAGCACATGTTACATACAAAAATGCCTGTTCCTCATACAAAACCTTCTCAAGCGACATCCTCCAGGCAGCCATTCCTTCTCCAGCAGTTAACCTTTTCCTCAACAACATTCCAGACCCCTCCTCCCCCCATGTGACAATCCTTACCTATGCAGATGACCTTTGTCTAGCAGCACAAAACCACAACACACTTAAACCATAAACAACACAATTTAAACACCGTTTCACACTGCAAAATCAGCCCCAACAGACCCAACCCCTCCATAAAGTATGTTTATGCATTATTGGGCGCTTTTCACATCATCAATATCACAACAAATCTCTAAAACGTCTTAAAATAAATATGTGGCAAATAGAAGAAAAACAAACAAACAAAAAAAAACTTTAGAGGCCATTTTTCCCCGCAAGCGGGGGTTGGCCTTTTTCGGGGACCGTGGTAGTTGTTGTTTTTTTGGTCCCCTTTTTGAAGCAATGTTTTACGGCCGGATGCCCTTCCTGACGCCAACCCTTTTTGTCGCCTTTTTACGACAAACAGGGAATTACCAGTGAACTGGTACTCAATTAGCCGACCTCGGAAGGATGACAGGCTGAGTCAACCCCCCTGGCGTTAATTCAGCGATCGACCGAGATTCGAACCCAGGATCCTAGGATCCTAAGCCGGCACCCTAGCCGCTCGCCCAACACCAGGCTAAATAGAAGAAAGATACACAAAAAAATACAAAAGGTACTGTAACAGTAACCAGGTATTCGAGTACAAATACCTGTACAAGCAGTGATTAAAAAGAGAAAACACCCAAGGATAACAGTGACAAAGAAAGGCCTTTTTGTTCCATACCTTTAGCCTCCTTGAAAACTTTGATCTGAGGATGAAAAAAAAAAGGAGAAGAACAAAAAAATTTCATTTAGTTCTGAAAAACTTTAGAAAAGTTATCACTTGAATTTTATTTAATTAAATAAAAATGCAAGAGTGCTTAAATATGATATTTACAATCGGGTATGATGCTAATTAGAGCATTCAGTAATTCCATTATTCAGAGTAAAAGCACAAATGACATTTCAAAGACTGTATAAGAGAAAGGAGTTGGTTAAACTACACGTCTCTGTTTGACTTCTTGAAGAACAAGTTGCGTGATGGTAGGTGTAGAGCACTTAAAGAACATGGTGATCTCGAAACCCAAACATTTCATACTATGGCATACTCAAAGACAACTAAAAACAGTCACCATTAGCACTCGCACGTCGATGCATTTCAACACCATCAAATGATGAAAATCTAAACCTTCGACTCGTTTCAGGGTTTGCAAAACTTACTGAGGCAATTCGTGCCAGGATGGAAATGAGGAAGGATATGTGGAACTCCGAACCAGTCGCTGTGGCTCTCCTTCTTTAGGAGATCAACCAGGCGACCAACACCAGCTGCAAGGAAAGAGCATTACATATAACTGTTGAGTGGCCATCAAAGGCAGGAAGCAAACTATCAGGAAGGAGAAAGCATCCCAACATGCAAAACCCGTCCGCGTCCACTTTGTAATCAAACTAAACCCGACGAAAATAACGGCCAAATAAAATAAAATTTGTACATTTTATTCATTTGTGTTCTCCGTTTTCTCATAATAAAGGTTTGTTGAAGATTTTATGGGAAAAGCTCAGAAGGTAAAGAGGATTATGGCCTTGCCAGGTACACAGAGGCTCAATGGTAAATAAATAAAGAAACACGGAAGCGATTTTTAAAAACGTTCGTCTCATCCTATAATTATTATGTTGAAGGAGCTGTGCTCCCACGTAATCGGAAGAATGGACGCGACAAAAAGCTGGAATTCGTCCGAGTTTCTTTATTGTCACAAAACAACTCGGGTACTCTGAAAAGCCCGTTTATCGGGCAGCAATATATATACACACATTATCCCGGAGCGTTTGCCCGGGAAAGGCGAGAGGGGGCGTGGCCGGGCGTCCTGGCCGCGGCCTGGCAAGTTGAGCGCGGGCCTGCCCGGGCGTCCTGGACGAGCCCGGCATGGTGATCGCTCCGCGTCCTTGATAGGTGCAAGGCGATTGTGAAAACCCAGCGGCAGCCGCTACACACGTCCCCCCAGAACCGACTTGCACCGGCAGGGTCAATTTGAGGGGGGTCCTGATGACCCGGCCGAAGCGACCCCTGGCGGGTCGTGGGAGGGGGTCCGGTGAGGTGGTGGGCGGTCGAGTGGGGGGCACCGTGGACGGGGGGCGGCCTCACCGCGGCGGAAGGGCCAACCGTGGCGGTTGGTCGATGTCCACGTGCGCCGGCTTGAGGCGGTCCACCGCAATCCGGTCCGACCTGCCGCCGATGTCGATGACGAACGACTTGTCGTCCCGTCGCAGGACCTGGAAGGGCCCGTCGTACGGCGGCCGGAGTGGCCCCCGATGTGCGTCATGACGCACAAAAACGTACTCCGCTGTGCGAAGCGCTGGGGGGACGTAGGACTGGGGGTCACCGTGGTGGGATGTTGGCACGGGGGCAAACCGTCGGGCGGCCTCCTGGAGGTCCGAGCGCTGGTGAGCTGCGGACCAGGGACTGGTAGCGTCGGGCACGAATTCGCCCGGGACGCGTAGCACCTGGCCATAGACAAGCTCGGCGGTGGATGCCTGGAGGTCCTCCTTGGGGGCCGTGCGAAGGCCCAAAAGGACCCACGGCAGCCGGTCGGCCCAACCGCCGTCTTGAAGGCCGGCCATGAGCGCGGCCTTCATGGAGCGGTGGAATCGCTCGCACAACCCGTTTGCTTGGGGGTGGTAGGCCGTAGTACGGTGGAGCTTGACCCCCAGGTTGCGGGCGACCGCGCCCCACAGCTCGGAGGTGAACTGTGGTCCGCGGTCTGACGAGATGTCCGCCGGTGCGCCGAAGCGGGCGACCCAGGTGGCGATGAAAGCCTGCGCCACGTCGGCGGTGGTGGTGGAGACGAGGGGAACGGCCTCCGGCCACCTGGTGGTCCTGTCCACCATGGTGAGCAGGTGTGTGAACCCCCGTGACGGGGGGAGGGGGCCCACCAGATCCACGTTGACGTGGTCGAAACGTCGTTCGGGCACGGTGAAAGGTGCCAGCGGGGCCTGGGTGTGTCGGTGGACCTTGGCCCGTTGGCAGGCCGTGCAGGTGCTGGTCCAATCGCGGACGTCCCGACGAAGGCCGTGCCAGACGAAACGCGCCGACACCAGCTTCTGGGAAGCTTTCCGGCCCGGGTGGGAAAGGCCGTGGAGGGAGGCGAAGATGCGGCGTTGCCAGGTAACGAGCACGATGGGGCGAGGCTGGCCTTGGGAGACGTCGCAGAGCAGGACAGTGTCCGCGAAGGGGATGTCGGCCAGGCGGAGGCCCGTGTCCGCCGCCCGGAGGGCTTGCACCGTGGTGTCGGTGGTTTGGTCCGCCGCCATAAGCGCGAAGTCCACGCCGAGGTGGACCGCGTTCGCGCTGGCCCGAGAAAGACAGTAGGCCACGGCGTTGTTTTTGCCGGCGACGTGCCGGATGTCCGTGGTAAACTCCGACACGGCGGAGAGGTGGCGCTGTTGGCGGGCCGACCACGGCTCCGTGACCTTGGCCATTGCGTAAACCAACGGCTTGTGGTCAACGAACGCCGTGAAGGGTCGGCCCTCCAGGAGGTGGCAGAAATGGCGAACGGCCAGGTGTAGACCGAGGAGCTCATGGTCAAACGTGCTGTATTTGAGCTCGTTCAGCCGGAGCTGCCGGCTGAAAAAAGCGAGTGGCTGCCAAACCCCGTTCACCCATTGCTCATGTACGGCGCCCACCGCGTAGTCGGAGGCATCCGTGGTGAGGGCGATGGGAGCGTTGAGCACCGGGTGAGCGTGCAGTGTTGCATCGGCGAGGGCCCGCTTTGAGCTTTGGAAGGCCGCGTCCATTGCTGCGGACCAGACGATGTCGTGCTTCTCCGGCTTGCCCCGGAGGGCTTCGTAGAGGGGCCGCATGAGTTGAGCAGCGCGGGGCACGAAGCGGTGATAGAAATTCACCATTCCCAGGAATTCCTGCAGGGCCTTTATGGAGCGGGGACGCGGAAACGTGGTGATGGCCTCGACCTTGGTTGGCAGCGGCACGGCCCCGTTCTTGGTGATGTGGTGGCCCAAAAAATCAACGCCCGTCGTGACGAAGTGGCATTTGGCCGGGTTGACGATGAGGCCGTGCTCACTGAGGCGCCCGAACAGTGTTCGGAGGTGGAGGAGGTGCTCGGCCCGGGACATTCTGGCGATGAGGATGTCGTCCAGGTAAACGAAGAGGAACGGCAGGTCACGCAGCACGCCGTCCATCAAGCGCTGGAACGCCTGAGCCGCGTTCTTGAGGCCAAACGGCATCCGTAGGAATTCGAATAAGCCGAACGGCGTGATGATGGCCGTTTTAGGGACGTCGGCCGCCCTGACAGGTACCTGGTGATATCCCCGTATGAGATCGATTTTTGAAAAAATGACCCGTCCTGCCAGACGGGCGGAGAAGTCTTGGATGTGCGGGATCAGATACCTGTCGGGGGTGGTAGCGTCGTTAAGGCGGCGGTAGTCACCATATGGGCGCCAGCCGCTCCCTGGCTTTGGGACGATGTGTAGTGGCGAAGCCCACGCGCTATCGGAGCGCCGCACGATGCCGAGGTGTTCCAAAGCATCGAACTCGGCTTTGGCCACGGCGAGCTTGGCTGGGTCGAGGCGGCGGGCTCTGGCATAGACCGGCGGGCCCGTGGTTGGTATGTGGTGCTCGATCCCATGTCGTACTGCGACGGCCGAAAACGTCGGCCGCGTGAGGGCCGGGAACTCCGTGAGCAGGCGAGCAAACTCGTTCGCCGCCGGGAGGGTGCATGCCAGCTCGGTCGGAGCGGAGCTGCTCAATGTGCATATCAGGGAGCTGAAGGTCTCGGCGTTGATGAGGCGACGCCGTTGGACGTCCACCAGCAGTCTGTGTGCGCAGAGGAAGTCGGCGCCTAGCAGAGCCATGGGCACGTTTGCGGTTACAAACGTCCAAGTAAAGCGTTGGCCGCCGAAGCAGAGGGTGACGTTGCACGGGCCGAAGGTGCGGATGGCCGATCCGTTGGCCGCAACCAAGGAGGGGCCGCAAACCGTGGACTGCCTGTCCTGATCGGAGGCGGGTATGACGCTCAGTTGGGCGCCGGTGTCGCACAGGAAGCGCCGTCCGGACGCTTTGTCCGTGATGAAAAGTAAGTTGCCCGTGTGGCCGGTGCTCATGGCTGGTAATGAATACCGGCCCGGCCGTTTCCCGGCCTGACGAAAGTGCACGGGGGTCGGCATGTCCGGGTCTTCTGTCCGAACCTGGCATGATAGTAACACCACGCTTGGTCAGGTGGAGGCCCCGGTGGTCGTGCTGGAGGTGGTCGGCTCGGCGTAGTGGCCGCCAATTGCGTCGGCAGTTCGGTCGTCGACCGTGCCGGGTGCTCGGGCGCCATGGGCGTTGCGTCGGACGGCAGTGGGCCACAGGTCGCTGCTGCAATGCGTTGGCCTACCGCGGAGATCTTGTCGGCTTCCCTGGCGAGGGCGTGGGGATCCGTGATCGTCGTGCTTGCCAGGGCGAAGCGTACCGGGCTAGGCAGCTGACGGAGGAACAGCTCCCGGAACAGGAATGCCGGAGAGTGCTCGCCGAGCAGCGAAAGCATGTAGTCCATTCGCTCGGACGGGCGTGTGTCGCCGAGCTCGGGCAGGTCGAGCAGGCGCCGTACGCGTTCCACCGATGGGAGGGCGAAAGCGTCGAGGAGGAGCTTTTTAATCGTGCCGTATTTGTCAGCGGCTGGCGGGCTCTCGAGGAGGCTCAGGGCGCGGGCCGCGGTGGCTGAACCGAGCGCTGCTACCACATGGTGGAAGCGGGTGTCGTCGGCCGTGATGCCTCGCAGGGTGAACAGGGAGTCCGCCTGGGCGAACCAAACCGCCGCGTGAGCCTCCCAGAAGGTAGGCAGTTTAAGGGCGACTGCCGTGTCCATGTCGATAGGTCACCAATGAAGGAGCTGGGGCTCCCACGTCGATCGGAAGAATGGACGCGACAAAAAGCTAGAATTCATCCGAGTTGCTTTAATGAAATCAAACACTCAGGCACTCTGAAAACCCGTTTATCGGTCAGCAATATATATCTATTATCCCAGGGGGGTTGCCCAGGCCCGGCGCCAGGGGGCGTGGCCCAGCATCCTGGCTGCGGCCTGGCAAGTTGAGGGCGAGCCTGCCTGTCATTTAAATGATCTGTCTGTCATTTAAAATGCATGTTGTTGTTGTTGTTGTTGTCCCAATGGTGAAGAATCACTTTAAAAATTCTGGTAGCCAGATCCGAATCCAGATCTTCACCAAAACATAATAATTTCGTCCTTGTCACATACGCTACATCTCTGCCAAATTTAGTCCGAATCCGTCCACAACTTTTTGAGATATTCTGTTTACAAACAAACAGACAAGTGGACAGACAGGGGTGAAAACATAACCTCCATCCACCTTTGGTGGCGGAGGTAATTAGATAGTTCTGTATTTCATTTTTAATTCTTTTGAGAAAAATTATATTTAAAAAAATCCCCTTTAACATTGTGGTATTACTGAATGTGTAGATCAGTGACAAAAAAAATCTCAATTTAATCCATTTTAAATTCAGGTTGTAACAAACCCAAATGTGGAAAAAGTCAAAGGGTATGAATACTTTCTGAAGGCACTGTATTTACATGTTTTACTGTTTGGTAGACCATGCCAATAAATACCAAGTAGAGCTACATTCAAAGTACACCACCACCATGCCAAATAAATAAATAAATAACATATCCTTCAGCACGGAACATTGCCAGGGTGCCTTAGTATGCGCCTGGAGATGCCGCCATGCAGCACATGGAGATGGAATTGGGAGGGTGCAGTGTACAATAATTGATTGATTGTGTAATTTAAATAAATAATTAATTTCTTAATTGGCTAATAGCATACCTAAACCACCAGTGTTTCATCTGAATCTGGAACTTTTTGAAAATTAATTAATTAAATAATTCATCGAAAAATACATAACCGATTAATTGATTAATCAATAAATAATTAATTGATTAATCAATAAATCAAAATGCCCTTTATAGCTAAATCACTTGGTCACTGTCATCCAAATATCAGCTTCCGAGCTCAAAAGGTACTTCAGATATTGCCCAGATGAGAAAGAAAATAAATAAGTGATTAATAATGAAAATAAATTTAAAAAAATTGTAAAATAATTAGTTTCTTAATCAATTGGCTAATAGCATACCTAAACCACCACCGTTTCATCCGAATCTGTAGCTTTTTGAAAATTAATAAATCATGTGATCAATTGAAGAATTAAATAATTAATTGATTGATCAATAAATCAAAAATAACCTTTACAGCCAAATCGCTTGGTCATTGTCGTGTCCAAATATCAACTTCCTAACTCAAAAAGTGCCTGATATATTGTCCAGACGAGAAAGGAAATAAATAAGTACTTAATTAATCGATAATATAATTCAATAATTAATCAATTCATTGATTAATCAAAAAATGAAAAATACAGTTTTTGCCAAAGCACTTGCTCACTGTTGAGCCGAAATTTTAGCTTCCTAGCTCAAAGGATGGCTGAGATATCACCTGGACAAACAAACAAACAAACAAACAAGAAAGAAAACAAACAACCGGAGTGAAAACTGAGTACTCCCTTTCAGCGAGCGTCATTGCCGAGCCCCCTTCGGTGCCCGGCGATGACGTCATGCAGCGCCTGGAGATGGAATAGGAAAGGGGTGGTGTACAATATTCAACATGGATGCTAAGTTTAAGTTGAGTAATAATTTTAATGTAGATGTTTGGTGCATGCAGTTAACAGGATGTAAAGGATAAATTAATTTATATATTCTATCTATACTACAAATGTTGATCTGTCTGTCTGTTTTACATATGCACTCCTATACCCCCTGATGGATTTGGACCAAATTTGTTATCGAGATAAAAGGTTGTACTTGCCAGGTTCTAGCCTAGCTAGCGGCTCCATAAACCCCCAGGAAAAATGATGGGTATACTTCCTCGATGTTGTCGTTGGTTTAAATAGCGCCACCTTTGGTGAAATTGAGTGCCACAGGATAGATTGAATATCCCCAAACAACTACCTGACTGTCATCTTCTGTGGTTATTCTCGCTATTAGCTTTTTCCGTCACTGGGGACGGGTACTTTTGCTAGTATTACATAATGTGAAGTAGTTAGAATACTTTGGTGAATCAAAATTGCCTCTTCTTCTTTAAGTTTTAAATAGATTATTTGTATTTTCTTTGCTCTTCAAATACATTTATTCAGATGAATCTTTATATATGCATACGTTATTTGATTATAAAACTAGCTGTAAACAGAAACCTCACGTTTGTTCAGGTGAAGGTACATGTTGACCAATGGTTTTCATTGTTGTACCACAGATCTTGTGTTCAAAATCCTGCCCTTGAACATAAGCCTTCCAGAGCTCCGAAACACAAACCTTCGCTTGATCCGGGTATGCTTCGGTCTCGTGCTCAACTTTACAGCTCTGGGTTTAGATACTGGTGAGGCCTAACGGTAGCACGATCAAAGTTCAACAGTATCACTTAGCTATCACAAGCAGTATCGTCAGCCGGAATTTATCTGATCTTAACTGTCCCATGACATAGCTTGAATTTATCCTATAATGATAGTAATAGTAATCCTAATAAATGTCTTGGGTTCAGTTAGCTCATCACTTGAATGTAGTCAAAATAACACCCTAAAGGAAGACTCCAGACCCCAAAAAATTGAAAATTTTTTAATCTTTAGAATTAGGTAATGTTTAATTTTTAAAAAGAAAAAAGAAATTCGACACTAAATTAGTCGTAAAATGCGTTTTTAAAAAGGCACGATTTTAAAAAAAGAAGCTAGTTCTGGAATCCTTGTGACGTCACTGTGATGTCACACGAGGTATAGATCTCAGCTGATCACGGTGCACACACTGCATAAACATGGCAGAAGAAGAAGTTTCTGACTCCGAATCGTTCGATATTTCCTCCGATCTGTCGGACTTTTCATCCGATGAATACGTATCAGAGGCTGAGGAAAGTATTGTAGAAGAATTTGATATAGAACGGAGAGAAATTGGTGTGCAACCATGTCAGTTTGAGCCGGAATACACCGACGGAGATCCAGAGGCCAATATGGAGGACGAAGTGGAAAACGACGAAGATGATGCTGAACGGCTCGCAGATTTAGATTACTGGCACGTGTTGGGCTAGCCGACTTGTTGATAGTTTCGGTTAAATATGCGAGGAATATTTATATCAAGCGAGTGTTATTGCAGTAGTGACTTTGTTTGATCGATAAAACGGTAAAAATCCGATCGCCTTGTGCCTGTATCATGGCGTAGCCACAGACACGCAGGCTGCAGCTACTGAGTGTAATAAAAAGAGATTTCCTACCCTCATCAACTCTCGTTTAGTGACAGCAGTTCGAGGTCTCTTCAAAGTCGGCGTGGAACATGAAGTCTGGGCCTGGGGCAAGACGGTAGGCATCGCAAATTCAGTGTTTGCACCAGTGGCCTGAGTGGGCGACATCATCATCATCGATGTAGACGGCGTTATATTCTTCGACGTGGTGGCTGGCGAAGCAAGTGTCCTGCAGGTACCTTCTGGATATTTGGATGGGATTTGCAAAGGCTTCAAATCTAGTCTGGCAGTGTGTCCCATACTCCAAGCCAAAAAGTTGACACAGCACTCTGGTTCAAAATGTTCACTGCAAAGCCTCGTCGACTTGGTAGGACCTTTCCATCGTGCTCGAGTTCGTCGGACAAACCTCTTCCAAGTGTTATTACTGGCAACATCCTTCGGGAATTCATGCAGTGTTCGCACAAAGGGCTCCGAGACTTTGCTGCACCCGTACAAAACACAACTATATAAACCATTTAGAATCCGATATGCAGGACAATATAACTAGAATAGAAACACTCCACACTATTGTATTGTATTGTAAACCATTTGTAAAGTATTTCCGGCTTCCCCGATCACCTCGTGTGACGTCATACTGTGTACGGGCACATGGTCTAAGATTTGCAGAAGCGTTTTCGTCGATGGTCTATTATTGGCGCATTTAAGGTCAGATTACAAGGAAACGACTTCGCGGGTTGATTTTTTTTTTTAGATGATGTTGTTATGTACTGATCAAAGATTATGTAGAAGCATTTAACTAAAAAAAAAATTTGGGGTCTGGAGTCTTCCTTTAATAAATCAGCAGTTTCAATGACTTCTATAGTGTGTAACAACGTGGCACTTTGTTCCCTCTAACGGACGCGACCTTGCTGGCTTATTCGTCGGGGCAATTTAACCTGTCTGTCATTGTTCCTCAGCGGTCTCTTAGTCCACTCTTGTTTTCCCTTTTACCACTCGCATCCACTTGGAACAATTTTATGGAATGTTCATATCAACTTTCATTGTTATGCTGTTGATACCTGTATATGCTTGTCCATTGAATCAAATGATGTGCTCTCTTCCACAACTCTGAATTCCAGTCTCTCTACAATTCAACCATGTATGTCCATTAACTAACCATTCTCAAACTCACTGCTGCGAAGACTGACATTCTGATCCTTGGCCCTCAATCTCTTCTTTAAAATATCTCGCACCAGATCTCTGCCTCCAAGGTTTAAAGAATTGGTGCTACTATACTGTAGATCCGAAACTTCCTATATTCTGCATCGTAACTATGGGCTTCAGTTCCTTGAGCATTTTGTGTATATGCTCCTCAATTATGGAAGCCATTGCCTTTTAAAATTGGTACAACCTCATCAATTGGTTTTTAACTTTCTCTAAAATTTCATCTTTTTTAGAGATACTTTTTTTCATTTTCTCCCCATCCCCCCAACCACCCTCCCCCTAACCCCCCCCCCTCCCACACACTTTATCAAGTGCTTTGATATTTTGTTTGAAATTGTCCTTGTTGAAAATACTTGAAAGTTTAGGTGCAGGGATGGGAGGGTCTTTGAAGATGTTAAGTTTCTAAAGTCAGAGCTTAATATCAGCTACAGTTTCCCCTACTTTGAGTGACATAATGATGTTGGCATAGAGAGTCAGGAACAGAAGTCCAAGGAAAGACTAAATTGGTGGATTGCCACCTTCTCCCCCATCGGCCTCTTTACCTCTTTGAAGGAGAAGCATCCATTAGACCCTGCTACACAGGTAAATGTTATAGCAGCAGCACCAAGTCCCACAAATATGTTTACTAGCGATTAAGCAGCATCAGCTCTTTGTCTCACAGGTTCAGTGGCTTTTTGGCAGTTGAAACCGACAGCAGTGTTAGCTAGGCCCATTTGATTAGCAATTGATGATATAATTGCAGTTGTAAATGTTAGTCAAGCCACAGGGTGGTCAACGAAACATATGGGAGCCTTCAGCTCCATGCAGAAGATCGAAAGGGAGGCGTGTGTTGTGATTGGGACTACGTACTGCGTAGTGACGTCTGGGGGCGTCGCTTCAATGGTTAATGGCGGCTCGTCATGATGGCCGTGTGCTCTGTGAGGCTTGATTAAAGGAGATTCCTGAACTTACTACATTGTGGCAGCGGTGGGATCGTGAAGATCAACAAGCAGTTTGACGTTTGGTCTTGTTTTTCTTTGCGGATTACCACGGCGGCACGTTCCGTGTTTTTTTCAACATGGCGAAGTTCCCGACAATGGACTGGTCCAGCTCAGACCTGGCGGAGACCTTCAAGTTATTCAAGCAACGAATGAACTTGGTGCTGTCGGACGAGGGCATCGATACTAAAACCAGACAGGCCATCAAGATTCAGATTGCTGTGGGAGACGAAGGACTGAGGCGGATCAATGCATCGACTCTGAGTGAGGATGATAAAAAGAATCCGGATAAATTATATAAATTATTCGAGGATCAGTTGGACATTCATGTAAACTTTCGGATTCACCGGCTGGAAATGATGAGATTTCGGCAGCAAGAAGGAGAGTCCATTGATGATTTCGTCAACCGATGCCGACGGAAGGGAAGGTTGTGCAATTTCTCCAAAGCAGAACTCTCGGAACGGATTATCGAGTTGATTGTTGCGAGCACCCCACATGATGATTTTCAAAAGCATCTGCTCGACCAGGAGGTCGGGTACGACATGGACCTGGTTTTAAGTGAGGGACGCAAGTACGAAGCAATGGTAATCGGAAAGCAGGCCATCCAGAAGATGGAAGGGCCTTCATCGTCTGTGAATGCCATGACACATCGACAAAAGTGCAAAAAGTGTGGACTATCACATCCACCACAGAACTGCCCAGCATACAATGATTATTGTAAGTATTGTGGTGAACTGGGACACTGGGCCCGTTGTTGTGAAAATCCCAAACGAAGCACCAGATATGCTGATGGATACGAGTGGAGCCGCCATCCTGCAATGGGTGGAAGAGGCCGTCGAGTCATCTGAAGCAAGTTGAGAGGTATGCTTCGGGGAAATAACAATAATGGGACCTCGGTGAATGAAGTGTCGGGGTATTGTACTGAAGGTGATGAAGACAGTTACGAAAGTGACACTGACGCATATGAACACACCAAGCCGTTTCACGTGATCAGGGTATCCGCATCAGGGTATCTGTGTATGAAGGAGATGAGGGATGAAGTGTACACATTGCTGAACATTGTATGCCCTGACATGAAAGGTGTATACAAACTGCAGTTGAAAGTGGATACAGGTGCGTCAGGGAATACTTTGCCAACGCGTATTGTGAAGGACATGTATGGAAACAAATGGATGTCAAAACTGACTCCGCTTGGTGGGACCAAGCTCACTTCTTACAATGGCAGTGAGATCAAGTATCATGGAATCCTCAAGCTTTTGTGTCGATATAAAGACTCAGATTGGTTCAAGTACAGGTTCTATGTGGTTGAAGTACCTGGACCTGCAGTACTTGGACTAACAGCGTGTGAACGGCTCAACATCGTCACCATAAACAGCATTGCTGGGCAACGGAGGACATTGCTGAAGGCTGCACCTCCAGCATCAAGGATTCCGAAACCAATGCGCCATGAGGAACAGGCCTACAAGGTGAATTCCGTGGATGATTTGAAAAGGCTGTTCCCGGACAGGTTTGACTGCATTGGGAATTTTAAAGGAAAAGTGAGGCTTCATCTAAAGCCTGATGCAATGGCATCGATTGATGCACCAAGGAAGTGTAGTGTTCACATCAAAGGGAAGTTGAAGGAGGAACTAATGAAAATGGAAAAACAGGGTATCATCAGGAAAGTGGACTATCATATGGATTGGTGCTCTTCCATCTGTAATAGTGTAAAGAAAGATGGGAGCTTAAGAGTATGTCTCGATCCGAAACGCCTGAACTCTTGGCTGAAGAGTTGTCCAGATAAAATACCGACATTAGACGAGCTGAACCCAGAATTTGCTGACGCCACAATATTCTCAAAATTAGATGCTCGGGCTGGTTATTGGGCTGTGCATCTGGATGAGGAAAGCCAGGATTTGACCACATTCCGCACACCTTTTGGGTGCTGGTGCTTCAAGAGATTGCCTTTTGGGTTATGTGTCAGCCAGAATCTGTTCCAGCAAGCCATGGACCGCATACTCGAGCAAGCACCAGGCTGTATTGGTATCTCCGATGATGTGGCAGTATCAGGACGAACTGAAGAGGAGCATGATCGTAATCTTCTGAACCTGATGAAAGTAGCACGAAGAGAGGGTCTGGTTTTCAACTCTTTGAAACGTATCCTCAAGACCGACCGTATCAACTTCTTCGGCTCGATCTACAGCAAACAAGGAATCTCACCTGATCCTGGGAAGATCTGCAACATCCGGAAGATGCCGTCACCGCAGGATAAGGAAGACTTGAGCCGATTCATTGGACTGATGAACTATCTGTCACCACATATTCCCCACTTTGCGGATAAAGTGGCAACCCTCCGAGATTTACTGAAGAATGGAGTGCCATTCATGTGGCAGGAAGACCATCAGTTTGCATTTGAGCAACTGAAACAGAGTGTTGATGCAGACGCCTGTCTAACGTACTATCATCATGACAAGGAGACAGTTTTGGAAGTAGATGCGTCGCAGAAGGGACTGGGTGCATGCCTTTTGCAGGATGCCAAGCCTGTTGCTTTTGCGTCACGTTCTCTGACACCCACTCAGTCTGCATATTCAAACATTGAACGAGAAACCCTGGCCCTTGTTGCTGGCATACAGAAGTTCCATACTTATGTGTTTGGGAAACGCTTCAAGGTATACACAGACCACAAACCATTGGTCATGATCATCAGCAAACCGCTTACAAGCGCCCCTCCATGGCTTCAGCGCCTTCTTGTGAAAATCCAAGGCTACGATTTTGATCTGGAGTATAAAGCCGGCCGTGAGATGATGCTATCAGACACGCTGTCGAGACTACCGAACCCAGAGAACAATCAGGAACTGCAGTTGGACACACGTGTAGATGGTATTGAGCTTGATGATGTGGATGATCATCATCGCTTTGACCTCAATTATTTCAGCTCAAGGAAACAGGACCAACTCGGAGAGTGTGGAAAGGCTGATAGAACCTTTCGAGCATTGCAGCAGGTTGTTCATCGAGGGTGGCCTGCTAGGATTACAGAGCTGCCTGTGGACCTATGTCCGTACTGGCCATACCGTGATGAAATTGGTATTTGTGACGGTGTTCTCTTCAAAGGTCGACAGGTACTAATTCCAGAGCAGCTACGGAAGGATATCCTCGACCAGCTCCATGAGGCGCACATGGGGATCGAAAAGACAAAACGTCTAGCACGCGAATGTGTTTACTGGCCAAGTATATATCTGGACATTGAGAGAGCTGTCAGAACATGTAAGGCATGTCAAGAGAACCAACCAGAACAAAGGTGTGAGGCTATGATAGCTCATGAGATACCAGCGGTACCATGGACAAAGGTAGCCAGTGATATGTGTGAGCTACACGGGCAGACCTACCTCTTGGTGACGGATTATTACACCAAGTACGCAGTTGTGAAGAGAATGGAATACACGACGAGCAGTGCAGTAGCGAAGGCCACATCTGAATGTTTCAGTATGTTCGGCCCACCTCTGGAGATCATATCGGACAATGGACCTCAATATGTGGGTAAGCCGTACCGTGATATGTGTACCAAATGGAATGTAAAACACACGACAACATCGCCGATGTATCCACGCAGTAATGGATTGGTTGAGAGACAAGTTCAAACAGTGAAGAACATGATCAAAAAGTGTATTAGATCAGGGAGTGACATAGATATTGCACTACAACACCTGAGGTGCACACCTGTAGATTCCCACCTCCCAAGTCCAAGCGAAATGCTGTTGAACCGGCCCATACGCACCAACCTACCAAGTCGTCTGTTGGTTCCAGCACAACAAAGGCATCAGGAAATTCAGGAATGATTGAAGGAACGTGGAGACCGGATGGCGAAGCAATACAACAGAACGGCTGGGCCGCAATTACCTGAATTGGCTATTGGACATCGGGTTCGGATTCTGAACAAGGACACGCACCAATGGTACCCCGGGAAAAGTTGTGGCTCGCTGTAATGAACCGCGCTCGTATATAGTACAGACGCCTAACGGGACGCATCTTCGAAGAATCAGGGCACACTTGCGTGAACTTCATCCACCCGATTGTGGCACCAAGTGGAAGGACGAACCGACCCAACCAACACATCAAAGTCTACCAACTGCTCGACACGTACATTTCAACAACAATGCTTCAGCAATGGAAACTAATGGCTGCTCCAGCTCCAAGGATGACGAGAGTGCTGAGACAACAACTCTCCGTCGTCGACCAGATCAGGCCGTGTGATTCGAAAACCATTGAGATATCGTGATAGTGAATAACGACCACCAGAAATCAGCCCTTGTAATATTGGTGCAGAGACAATGCGTTTATTGGAATGATTCTGTGTTTTCTCTGTTTTAGCTAATCATACTGAGCAGTAATTACATTTTGGTTAAGAGTTATAGCAGTAACCCCATATCCCATCTATGTGTGGTACAAGTTGTGTCTGATTGTGTTTATTATTTTGATTTAGTTTAATAGTGTTTTGTTGCATATAAACATAATAATTTCAATGAAAGGGAGATGTTGTGATTGGGACTACGTACTGCGTAGTGAAGTCTGGGGGCGTGGCTTCAGTGGTTAATGGCGGCTCGTCATGATGGCCGTGTGCTCTGTGAGAGCTTGGTATCGTCTTTAATAAACCACTTCATTAAAGGAGATTCCTGAACTTACTACAGCGTGAGCCAAGCCGGCGATTTGCAAACTGAATTATCAGAATGGATACACTTGAATAAAATTGAGCAGATATCATTTCACCATCCAGGTAAGCTGGACCACAGCAAACTTCCTTCTCATTGAATCGTGCCTGGATACCCTGGTTTTGTGGTACCGGTACTCCATTCTCTGAGTTAACCGTGGCTCATTGCATTCGGATGCTCTACGAATGGCAGAGTAGCTGTATGCTATGCGCCTTGACAAAAGGCAAAATGCAATGAGCGACCTTTACAAATTTGCCGCAAGATTAGCATCCACACACCTGCAAACATAAGCGTTCCTGTAAAGTGCGCTCCTCCAAATGCGGAAGTGAACTTGCACAAGCCTGAGCTTTTGTCATATTTGGTTCGTATCTGATATGTACAACTGTTCAGTGCAGTAGAGCACTTTGTACTTTCATGTTTTTGTTGTGAATAGAGGCATGCCCGGGCGTCCCGACCGAGGCCTGGCAAGTTGAGCGCGGGCCTGCCCGGGCGTCCTGGACGAGCCCGGCATGGTGATCGCTCCGCGTCCTTGATAGGTGCAAGGCGATTGTGAAAACCCAGCGGCAGCCGCTACAATACGGTATTATGTGTAGATCAGTGACCAAAAAATCTCATTTTAATCCATTTTAAATTCAGGCTATAACAATATTATGTGAAAAAGTCAAGGGGTGTGAATACTTTCTGAAGGCACTGTACAAGGTGTTGCGTCCAAAAAACAAAAAATAAAAACATATGCAACGAACTTTGTGAGGTGATGGTTGTGAGGTGAGTACCACAGAATCTGATAAATATTACTTCCATGAGGACAGTGAGGGGGCACTCGGTTTCAATTGATGGCTTTGACAGAGGAATTCAAGGTGGCAAATGTGTGACAGAACATGATATTGAGGTGGCAAAGTATGCTTTCTCAAAGCAAAATGAGGAATATTTATATAATAAATAATATAATTGAATAGGGTGTGATTTGTGCAGAAGTTGAGGAATGCTGCAGACTCTGTGTCCTTTCCTCCTGACAAGGTGGAAAAGTTTCTGTCAACCCTCGACTCTGATTCTGCAACTGGTCCTGACGGCATCAGCCCACGGGTCCTAAAATCATGTTCTTCCGCTCTTTCACTCCCTCTTTCTGTTCTCTTCACCCTCTCTTTTGCTCAAGGTCATCTGCCATCTGCTTGGAAATCAGCCAACATCACCGCTTTGCACAAAAAAGGTGCAAAAACAGATCCTAGCAACTACAGACCAATCAGCCTTCTCCCAATTATCAGCAAAGTCATGGAATCCATCATTGCTTCAGATATGAAATCTTTCCTCTTCTCCAATGGCTTGATCTCTGATCATCAATTTGGTTTCAGACCTGGTCACTCTACTCTGGACATGCTGCTTCTGCTTTCTCAACAATGGATGGAGGTCCTCAACGCCAAACAGGAAATTAGAGCTGTCTCCCTTGACATTTCACGTGCCTTCGATACGGTCTGGCACCCTGCTCTGCTCACCAAACTCTCCTCCTTTGGTATCCATGGAAATCTCCACGCATGGCTGGCGGACTTCCTCTCTGGTCGTAGTCAAAGTGTGGCCCTGAATGGGTTTCTCTCATCTCCTCTTCCTGTTCAGGCTGGAGTTCCCCAAGGTAGTGTTCTGGGCCCTGCGCTTTTTCTGGTCTTCATCAATGATCTCTCTGACTCTCTTGAAAATCCTCTCTATCTCTTTGCTGACGACTCTACTCTCTGTCGCTCCATTCCTCATCCCTCAGATCGGCAGTCTGCAGCCTCCTCACTCTCTGCAGACCTGGACAAAATCACAGACTGGGCAAACAAATGGAACATGTCTTTCAATCCTGATAAATCTCACACTCTTACGATGTCTCTCCGAAAAGACCGACTGGACAACCCTCCCATCCACTTTCTGAATAATCCTCTCCAAGAAGTTCTGTCACTCAAGCTTTTGGGTCTCACTATTTGCCATGATCTTTCCTGGGAAAACCACATTTCAAATCTGGCCTCCAAAGCCAGTCGCCGACTGGGCATCCTCCGTCGTGCGAAGTCCTTCCTTGGCACACCTGAGCTCCTCACCACATACAAGGCTTTCATCCGCAGCTCTATGGAATACTGCTCTACCCTCTGGTCTGGTGCTCCTGCCTCACACCTAGCTCGCCTTCACGCTGTTGAAACCAAAGCATTCAGAATCATTGGAATCTCCCACGATGAAGCTAACTCCAAGGGCCTCTCACTCACTCACCGCAGGCAGGTTGGTGGTCTTTCCATCTTCTACCGACTCCTCTCTGGCCTTGCCCCCCCCAGCTCTCTCTGGGCTCTGTCCCCCAAATATTCCTACAGGTCGCACAAGATCTGCCTGCAACACTCTTATGGTTAAACTGCCAAAATCAAGACTTTCTGTTCACCTTCACTCCTTCATTCCTCTTTTCTCTCGCCTCTGGAACAAACTCCCTCACTCTCTTCAATCCCACTCCACCCTCCAGGTCTTTAAAACAGCTGTTCACCACCATCTCTTATCCTCCCCCATCCAAAACCTTGATCTTTTTTACCCCCGCTAATTTCGGTCCCCTTGTGTTTTATACCTCTCCCCTCCCCCCCCCCCCCTTCCCACGCCTCCTCCCCCCAAGCCCTCTCCCTCCCACACTTCTCCCTGCTCTCAAATGTTGTGGTTGTGTGCTTCCCCTTCTCTCCCCATCTTGTCTTGCGGTCCCTCTTTTGATATATTTTGTTTGTCTGGTTGATTTGTTTGTGAAATAAATGTTAGCTCTTTCACGAGCCTCGATTCAGTGTAGAAAAAAAGAAAGAAAAAAAAAAAGCATGCATCACTGGGCATCCTCCGTGATGTTTCTGTCAACCCAGTTGCATTGACAGCAAGGAGCTATTGGTAGTTCCAAGATCAGGTTAAGAGTCTTGAACCAACGTGAGTATCTCACTCATGTAACATGAAAATCTCAGGTTGTATCTATCTATAATTCCAGTAATCTCTGTATGTCTGTGACCGCTGTTTCTCGACAACCACGGGTCCGATATACTTGAAACTTGCCAGGTATATTGCTGGGGACCCGAGGATGTGCCTTTTCAAGGTTTCATATTAATCGGACAAGTAGTTACCGAGCTATGTCCAAAAAACGATTCAACCAATCAGAGAGCAGCGAGTTATCACGTGTGCCGAACGTGGCGAACAGACTCTGCCTCGGACGGCACATTTGAGAGCGTATTCATTTATTTCACGTTGGCAAACTATGTTGCCGCTATGTTGGCGTTAAACTATGTTTTAAAACTAATTAAAACTAATTTGCGATTCTTTCGCTTTCCTGCGCGTTTGTGCACGCTATGGCGATTTCTTTACCAAACTCCGCAAGCCGTTCGCTTTGGACCAAACCATTTCATGTAAATAGAGGGGGGGGATTGTCACCGTACTCGCAAGCCGTTCGCTTTGGACCAAACCATTTCATGTAAATAGAGGGGGGGGGATTGTCACCGTACTCGCAAGCCGTTCGCTTTGGCTTTGCGAATGGACCAAACCATTTCATGTAAATAGAGGGGGGGGGGATATAATTTTAGATATATATATAGTACGGGCATGCCCTAGTAAATAACAATAACGGCAATAAAAATAAAGAAAAAATAACTTAAAAGTTGGCAAAATATGATGATGACAATGATAGTGATGAATCATTGCAAGTCCTCGTCATGTACCAGCTGCTTTCTCGGCCTTCAGAAGTTGCACCAGTTTCCCCTTGTTGGGCTCCGGTAACTCTCCAAGCCCTGTCAATGCTTCCAGTGCCTCCAGACTCTCCTCAGCCTCCCCATCATAACTACAGTGCAACAGACCACAAATCTCAATCACATTCTCATCAAGTCACAACACACTCCCTAGGTGGCCTGGTAGGTGTTGATCTTATAAGGGAGATACTTTTGCATATCCAGTACAAGCTTTCCATTGAAAAAATATTTCTCTAATTTTACTGATTGATGAATATGCATACGCACTGATAGTTGGTGGCCACGAGTCAAGAAATCTTAAAAAAAGAAGAAACAAAAACAATCAAGGAGGTGATTGTAACCTGTGCAGGCTTTTATGATGCTCCAGAAGTCCCTTGCATTGTTGCAATTTCTCAGTGGCATCAATCTCCATCTACACAATAAGATCACATCGTGATTGAATGATACATAAACGTTTGAAACCGTTCGCAAAGTTGAAATCCATCTCTTATTTGGTGAATGTAACATCTTCAACATGTACAGTATAACTTGTTCACCAACGTTGTTGGACATTTATTGGAACAATTAATGAGACACTTCACCTTCTTCTCAACCCTCCTCACACTCGAGTACAATCTTATTGATGGGATCTTTACTTTCTTCTCAATCTCTTAAGTACAGTCGTCATCCTCCTCTCAGAATTTTTTCACCAAGTGAAACAGAGTGCAAAGGTCACTACAGTTTTCCAATATTAGTTAATGAGGACAATTTTAGCCAACAACAACAACAACAACAACAACATGCATTTTAAGGCCATTTTCCCTAAAAAAAAAAATGCAAAAAAATTAATGAGGACAATTTTAGCCACAATTACACAATTTTAATCAGAGTTCAGGGAATACGCAATTTTCTTGACAATTTTCTTGATTAAAAGCTTCAGAGTGCAGCAATTAAATACGGCAATTCCTTGCTTAACGCGATAGATGCATGCATTCCTGAAAAGTACCATGTTAAGTGAAGTTGCGTTATGCGTAAACAATTTTCCCATACGAAATAATGTTAATGGGGAGAGAGAAAAATGGAGACATTTTGTTGGTTCTGGTGTTCAACCCAGGCACTCACCAGCCTTTCCATGGTTTCCATCGGGGTTGTTCGTGTACGACTTATTTTTGTAACATTTAAAGGTGTACTTTTTTCTTTTGCAACCTTTTTTTTTCACTTTACAGAACTTGGCTTGATTTTAATCGGGATTTGCACAGATTGTCATCATTGATAGATTCAGTAAGACTGAGAGCGCGTCCTTTTTCAAATCACATTACTACTTACAATTTAATATCCAACGACATAGATTTCCTTTTTTTGCTCACTGAAGCACTATTACCATTGGTTGGTCGTTTACCACTCAGGATTTCAATGGATGGCACCGATAAAAGGTTACGCTTGAGGATGTGTCACAAAGCAAGATGGTGGGGCAAAGGACCGAGGTGTGAGTTGCATCATTCCGCACAGCGCAAGAGGTCATCAATTCTCACAACTGGAAATTGAGTCACATGACATTGGTCGTATAGTGCAGTTGGCAACACAACACAATGTAATCAATCTTCAATTCAATCAAAACCAAATTACTTGCACAAACCTTGTCATTTTCGTCCTTGCAAATTCTTCTTACTGAAAACGAAGGTCAAGTTAGTTCAGTTAGTGATAAGATGAGCAAACATGACCTGATAAAACAAACAAGTTCAGAGACTGCATAGATGTACAAGTCAGTCATTAGACAGATAAAAGTCAACATAGTGAGATGTAATTTTAATGGACAGAAAATAAATACAGAACTTGAAAACATCTGTCAAATAAAAGTACCGATTTAAAAAAAACAATAATAATAAACTGCGAGGAGGGTCCAAAATGTCCCAGAAATGGGGTATTCATCGGTACGCGAAAGCTGCATTGCTTTTTTATTTCTCATTAGAATGCCTGTATGCAATTAGCTTCATGAAGCCAATGCTTGTTGTTTAAGAGTATAATTAAATCCAGAACTTTGCTATATAATACAGTTATGGATCATTCTAAAAATCCAGCGTCGAGGTGTCATCGATTTATTTCATAAAGAAATCCACGCATGCTGGGAGACTGCATGATGTAAGGCGTGCAATCATATTCTACAGTAGCCAAATGTGTAGCTAACGTTAAGCATATATGTGAGTCATTTAAAGATGAACTTGGGTCAGGACAGCTGGCAAACGCAACCAACCCACAAACTGTTGCCAAGGTTGAGGGATTAATCATGGAGGCTGTGTTAAGGCAATCAAAATATCCGCAGAACTTGGAATTCCTCAAGACATCATCCTCACCATCATTCATTAGCAACCTGAGCATGTCTCAGGTCTCAGCAAGACAGATTCCTTCGAAACCTCAGCAGTCACAATCGCCAGCAATGGCATAACAAGTGGGGTTTTGAGTAGTTGGATTACCTCCCCCCGACCGACTGAAGCAATCGACATGTGCCTATCTCAAAAGTTCTATTTTACTGGTTTAGACTGAAAGACAAATGGAGCAAGTACATCGAGTTCAAGGGGCATAATATTGGTGTGAATAATAATAATAAATTGCTGTGTCTTGAACTGTTGTATCACATTTCAAGTAATTTGTACAACACTCAGAAATGCAGGACCGTGCATGATCATCTTTGGTGAAGATTTTGAAAAAGTTAAAACCCATTCATACTCAAGAATCTCTCTAACGATTGGCAGTAAGTTAGTACCTGCCTCAACATGTAAGACATGCACAAGCAATTAGAATAAACAAGTATTCTGAGTATTGCGCTGAAATACATGTCCCCTACCGGCAATCTGTCGTCCGGAAAACTGTTGGGTGAAATTACACGTATTGCACTGTGTGAATTATATAATTACCAACTCACGGTCTGAGGTAACTCGGCTAAAAATTATCCGATTTGCACCAAATAAAGTTCATGAATGATTGCACAGACCCCTACTTCTCACTAAAAGGGGAAAACGAATGTAAATCGGAGTTAAAACAAGGAATATTAACAGCTTTGACTCACCGCACTCCAAATTATCGTCCGGAAAACTGTTGGGGAAATTCCCAAAGTTCAAAGTGCCATAACTTTGTCAAAAATGATCGAAACGTCGTGAAGTTCGAACTTGATCTGTAACTTATCATGAGGAAACCGTGTACCAAGTTTGAAATCATTAGCATTAAGAGTTTAGAAAAAAAAGTCCGGAAAGCTGTTCTTTGCGTGACGGACTGACGGACTGACAGACTGACAGACGGACAGACGGAGGGACGGCGTGCAAACCTATAGTCCCCTCCGGTGTACACCGGTAGGGGACTAATAAATAATATCGTTGGGATGATTTATAGTCCAAGCTCTATGATTGAAAAATAAATTGAAAACTGAAGAATAATAATTACACAACAAGCATTCTGAGTATTGCGTTGCAATACATGTCCCCTACCGTCCGCAAAACTGTTGGGGAAATTACCAAAGTTCAAAGTGCCATAACTTTGTCAAAAATGATCGAAACGTCGTGAAGTTCGAACTTGATCTGTAACTTATCATGAGGAAATCATGTACCAAGTTTGAAATCATTAGCATTAAGAGTTTAGGAAAAAAAGTCCGGAAAGCTGTTCTTTGCATGACGGACTGACAGACGGACAGACTGACAGACGGAGGGACGGAGTGCAAACCTATAGTCCCCTCCGGTGTACACAGGGCCGGCGCTACCATTAGGCCAACTAGGCAGCCGCCTCGGGCGCAGACATCAGAGGGGCGCATTACTGAACTTGTAGCAATAGCTCGAAGACTTCCAAAGTCTATGCTGCCACAAGAAGTACTTCTCTTCATACCACAACAAAAACTCCTGGATAATGTGCCTAATGTTTCCGTTGCTTTAAGGATCCTTTTCACACTTCCAGTATCAGTGGCAAGTGGTGAACGTAGTTTCTCAAAGCTCAAAGTTATAAAAACTTACATACGCTGTACAATGTTGGAAAAGAGACGAGTTGGCTTGGCAACTATATCAATTGAACATGCCCAGGCATCAGCACTTGATCTGGTTGAATTGGTGACAAAATTTGCAAAGGAAAAGGCACACAAAGTGAGATGTTGATGCGTCTGAAATTGAAACTTTTATGAGACGTTTTTAACTCTGTTTGTCTGTTTTTTTGTTCGTTTCTCTGTCTGACTGTAAGCGAAATATTGTGGTGACATGACGGGTTGGTTACGCCAAGTATCCTTAAATGGTGTATATACTTAAAGGTGTGTGAAGTAAAAGATTTGAATGTTGTGTTGCCAATGGCTGAAGTATGCATTATACCGAGTGCCCTTTAGTTCAAAATGATTTGTGTGCCAAAATAATCAAAGATCGATTATTAAAAATTTTGATTTTGCATATCTAAAACTTATTGCTCAAACCAAAAACTGTTTTGTTTATTCCTTAATTTCCATTCACACACTCATAAAGGGACCACTTTCTTTATTTTGCATTGCAAACCACATGTAGTATCATTTTTTTTTTTAAGTGAAAGCCCATTTGCCCCAAAGCGTGGGGTAACAGGGCCACTGCCATATTAATGGATATTGCGCCTTTAATATTGGTGCTGTTGGCATCTCACGGTACTTATTCTTGCAATTTAAAATAAATTTAGCAGTTTCAAGTTTTCTGCTTTTTATTTTTTCGACAAAACATCTTTTTAATAATCGAAGTTGGCAAAAAAAAAAATTTGGGGGGGGGGGGGAGGGGATGCAAGTAGCTGGCCTTGCCTTGGGCGCAAAATAGTCTGGCGCCGGCCCTGAGTGTACACCGGTAGGGGACTAATAAACAAGAATGAGAAATCAGAGATTGTAGACCCTCAGCAGGACGTGTTTTTAAAGCTTTTGTGTTAAAACAAATATAGCGACCGAACCACGTGACCGATGCATCATAATTATCATTAAAAATGATACAGGAGGTGCACTTATGGTGAAAATTTCCTGTCAATCGGAGCAACGGTTGCAGAGAAAATCATATTTATTCTGTGCGGACAGAAAGACAGACAAATGGACTCAAATGCAACACCCTCTGGTGAGGATAAAAAGTTAAAACAACAAATGTTGGTGTTGTTAATGTAAGTTTCCAACTTATTGCTGAATTGATAGCTCAGATGGATGCACATAATATGCACCCATAATAATAATATGATCCACGGTGCCAATGAAAAAAAAAATGGGATAAAAAGTTTCTTCAAACTGTCCCTATTTCTTGATTATTATTTTTTTGTATTAGTGACTGTCCCTATTCACCCGTAAAACGGGGTGGATAGGGACAGCCATAAAAATCCTATTTATTCCTATTTAACCCATATATGGGGTTAATAGGGACTATAAGTTGCTTTGTAAAAAAACAAGAGAACACTTTCAACCCAAATATCAACAAATCTGTATGGTTATCAATTTTCAGCGAAAAAAGTTTCCGGACTTTTTTTCAGTTTGTGTCCCGAGTCACCTTGCTGTCCCTATTCACCCCCATTTTACGGTACCGGGGGTATTTTTATCCAAAAAAAATCCCGTACTCAAAGGGTTAAATGAAAATTTCATAACCCTATTTTGAAATAAATATAGCATTTGTCATTGCTTTTATAAAAGCTAGATTAAAAACTCCCTTGTTGAATTATTCAACAGAAAGAGGTTACTTCAACACAGTTTAAGTACTTTTCCTTTGCGTAGTTAAGTTACTGTTAAGTAAAATGTTATTTTAATACTTGCCAACAATTACTATAGACTGCAAGAACATCAGCGAGATGGATGGTGCTGTTTTTCTCACAAGAAGTTTTATTTTTAGTGGCGTGTGCGAATGGGTTCATCTGGTGTCATCCTTCGGTCATGCCAGTTTTGGGATTTTGCAAGAGCTGGAGAATCCACTTTTGAAGTCGTAGGTCGTGGGAAATGGCAGGACTTAAAAGGGAACCCAAACTAAAAATTTCTTCCTGAAAACCATTGAAAATGATTAATCACTGTATAATTTTAAGGGAAAATTAAAAAAAAATTTTTTTTTTGCCAATCACAAAGTGCTGAAAAGAAGCCCTAAGAGCCAATTTTCGATTACACCAATGACATCACACTCATAACCCACCAGTTTACAAAGAGAAAGTGTATTTTGAGCTCAAATTCCGATATCGATTCCATTGTCATTAGCATCTCTCAAGGTTCTCAGTATGTTGAAACTGATCAGTGGTATTTTGAAGAAACTATTGGAGACAAAATTAGTGATTGAAATACTTTTGGGGGAATTATGGAGTCTCATAGTTTTGAGCCTTATGCGAGTGATTCAGACAAACATGGCAACAATGGAAGTGTTCGTGAAGATAAAAACGCCAGTCGCATGTTCACTAAAGATTGGTCGGTTTTGTTTTTCCGTTCAATTGACAATTTATTGGGGATTTTGTGACAATTGATAAATGTTGTATTACTCCAGTAGAAATAAGGCACGGACACAGCACGGACACACTCCATGGATACGACTCCGAGGCATACACCGTGCCGTGTCGTGACCGTGCCGTGTCTGTGCCGTGTTGATGTCCTGCCACAGTGGAAGGGGAAGGGGAAGGGGGAATGTGGGTTGCTGGTAAGGTGAGATCGGTCGCCAGCAGGCCAACCAACACAAGTGTTTGATTCACCGCTCAAATGGCCTATGCTGGTAGCTGCGTGGAGATGATCTTACAGTTTTGAGCGACGGATGTTTCTTCCACTTAATGATGGGGTTGGCATCCCCTCTCAATCGTGGTGGATAATCATAACCCACATCTGTTGTTTCATAACAGTGCTCTGTAAAAATGTTTCAAGCACAAAAGCGAACATTTTCTCGGCCCGATCCACACTCCGGTATTTCGGACAAACCTCGTCCAATTTCTAGCAACCCTCGGATCTTTTGGCCATTGGTGTGGCATGAAACCATCTCTGTTTGTATTACTACAACCAAAGATGCATAGACCCAGCATATTTGTAGAAAATCGAAAATTATTCGCTGTTTGAGTTCAATCGTACCGCAATGCAACCATAGACAGTACGGATAAGGCGGTCGACTTCTGAGAGTGATGTCATGTGAAGAAGAAGATTTCAACATTTAATTGCTGACACTGCATAGGGTAAGATGTTCTCTGAACTCTGTAATTAATGAGGTTGGTCAGTGGATCCAAAGCCAGGGATAACAGGAGGGGGAAAGGCTGTCACCCTGGAAGATCACACGTCGTATATTCACTCATAGTATTTCTATCTTTCCTGCGATATCAGTACTTAAGAAATCGCAAATCGGAAAAAGACATCATAGCCAATGATGACAAGAATAATGATCACAAAGACATCATCACAGAAATGGGATAGATTAGCGTCGAGATGGTCTGAGCGTTTGGGTTCTCCTTTAAATGGCCACTAGTAGTGGAGTGGCTTATGGAAATGATCGTGACACGCTGGCCCAAAGCACTAAATTTGGCACAGTTATACTTTAGGACCATACAAAACTTTTGAGAGGGGGCTGCCAGATTTTCGAGGCCCAGGTCAAGGTCAGGTCAAGGTCAAAGTTCAAATTATGTGTTTGTCACGTTTTTGCCATATCCAGCTCATAGCTGTCATAGAAACATTATCTCAGTGTTTAAATAATCATTTTTAAGGACAAGGAATCCATTTGTATTATGGAAAATATCCTCAGGTGCTGCCATATTATATTTCAAGGTCAGGTGAAGGTCAAAGGTCAAATTATGTGTTGGTCATTTTTGCATCGGTGTTTTTGACGTACATCGATACGCTGAGGGAGGATACTGGATTGGCCAGTACAGAGGAGGTCGCGGCCTGCATGACTTATGCTTCACAATTTCTGCGACAGAGACACAGTCCTGTGCATGGCAGTCCTGCGTTCCTGCACATGCAATTCTTTGAACAAGTGGGTGTCGCCTTACATCCACACTTGAGTAGTTCTCTACAACTAAGAATAGCAGCTGACAGGGTTGTCCAGGTTGGACGCCACCCGGTATCTGCTTTGGTCCACCCAAAGCCATCTGGATTTGGTGCAGCTAGGATGGGCTTCAGACTCTCTCTCCAAATGCTGGCTTGGTACAGGCATCGATTTACATGCTGGAGCAGTGCGTTCTGAGTTGGAGGAAGCTTCTCCATCATCTTCACTCTCCTTGGGAATAGCTCCTGTCGAAGGTCATTCACATTGACATGTGGGGTTGTGTTGTCGTACATGATACAGGTAAACCGCTCGATCACATTGAATGCTGGAGATGTAATCACCTGTGGAACAAACGCAGTCAGGGACGTAATGGTGAATCCTTCTGTGGCTGTCGGGTAAGCTTTCCATGCCTTCCAAGCTGACTTTTTGCCTTTACCACTGAATTGGGATGTTACATCAGAGCCAGAGAATGCATGGAAAAACGGCAGAGCACGAGCTTTGTCTTCCCCAAGTTCCTGGCAGATTGAGTTGACATGGTAATAGCGGAAGTGTTTACCAGTACCAAAGCCAACCCATAGTTGCATACCTGGATGGTGCTGCACAAGATCATGAAACACTCCCACCAGAATCACAATCACGTCTGTGTCTACGGTTCTGATGAGAACAGTAGTCGCCCCTTCCCTTAGGGCATCGTTTACATGAAGACATATTCTACTGTCTGCTTCTTCGTGATCACTCTCTCCCATTGTGATGTTAGCCTGATTCAATTGGACTCGTGGACCAGATGTAATGTAAACCTGTTTGGTAAGCGGATAGTCGTGTTTGACTACGTCCTCCGTCAGCAGTGCGAAAAGCTCCTCCTTGTTGGTAGGACCCTGTAGAAAGCCAGCGAAGTTACTTGGTAACTTCGTATTGCGGGATACCTTTCTACGTAATCCTTTCCCTCGTTTCTCTCGAGTTGTGGCTTTGAGGCTGTCGGGTCGGTAAGTGTCCCAAACGATGTCCATCCTGGAACAGCCTTGAAGTTGCCTTTCTATCCAGGGGATGAAGATATTGTCACTGTATTCGCCGAACGTAGAAGTGTTTTCTTGTGGCAGGGCATGTACAATGGCAGCACCATCAACCACTCTGGCGTCAAAATAAGTGGGTGTTTCTGGCTGGACACTTGCATCAATGCAATGCAATAGCTCTGATTTATTGCTTGGTAGTCGGAGTCTCCCATGCAAAGACAATGCTGGCGGCCACGGGTGGTTTTCATGTTTAAAGAACACCTCCAGTTTGGTATTACGGACTTGGGCAGCGACGAACAGCTGACTGAACAGATTGCAGTCACTCTTTATTTCCTCGAATTGCTTTTTCGCTTTTGATTTCATGGTAGTGGAATGTGGACGTTTAAATAGAGGAAGTTGGTTTTTCTTGATGGCCACGTAAATTGATTCATGTCTTTCAACCAGCACTGCCTTGACGTACTTGGAATACTGGTCATTACCCAAAGTTTCCATCGTGTGCAGTGCTTGGACAACCATATCATTCACACAATCATGTTTGTCCAGGGTCATGAGTTCCTTTGATGTCTCCATGAATGGATTCCCCATTGTCACTATGGCATCGCACATATGGTTAACCTGTTTCTGGAATGTTTTCTGAATCGAATGTCCCTGGATGTGACTTTGGGAGGGTTGCTCTGACGAGTGATATAATTCGTGAAACTCTGTGAGGATTCTGACTTGCTCAGGACCTGCCACCATCCATCGTTTCAGGGCAGCTGGATTTTCAGTGAGACCGATGGCTCCACCTGATCCCTTCACTGTTTCGTTATTTTGTTCATGTGCCTGGTCGAGGGGCATGCTCGAGAATTTTCGGCTAGTCTTCATGAACACCCAGTTCTGTTTTAACTCATCTCTGATCTCATTTGGCAGGGCCTTCATATCCCTGATGTGGACTGGTAGCCAGTGGGCATAGTTGGTGTGATCTAGCACGAAAAACCAGGGTGCTAGTGCTTCCAGCACATCTATGTAGAGGGCGAGTGTTCCTTTCTCTGTGTGATCGGATAAAGATGAGTACCAACAGTTCAAGCTGCAAGATTTTATCCCAGAATTCAAAAGTTGGACTGTTTCGTATCATTTTTTCTTTCCAGTCTTCAAACGTTTTTTCCTCGTGTGTATTGCACATTGTGTTGAACGCATCACGTTGCAGTTTTGCCAGGGACATTGCAGTCACCTGATGTGCGTGACGTGTCCTTGTTAGGTGTGCGACCTTCAGGAAGGAGTTTGCAGTTCCAGCAGTCGCAACACCAGCCTCACTCAGAGCTGCACACCATCCGGATCCCTCCAGGAGGTCTGCAACCATCCTCCATAGTGCCATTTCCGTATGTAGACCCCCCAGAATGATTATATATCACGACTCGCCAAGAGTTTGTGGCCAATTCCACTGTGCATATTTTGCTAAAGCAAAAATGGGTTGATCCCCAACCATCACTGCTATTTGTCCGGGATTGCGTGTCTGTATCATTAGTTTCAGGACTTCCATCCCATGTTTCACCATGGCCATCGTTGCGGCCTTCTCATAGAAGAGGGGCAAGAGAGTACTTATCCCAGGTGGGTCTGTGACATCTGGTTGACGATCAGCGTGATGAGCAGCCCATGTTATGAAGTCGCCTTTCTCAAGGTTTTCTTTTTTGAGAAGTTGCATTTTCTGTTGTAGCCACTGATTTTCTTCTTCTATTGCTTCGTGTAAACTGTCCACGGTATCCTGCATAACAGCCGTCTCTGGAACCATTATAATGTTGGTGTTGCAAGCAACAGCTGGGACTATGCGGTAGCTGTCCGGGAGGGAAGGGTTTCTGGTACACACAGGCGGCGGAACTGTGATGGGTTGTCTGATTGTTCCTGGATTTGCCTTCGTAGGGAACTGGAACAAACTCATGCTGGTCCCATGGAAAGACCCTTCAGCTGTTTGTGATGTAGGGTTGTGGTCTAGGTTATCCAGCGCTCCTGCTGTGTACAGTCCATCGCGAATTTGTGCAGGACATACTGAATCCTCTTCAATAAACCGCTGACATACTGCATTGGTGAGCCAGTCTTCCACTTCCAAAACACGTTCGTAGCTGACACTGATACCAAGTTCTTGAAGTTGAGTCACCATTTTTTTGCTCCGTGTTTGGGTATGCACATTCAGACCTATATATAATGGCAGTGGGGGCTCTTTATCCTTTCGGTGACGTGGCTGCTCTGCTACCTTTGCCTTCTCCTTAGAGTTGAACCTGATTAGTTGACATACAGTGAGACATGCCTGTGTGTTTGCAGAATTTTGATTCTTGATATTTGATCCATATAACAGCATCAATACCAAGACTTTGAGAGAATTAGGTACTGCACTTTCCTGGCAATCGTGATTAAAACTACCGGAGAATTGGGAAAATTCTGCATCGAACATTTCTTTCCGTATAACTTTAGCTACATGCGCCATTGAGAGAGCATCTTTCTCGAAATTGCGTGACTGTAGTGCTTCTTTCAGTAATTTTTGTAGACCTTCACTAAAGACTAGAAGAGTACTTTTACCATCTGATTGTTCCTGACACTCATCTGGGTAGTGCACGAGAAGTTTGTTTTTGAGCCGTGCCTTGTTTATTGCTTTCTCATGCCCTAATTCTGCAAGACGATGTTCATACATGTTGTGCAAGTCTGCTAATCGGAATATATAAACACCCTCTTCCACACTGCTTTCAATGAAGGATACCATTTCAGCAAATACTCTTGATTCAGTCATTTTCTCATCAGTACACCCTGTGTGTGATGCCCGAGCTCTTTGCATACTTCTGTACCGAGTTCTAAACACATCCATGCAATGCTTGTGGTATTTCGCCTCAATGGCAACCAAGTCCCCACCTGCTATTGTGGCAAGCAAATCTGTGTCCTGCATTTCTGTGGCCTGTTCTCTGAGCGATGTGTCTAGTTCTAATGTAGTACACATATGAAGTACACCCTCTGCTTTCTTACAGAAAATGCACATATTTATACATTTTGACTCCTCGGAAAGGCTTGAGCGTTTTGATTTTCTCTGTCCCGTATCATCACTGCACTGTCCAGTGTTCCTCTTTCTCTGGTGTCTCTCTTGTGTTCTTTGCAGTTTTGTATTGGCAAATTTAAGCTGACACTTAAGGTGCCACTTTGCATGGTTTTTGAGCAAGTCATTTGCATTAACATGATCTGGAAAACATATGTCAACAGGCATTGAATGTAGTTCTCTGAAAGAGTCGACATTTCGGATAAAGGCCTCATATGATTGTAGACCTTTACCATCTTGTCTGGTCGCAGGACATTTTAATGTGCCGTTGTGGCGGACACGAAAGCCCACTGGCGTGGTGACATCATTCCGCGCACCAAGTGGGCGGCGGCCACGCCCGAGGGGTAGGCGTGGCCTCAGGATATACACCGGGTGCGCAGCCCGGAGTGTGCCAGTGCTACAGTGACCTCTTTGGAATAAAGAACTATAAACTCACCGCATTGTCCGCTTCCTCCTTGGTAGCAAGTCACGCGCGTAGTACCGCGTGCTTCATTGGTGACCTCCGACATTCGAGTCAGCCGTCGCTGACTCCCCGAAACTGCCACAAAAATGGCTACCAAAGCGGTCTCCATCAATCTCCCCGAATTCTGGGAATCACAAGCCGAAGTATGGTTCCTGCAGGCGGAAGCCCAGTTCCGACTTCGAGGCATCACGGTGGACGAGACGATGTACTGCCACGTGGTCTCCGCCCTCGGGCCCGGCACGGCCACTCGCGTCGTATCGGTCCTAAGGAATCCACCTGCCGACGGCAAGTACGAGGCGGTCAAGCGTCTCCTCCTCGCCACATTCGGCCTTACGGTGGACGCACGGGCCGATCGCCTCTTGGACCTCCCCGAGATCGGGGACACGTGACCGTCGGTCTGTATGGACCATATGCTGGCGCTAATGCGCGATGAAACCCCGAACGCTCTATTCCGGGCGTTATTTCGACGCCAGCTGCCAGCACGAGTCCGCCTCGCTTTGGCTGGTTCCGCGTTAACGGAACCCCGTGCGCTCGCTGCTGAGGCCGACAAATACTACGCGGCTTTGGACACGCAGGCGAGTCTTGGCGCGGTTGCCGCTCCCGAGGCTCCCGAGGCTTTCCCCGATGCACCGCACCTCGTGTCTGCCGTCACGCCCCGCCCACCACCACCACCACCACCGCCGCCGCCGCGAAGAAAACCGCGGCCTCCGACGCCGCAGCTGCCCGCCTGGTGTTCCTTCCACACCAAGTTCGGCCACGAGGCTCGGCAGTGTCGCCCGCCATGCTCATTCGGCAGGTCGGGAAACGGGCGAGCCAGCGCTCGGTGGCAACGGTGAGCGTTGGCAATTCCAACAGCCTGCTGTACATAATGGACACCTTGTCCGGGCGCCGTTACCTGTGCGACACGGGAGCGCAGGTGAGTGTCGTTCCTGCCGGGTCGTCCGACAAGCACACCACGGGCCGGGGCGCCGCGCTGCTTGCGGCCAATGGTACGTCTATACGCACGTACGGAAAATGCTGTCTCTCCCTGCGGTTCGGAGGTCAGGTTTTCCGTTGGTCGTTCGTTTTGGCCGACATGCCCAGGGCACTGCTCGGCGCGGACTTCTTATGTGCTAATGGATTACTGGTCGATGTAAAGCGCAGAAGGCTTGTCCAGGCTGAGACGTTCAGCTCGCTCGCGTGTGCGCTGCTCGGCTCGTTGAGCAGCTCACAGAGCGGCTCATCGAGCAGCTCGCCGAGCGGCTTGCTGAGCGGTTCCGTTCCGGCCAGGTTCATCTGTACGCTTCCGGCAGCGGACGAATTCGCCCGTCTCCTCGCGGGTTTCCCGGCCCTCACGCGGCCGACCTTCTCGGCGGGGACCGTCAAGCACGGGGTGGAACACCACATCCCCACCGCCGGGCCACCGGTGTACGCCCGGGCACGCCGCCTCGAGCCGACGAAGCTCGCGGTAGCGAAAGCGGAGTTCGCTACGCTGGAGCGGCTCGGCATCGTGCGGCGCTCCGAGAGCGCGTGGGCGGCCCCGCTCCACATAGTGCCCAAGCCCGGCGGGGGTTGGCGACCGTGCGGAGACTACCGGCGCCTCAACGACGCCACCACCCCCGACCGCTACCCCGTCCCCCACATTCAGGACTTTTCCGCCCACTTGGCGAATATGTCCTTCTTTTCAAAGGTGGACCTCGTGCGCGGCTACCATCAGGTCCCTGTCAGGCCGGAGGACATCCCGAAGACGGCTGTCATCACGCCTTTCGGGCTTTTCGAATTTCTTCGGATGCCCTTCGGTTTGAAAAATACGGCTCAGGCGTTCCAGCGCCTCATGGACAGCGTCTTGCGCGGCTTGGATTTTTTGTACATCTACCTGGACGACATCCTCGTCACCAGCGCGTCCCGCGAAGAGCACCTACACCATCTCCGCATGCTCTTCGAACGTCTGGGCCAGCACGGCATGATCGTGAACCCCGCCAAGTGCCGGTTCGGTGTTGCTGAAATCGACTTTTTGGGGCACCGCGTCACCAGGCACGGGGCCGTCCCCCTATCGGCCAAGGTGGAGGCGGTAAAGGGGTTTCCGCGCCCCCGCACGATCAAGGGGCTCCAGGAGTTCCTGGGCATGGTAAACTTTTACCATCGGTTACTGCCCCGCATCGCCCAGCTCCTGCGCCCCTTACACGAGGCTCTTCGAGGGAAGCCGGGCAAAGGTGACGTTACCTGGACCGAGCAGATGGACACGGCGTTCTCGGGCGCGAGGCTCGCCTTGGCCAACGCCACCATGTTCACGCACCCGGCGCTCGATGCACCGATCGCCCTCACCTCCGACGCCTCGGACTACGCGGTGGGCGCGGTGTACGAGCAATGGGTGCATGGAGCTTGGCAACCGCTGGCGTTCTTCAGCCGGCAGCTTCGCCCGCCCGAACACCGTTACAGCACCTTCGACCGCGAGTTGCTCGGGCTTCACCTGGCGGTCAGGCACTTCCGCCATCTGCTCGAGGGCCGTGCGTTCACGGCCTTCGTCGACCACAAGCCGCTGGTTTTCGCGATGGGCAAGGTCGCCGAGCCGTGGTCGGCCCGGCAACAGCGTCACCTCGCGGCCATGTCTGAGTACACGACGGACATCCGGCACATCGCGGGAAAGGACAACCCGGTGGCTGATTGCCTTTCCCGGGCCGTCGCCCACGCAGTCCACCTTGGCATCGACTATGCCCGGATGGCAGCGGACCAGGCCACCGACACCGGGGTCCAGGCCCTGCGGACCGCCATCACGGGCCTCCGCGTCACCGAGGTGCCCTTCGACGGCGCGGGCACGGCCCTCGTTTGTGACGTCTCCCTCGGGCGGCCTCGCCCCATCGTGCCCGCAGGCTGGCAGCGCCAGGTTTTTGACGCCATCCACGGCCTGTCCCACCCGGGCACGAGGGCCTCCCAGCGGTTGGTCGCTGACAAGTTTGTCTGGCATGGCCTCCGGAAGGCCGTCCGCGGCTGGGCCAGGACGTGCCTCGCGTGCCAGCGCGCAAAGGTGCACCGACACACCCAGGCCCCCTTGGCCCCGTTTACGGTGCCGGAACGTCGGTTCGACCACGTTCACGTGGACCTGGTGG
Source organism: Myxine glutinosa (assembly GCF_964187855.1). Lineage (NCBI taxonomy): Eukaryota > Metazoa > Chordata > Myxini > Myxiniformes > Myxinidae > Myxine > Myxine glutinosa. The sequence continues at coordinate 152,760,561 of NC_136261.1, read as the reverse complement.
GACCTCTGCCCCCCTCGCGGGGTTTCACCCATGTCCTCACCATGGTGGACCGCACCACCCGGTGGCCGGAGGCCGTGCCTTTCGCGGCGACGATGGCGGCAGACGTCGCGCAGGCGTTCATCGCCACCTGGGTCGCCCGGTTCGGCGCCCCCTCGGACATCTCGTCCGACCGCGGCCCCCAGTTCACCTCGGAGCTCTGGGCCGCAGTCACGCGGGGGCTCGGGGTCCAGCTGCACCGAACCACGGCCTACCACCCCCAGGCCAACGGCCTGTGCGAGCGATTCCACCGCTCGTTGAAGGCCGTGCTCCGGGCCACCCTCCGCGACGGCGGCTGGGTCGACAGGCTCCCCTGGGTCCTGCTGGGCCTCCGGACGGCGCCCAAGGAGGACCTGCGTGCATCCGCGGCGGAGTTGGTCTTTGGACAACCGCTGCGGGTGCCGGGCGAGTTCCTCCCCGACCCCACGGCACCTTGGTCCGCGGCGCAGGAGCGTTCTGCGCTGCAGGAGACCGCCCGGAGGTTCGCCCCGGTGCCGACGGCGCACCACGGGCACCCTCCTACACACGTCGCCCCGGAGCTTCGCACCGCGGAGTAAGTCTTCGTCCGGCACGACGCCCACCGGACACCACTGCGGCCTCCGTACGATGGGCCTTTCCGCGTGCTGGAGACCGGGGTGAAACATTTCACCCTGGACATCGGCGGCACTCCTGACCAGGTCTCCATAGACCGCCTCAAGCCGGCCCACATCGACGTGGACCACCCACCGCCGGTGGCTCGGCCCCCGCGTCGGGGCCGCCCCCCTGCGGGCGGACCCCCAGCCCCGCAGGCACGCCACCCCCTGGTCCGGCACCCATCCCGGGTACAGCCGGGGGCATCCCACCTGGCATCCCTGCACCCCGGACGCCGCCGGTCGCCAGAGGGCGCTTCGGCCGGGTCATCCGTTTGCCCCCGCAAACTGGCCCTCCAGATGCGCGGGAATTCTGGGGGGGCGCGTGTGGCGGACACGAAAGCCCACTGGCGTGGTGACATCATTCCGCACACCAAGTGGGCGGCGGCCACGCCCGAGGGGTAGGCGTGGCCTCAGGATATACACCGGGTGCGCAGCCCGGAGCGCGCCAGTGCTACAGTGACCTCTTTGGAATAAAGAACTATAAACTCACCGCGTTGTCCGCTTCCTCCTTGGTAGCAAGTCACGCGCGTAGTACCGCGTGCTTCACCGTCATCCTTTCCACATATGATACAGTTTGCCCAGTCCATGTTGTCTATTAGTCTTCAAATATCTCCCTTGTTTGTCGATCGCTGCCTCACTGTTATTGTAGCTCAGTCACGCTGTTATCTTCCTCCTGAAATAAAAAAAACGAACATTAATATTGAGCCACCACCAACAAAATAAATCAAACGTATCAGCAGTTCTATGCACAGAACCTCTGGTCACCCCTACTGAAAGCCAAAGAAAACATTGATTTTTGTAGGTCGGCCATGTTCTAATCCTATATCAAATTTTTGTGAATGAATATGGATTAATTCCACTGATTTTAGCGATTTTAGCCCTCTCGTCGGGGATGTTAGCCCCCCCTCCTCCCCTCCCCCCGGTCGGGGACAGCCTGGCGCCGCCACTGCCTATATGGCCGTCACTTGGTGGAACTTCCCATAATAGTAATGGATTCATTGACTAAATATGTTGGTTATGTGACTAAGACCAAGTTTTTTAGGTTATATATAAGCTGGATATTGCAAAAACATGACAGACACATAATTTGACCTTTGACCTGACCTTGACCTGGGCCTCTAAAATCGGGCAGCCCCCTCTCAAAAGTTTTGTATGGTCCTAAAGTAGAACTGTGCCAAATTTGGTCCTTTGGGCCAGTGTGTCACGATATCACTTAAATTTGGACTTTAGCCACCCCACTATAGTGGGTATCCACTTGCAATGGAAGACAAGAACTGACTTGGATGCAGTTCTGTAAATTTAACTTTCAGATCACCAACATTGGTCATGTTGATAAACTGTTCCTGTGCGTCAATATCCTCAGTGGGTAATTGCTCAGCTGTCACAGTGAAAGCATTTTCATATGGTAATGAACTCCTGGTAGCATTAGCAAGTAGTGTGAGAACTCCTCACAAAGGACATTCACATGTCCATCAATAGCTCTGGTTTCTCTCTTTGCAGGAAAAACTCCACAATCTCTTCAAAGTATAAAAGCATGCTTTCCTACCAGTCTCTAGAGAGCCAATGGACTCGTGTATTGAAAAGGAGAACATTGTACCTGCTACCTATTTTGTCGCAGTGCTCTCGAAAGAGACTGCTATTTAAAGTATTCACCTTAATGAAATTCATTGGTCGCATGATGATATCCACCACAGCCTGACGGCATACTGATACAATGAATGTCTTTGCAGCTAAGTTTTGACAATGGATTAGATGAGGAACAATGACAATTGTGATTTTTGAAGTTTTCAGACAAAAGCAACCCTCTCATTAACGTAACATTATGTACAAACGCGATCGCATCACAGTTAACATCAGTAGTTAAATCAAGCTGCAGACTGAACACACGAAACACAATGTTTATTTACGTGTGTAACTAATTTTAGGATGTATTTAGACCTCTCGCATCTCTTATGTCGGCTCTATGCGGGCTCGCCTCCAAATTGTCTGGCCTGGGCTTGAATCCAGACTCAGTTATATAAACTGTCATCCCGGGGTTTCATCAATGTGTGTACAGTCCCTCGGAATGACGTTAAACGAGGCGTCCTGTCTGCTGACATCAATTAGTGGACGTTAAAGATCCCACGGTGTCCTTCGCGAAGAGTAGCCAAGCTATCGCCGGCAGCATGGACAAATTCTAAATTCCTGTCCTAACCTACAGAGGACATTGCATCAGCTGCATAGTCACGCCCTCACCAATGATGTTACACTGCAGCCTTGCACTACATCCGAAAGAAGATATCCTGTGGTGCACCATATCATTTGATACAGAGTGCATATCAAGCTCTTTGGCACAGTCATTGCCAAGCATAACTGCTAACATCTTTGCTTGCAACATCCGCACCGACAGTATGCAGATATTTGGTACAAATGATTCAGAGTGACACAGTACAAGAGGCATCCCCACATGAGGCCATTTAATGTTGAAAACTTCCATCTTAATAAAGCTGGGTTTTCTTTGTTGATTCTTTCTTGTTTGATAAAATTAACAACATTCTACTCTTTATGCTCAGGGTATCTGGTTTTGAGATCTCACTGCAGTTTACTTCGTTTCATCAATCCATCAATCCAATCCAAATAATGTATTAGACCTACTTGAAAATATTTTTGGTTCAGGGTTCTTCTTCACTTCAGCCTGGTGTTGGCTTAGCGGTTAGGGTGCAGGCTTGGGATCCTAGGATCCTGGGTTTGAATCCCGGTCGATCGCTCACCTTGTTCACAGCACATGAAGTGAAGAAGAAGCTTGAAAATCTTTTTTGTTGAGGCTTCTTCTTCACTTCAGCCTGGTGTTGGCTTAGCGGTTAGGGTGCCGGCTTGGGATCCAAGGACCCTGGGTTCGAAACCCGGTCGATCGCTGAATTAACACCTGGGGGGTTGACTCAGCCTATCATCCTTCCGAGGTCGGCAAATTGAGTACCAGTTCACTGGTAATTCCCTGTGTGTCGCAAGAGGTGACTAACAGGGTTGGCAGGCAGGAAGGGCATCCGGCCATAAAACATTGCTTCAAAAAAGGGGCCCACGGTGCCCGAAAAAGGCCAACCCCTGCTCTGTGGGGGAAAATGGCCTCTAAATGTGGTTCCATCAATCCAACAGACTGCAGCAAATGATGGTGTTTTTTTTTTTTTTTAATACCAGGGTAAGGAAGGTGGTAAAATCGTACATAATGTACGACGAAAGACTATTTCATTATTGGGGGTAGAGGTGGCCATCATTTTCAGCAATAACAGCTTGGTGAATGGTCGTGTAAGATATCCACATATCCAACTACTTGATTGCAACATTTTTTTTTGCCAATTTCAGAGCTCAGATTGATCAGTGGTTAATGCACAGGTAGTGTACAAAAATGGAAACACCAATGCAAAGTCACTCAATAGGGCAAGGGGCACCACGTGTGGCCAGTACGGCCTGTATGTGCCATGGCAGGGAGTCCTCCAGCGTCTGGAATTCTGCAGGAGGTATGCGGCACAATTCTTCCACGAGAAAGTCAATCAACTCACACCTGTTTGATGTAGGTGGAAAACACTGTCAAATGGTTCCATAATATCCCATAAATGCTCGATTGGGTTCAGATCTGGTAACTGAGGCCATGACATATGGATAACATCATCGTCATGCTCATCAAGCCATTGGGCGACCAAACGTGCTCTGTGAACGGGGGCATTGTCATCCTGGAAGTTACCCCTCCTGGCAGGAAAGAAATGGCTGCAACATGAGATGAAGATGATCACTCAGTACCATTAAATAGAGATGGACATTGACCTTGCCTTCTAAGGGAATTACTGCACCCAAACCATGCCAGGAAATGTTCCCCACAATATTACAGAACCACCAGACCCCTTCACGGTCGAAACCAAGCACCATGTTGTCGAGTTCTTTAGGTTGGCGCCACACATGCACGAGTCCGTTTGTCGAGAACATGGTGATGGATGATTCATCTGACCATATCACATTTCTCTACTGCTCGGTAGTCCATTTCCTGTGCTCTTTGCACTACTGAGCTCACAAACATACATTGCCAGGTGATGAGCGGTTTGTGTACTGCAACCAGACTCTTTTATCCTGCTATGCGGAGCTCTCAGCGGGCCGTTTTTGATGAAATTGGCTGCTCGCACCCCGTGTTGACATTTACAGTCAATTGATCTGCAGTTGCTCACCTGCTTTGCCTTGCACTGCAAATTAATGCACGGATATCAGGAACCAAGAGTATGCGCCTGTGCCCACTGTTGCCCTTTGCTGATGATGTCTTTCTCTCAGAGTTCCATGCCGACATTACCCGGCAAGACACCTTTGCTCATGAAATATCACGAAGATGAGCTGCCTTTGTCACCGAAGCTCCTGCCAAACGCTCCCCAACAATCTCCCCTCTTTCAAAGTCACTGAGGTCTCCTCTTGTATTCATACTACCCATAATTATAGGCAACCAGGCTTGTGCAGCATTTTAATACATGACCCTAAGCATGCTGGGATGCTATTTGCTTAATGAACAGATGGGCCACACCTGTGCGGAAGCCGTTGCTTTCAACATACTTGGTATTCCTCATTACCCTGGGGTTTCCAATTTTTTTGTCCACTACCTGTAGTTCTTCAGCTCCTGAAAAATCAGGCCCTCTAGTGTTGTTGTTGTATAGCCCCGGACAGTTCTCTCGAACAAGCCTGTGGTACGGAGACAGCCGATCGATCTCGCAGGAGCGATCGAGAGATGACATGACAGAGTTAGAGAGGGAGAGATGAGAAGAGAGAGGGGGAGCGAGAGAGAGAGAGAGAGAGAGAGAGAGAGAGAGAGAGAGATAGACAGAGAGAGAGAGAGACAGAGAGAAAGGGCCGGTCCACGGGGGACCGATCGGCACTCCGACCGTGACCGCACTGCCCTGCTAAATCCGTGCAGCAGGGAAGAATGGGGACAATTTGGCCCTGGCTTGCATTGGAGGGGTGGGGGAGTGGAGGAGGAATGGAGGTGAAGGGGGGGGGGGGGGAGGGTACAACCACCGTGAAGAGGCGTCCCCGATAGTTGACCCTCTAGTGTTGCTCAGTAGGTAGGCAAACAAATAAATCAGCTGGTAATGAGGTCGTCTATTGAGAATGGGTTGTTTTCACTGATCTAATAAATATCAGCCTACATCAGAATGCCAGATGACTATGTACACACACATGGTGCAACTGCCAACTTGTAACATCACCAGAACAAAAACCTCATTGGATTATTATAAGGATTTGATACAAGAAAGGAAGCCACGGCCTCTCTGACTGGATCCCCACAGATATCGAAATATATCAAGACCCAATAACGTCTCTCACCCATAAGTGGAGAGAATTTGAAGTTTCGTCTTCCACATCTGAGGAAGGACGTGTGTGTGTGTGTGTGTGTGTGTGTGTGTGTGTGTGTGTGTCATAGCTGCCATAAAGCAAAATTGCTATTTCCATGGCAACTATTATTTATTTTGATTTTGCAAGTACCATGCTGTGCACAATGACATTTCTTGTTTATTTATTTATTTAGCAACATTGATCGGTGCATTTCACTTTATGCAAAATCATCTTTGAAGTTGTTGTGCAAAGGTTTGTGTGTGGACGTTTTTAGCTGCGTCGCAGACGCTGCTCATAGAGTGCCCTCTGCTGTTGTTGTTGTTGTTCTTCTTCTTCTTGTTCTTCTTGTTCTTGCAGAGAAGACAAAACCTCAAAGCTCCACCCATTCTGGGAACCATAGCTCCACCCATTCTGGGAGAGCCTTCATATAAACAAATATCCACCATTTTATTAACTCGCATAGCTTTGAGGCCTGTTTTGTAGGCCCGTGGTGTCTTCCTCTCTCACACAGTTTTATTTCAAATCAAATTCGATATATCATTTCATTTTTCACAGTCGCTAACATAGTTTTAGACTCGGTTGAAAAAAAACGGGAAGAAAATCCGATGAAAGTTGCCCTTTATAGAACGAAATGAATTCTCAAAGGCCTGTAACTTCAAGTCCATTGAGATTTTTTTTTTTTAAATCACGGCATGGTCAGTCATACACCGCCCGAAATAACAGACGGGAAAATGCCGATATATTAAAAATTCGTCCATTTGATGACAATCGTCACGATGAAATATTTCATTTATACGTCGTCACAATAATGTGGAGAGAGGAGCATAGCTTCGTTCACGTGTCGCCACACACGGGAAATTGCCGAGATATATATTTTTTAAATCGCGGCATGGTCAGTCATACACCGCCTGAAATAACAGACGGGAAAATGCCGAGATATATTAAAAATTCGTCGCCACACGGGAAATTGCCGAGATATATTTTCACTTTGCACAAAAATAACATCAAGTAATCGAATCAATAGGAATGTCCTGTGCCTATAACATCGACGTTATAGGCACAGCTGCATCGAGGCATTGTGTAACATCGACGCGGCTTTTGTTTTAATTAAAACTTTTTGTACTTGTTTTTTAAATAACGTCTTATATTTAAATTACTTCTCGCGATTGCTCACTTGCTTTGTGTATGTACTTGACTCCCACACAAGAACCTCAGCTCCCCCGGTTTGACGTCAGTAGTTTAAATCGAGTTGCAGACTGAACAGACTGAACACAATGTTTAATTTCATGCAAAACAGGTAACCTGAAAGAATAGAAGCATATAACTCTAAACTGATATACACATCATGGGGTCAAAAAATGGGATACCACTTTATAACGAGGATTTAGATGTTTTGCAATCAATTTATACTGATAAAATAAAAAACTTGCCAGTGAAGGAGCTATGCTCCAACGCGAGTCGGAAGGATTGACACGACCAAAGACGGAAATTCGTCCGAGTTGCTTTATTGCACGTATCAAACTCGGGTACTCTGAAAAGCCCGTTTATCGGGCAGCAATATATATACACATTATGCCGGAGCGTTTGCCCAGGAAAAGCGAGACCGGGCATGCCCGGGCGTCAAGGGCGAGTCCTGGAAAGGCGAGTCTGGACCTGCTCGGGCATCCTGGGCGAGCCCTGGAAAGGCGAGGGCGGGCATGCCCGGGCGTCCTGGGCGAGCCCTGGAAAGGCGAGAGCAGGCATGCCCGGGTGTCCTGGGCGAGCCCTGGAAAGACGAGTCTGGGCATGCCCGGGAAAGACGAGACCGGGCGTGCCCGGGAGGCTCGAGCGAGCCCGGGAACAGCGAGTCCGGGCATGCCCGGGAGAGGCGCGTCTGGGCCTGTCCGGGCGGCCTGGACGAGCCTGGCATGGTGATTGCTCCCTGGCCGCGTCCTTGGTAGGTGCAAGGTGATTGTGTACACCCAGTGGTAACCGCTACACACGCCCCTCCAGAATCGACTTGCACCGGCAGGGTCAATTTACGGGGGGTCCTGATGACCCGGCTGAAGCGACCCCTGGAGGGTCGTGGGGGGGGGGGGGGGGTCCGATGTGGTAGTGGGTGGTCGAGCGGGGGGAACTGTGGACGGGGGGCGGCCTCGCCGCGGAGGAAGGGCCAACCGTGGTGGTTGGTCCACGTCCACGTGCACCGGCTTGAGGCGGTCCACTGAAATCCGGTCCGCCCGGCTGCCGAAGTCGATGACGAATGACTTGTCGTCCCGTCGCAGGACCTGGAAGGGCCCGTCGTACGGCGGCCGGAGTGGCCCCCGGTGTGCGTCATGATGCACAAAGACGTACTCCGCTGTGCGAAGCGCTGGGGGGACGTAGGACTGGGGGCCACCGTGGCGGGACGTTGGCACGGGGGCAAATCGTCGGGCGGCCTCCTGGAGGTCCGAGCGCTGGGGAGCTGCAGACCAGGGACTGGTAGCGTCGGGCACGAACTCGCCCGGGACGCGGAGCGGCTGGCCGTAGACGAGCTCGGCGGTGGACGCCTGGAGGTTCTCCTTGGGGGCCGTGCGGAGGCCCAAAAGGACCCACGGCAGCCGGTCGGCTCAACCGTCGTCCTGCAGGCCGGCCATGAGCGCGGCCTTCATGGAGCGGTGAAAACGCTCGCACAACCCATTGGCTTGGGGGTGGTAGGCCGTGGTATGGTGGAGCTGGACTCCCAGGTTGCGGGCGACCGCGCCCCACAGCTCGGAGGTGAACTGCGGACCACGGTCCGAAGAGATGTCTGCCGGTGCGCCGAAACAGGCGACCCAGGTGCCGATGAAAGCCTGTGCCACGTCGGCGGTGGTGGTGGAAATGAGGGGAACGGCCTCCGGCCACCTGGTGGTCCTGTCCACCATGGTGAGCAGGTGTGTGAAACCCCGCGAAGGGGGAAGGGGGCCAACCAGGTCCACGTTGACGTGGTCGAAACGCCGTTTGGGCATGGTGAAAGGTGCCAGCGGGGCCTGGGTGTGGCGGTGGACCTTGGCCCGCTGGCAGGCCGTATAGGCGTTGGCCCAGTCGCGGACGTCCCGTCGAAGGCCGTGCCAGACGAAACGCGCCGACACCAGCTTCTGAGAAGCTTTCCGGCCCGGGTGAGAAAGGCCGTGGATGGAGGCGAAGATGCGGCGCTGCCAGGTAATGGGCACGATGGGGCGAGGCTGGCCTTGGGAGACGTCGCAGAGCAGGACAGTGTCCGCGAAGGGGATGTCGGCCAGGAGGAGGCCCGTGTCCGCCGCCCGGAGGGCCTGCACCGTGGTGTCAGTGGTCTGGTCGGCCGCCATGAGCGCGAAATCCACGCCGAGGTGGACCGCGTTCACGCTGGCCCGAGAAAGACAGTCGGCCACGGCGTTGTCTTTGCCGGCGACGTGCCGGATGTCCGTGGTAAATTCCGACACGGCAGAGAGGTGGCGCTGCTGGCGGGCCGACCACGGCTCTGTGACTTTGGCCATTGCGTAAACCAATGGCTTGTGGTCGACGAAAGCCGTGAACGGGCGGCCCTCCAGGAGGTGCCGGAAATGGCGAACGGCCAGGAATAGACCGAGGAGCTCGCGGTCAAACGTGCTGTATTTTAACTCATTCGGCCGGAGTTGCCGGCTGAAAAAAGCGAGTGGCTGCCAAACCCCGTTCACCCATTGTTCATGGACGGCGCCCACCACGTAGTTGGAGGCGTCCGTAGTGAGGGCGATGGGAGCATCGAGCACCGGGTGAGCCAGCAGCGTAGCGTCGGCGAGGGCCCGCTTCGCGCTCGTGAATGCCGCGTCCATGGCCGCAGACCAGACAATGTCATGCTTGGCCGGCTTGCCCCGGAGGGCTTCGTAAAGGGGCCGCATGAGCTGAGCAGCGCGGGGCATGAATCGGTGATAAAAATTCACCATGCCGAGGATCTCTTGCAGGGCCTTGATGGAGCGGGGACGCGGGAACTTGGTGATGGCCTCGACCTTGGTCGGCAGCGGCACGGCCCCGGTCTTGGTGATGCGGTGGCCCAAAAAGTCAATGGTCGTCGTGCCGAAGTGGCATTTGGCCGGGTTGACAATTAAGCCGTGCTCGCTGAGGCGTCCGAACAGCGTTCGGCGGTGTAGGACGTGCTCGGCTCGGGACGTGCTGGCGACGAGGATGTCGTCCAGATAGACGAAAAGAAATGGCAGGTCGCGCAGCACGCCATCCATCAAGCGTTGGAACGCCTGGGCCACGTTCTTGAGGCCAAACGGCATCCTCAAGAATTCGAACAGGCCGAACGCCGTGATGACGGCCGTCTTTGGGACGTCGGCCGGCCTGACAGGTACCTGGTGGTATCCCCATATCAGGTCAATTTTTAAAAAAATAACCCGTCCCGCCAACCGGGCGGAAAGTCTTCGATGTGCGGGATCGGATACCTGTCGGGGGTGGTAGCGTCGTTGAGGCGGCGGTAGTCGCCACACGGGTGCCATCCGGCCCCCGGCTTTGGCACGATGTGCAGTGCTGAGGCCCACGCGCTATCGGAGCGCCGCACGATGCCGAGGCGCTCCAACGCGTCGAACTCGGCTTTGGCCACGGTGAGCTTGGCCGGGTTGAGGCGGCGGGCTCTGGCGTAGACCGGCGGGCCCGTAGTGGGTATGTGGTGCTCGATCCCATGTCGCACTGCGACGGCCGAAAACGTCGGCCGCGTGAGGGCCGGGAATTCCGCGAGCAGGCGAGTGAACTCGTTCGCCGTCGGGAGGGCGCATGCCAGTTCGGTCGGCGTGGAGCTGCTCATCGTACATGCCAGGGAGCTGAAGGTCTCGGCGTTGACAAGGCGACGCCGTTTGACGTCGACCAGCAGCCCGTGCGCGCAGAGGAAGTCGGCGCCCAGCAAAGCCATGGGGACGCTCGCGGTCACAAAGGTCCACTGAAAGCGCTGGCTGCCGAAGCAGAGGGTGACGTTGCGCGGGCTGAAGGTGCGTATGGCCGATCCATTAGCAGCGACCAAGGAGGGGCCGCAAACAGCGTTCTGCTTGTCCTGCTCGGAGGCGGGTATGACGCTCAGTTGGGCGCCGGTGTCACAAAGGAAACGCCGCCTGGACGCTTTGTCCTTAATAAAAAGCAAGTTGCCCGAGTGGCCGGCGCTCATGGCTGGTAATGAACGCCGGCCCGGCCGTTTCCCGACTTGCCGAAAGTGCACGGGGGTCGGCATGTCCGAGCCTTGTGGCCGAACCTGGCGTGGTAATAACACCACGCCTGGTCAGGTGGAGGCCCCGGCCGTCGTGTTGGAAGCGGTCGGCGCGGCATGGCGGCCGCCAGTTGCACCGGCAGTTCGGCCTCCAACCGCGCAGGGCGCTCGGGCGTCATGGGCGTCGCCTCGGACGGCGGCGGGCTATAGGTAGCCGCTCCGATGTGCTGGCCTGCCGAGGAGATCTTGTCGGCTTCCCTGGCGAGGGCGTGGGGATCCGTGATCGACGTGCCTGCCAGGGCGAGGCGTACCTGGTTAGGCAGCTGGCGGAGGAACAGCTCTCGGAACAGAAAATCCGGAGAGTGCTCGCCGAGCAACGAGCGCATGTAGTCCATTAGCTCGGATGGGCGCGTGTCGCCGAGCTCGGGCAGGTCGAGCAGGCGTCGTGCGCGTTCCGCCGGTGAGAGGGCGAAAGCGTCGAGGAGGAGCGTCTTGATCGCGCCATACTTGTCAGCGGCTGGCGGGCGCTCGAGGAGGCTCAGGGCGCGGGCCGCGATGGCGGAGCCGAGCGCTGCTACCACATGGTGGAAGCGGGTGTCGTCGGCGGTGATGCCTCGCAGGGCGAACAGGGAGTCCGCCTGGGCGAACCAAACAGCCGCGTGAGCCTCCCAGAAGGTAGGCAGTTTAAGGGCAACTGCCGTGTCCATGTTCGGGGCACCAATGAAGGAGCTATGCTCCAACGCGAGTCGGAAGGATTGACGCGACCAAAGACGGAAATTCGTCCGAGTTGCTTTATTGCACGTATCAAACTCGGGTACTCTGAAAAGCCCGTTTATCGGGCAGCAATATATATACACATTATGCCGGAGCATTTGCCCGGGAAAAGCGAGACCGGGCATGCCCGGGCGTCAAGGGCGAGTCCTGGAAAGGCGAGTCTGGACCTGCTCGGGCATCCTGGGCGAGCCCTGGAAAGGCGAGGGCGGGCATGCCCGGGCGTCCTGGGCGAGCCCTGGAAAGGCGAGAGCGGGCATGCCCGGGCGTCCTGGGCGAGCCCTGGAAAGGCGAGAGCGGGCATGCCCGGGCGTCCTGGGCGAGCCCTGTAAAGGCGAGAGCAGGCATGCCCGGGCGTCCTGGGCGAGCCCTGGAAAGGCGAGAGCAGGCATGCCCGGGTGTCCTGGGCGAGCCCTGGAAAGACGAGTCTGGGCATGCCCGGGAAAGACGAGACCGGGCGTGCCCGGGAGGCTCGGGCGAGCCCGGGAACAGCGAGTCCGGGCATGCCCGGGAGAGGCGCGTCTGGGCCTGTCCGGGCGGCCTGGACGAGCCTGGCATGGTGATTGCTCCCTGGCCGCGTCCTTGGTAGGTGCAAGGCGATTGTGTACACCCAGCGGTAACCGCTACACCAGTTCCCTATCACACCTATTTGTCCGGTAATTGGTTACAGCATTTATTTTGAATGTTTCAATGCAAAATGCATAATGTGCAGGTGTTCATCTACTTGAAATTAAAATAAACCCAAAATGCCAAATTTTGGTGAAAACCATATTTTGGAGCCCATCACTTTACACGTATATGACTTCTGACTCGCGTCGTCTGCCATCACTGATGAAAAATATGTGTGGCATAGTGTATGGTTGATATACTCGTATATCAGTTTGCCATTGGAGAGTGACGAGTCACTCAGGCTGTTATGATGTTTTTGGTAGCCATGTGGTGTTAGTGTTACCAGCTACGTGCTGGTCTCAGCTCTCTGGTACTGCTTACAATTTCTACTTTTTTAGATGAGACATTTTACCATACAGTTAATCACAATTGTTGTACACCGCTCCTTTCCTATGCCATCTCCAGGCATTGCAAATCGTCATTGCCGGGCACCAAAGGGGGCTCGGCAGTGACGCACGCTGAAAGAGAGTACTCAGTTTTCACTCTGGTTTCTTTCTTTCTTGTTTGTTTGTTTTCTTTCTTGGTTGTCCGGGCGATATCTCAGCCATCCTTTGAGCTAGGAAGCTGAAATTTCGGCACAGTAGTGAGCAAGTCCTTTGTCAAAAACGGCATTTTTTTTTTGATTAATCAATAAATTGAGGAGTTATTTAATTATTAGCGATTAACTAAGTACTTATTTAATTAATCAAATTTCCTTTCTCTTCTGACCATTAACTCAGGCACCTTTTGAGTTAGGAAGCTGATATTTGGACATGCCAATGACCAGGTGATTTGGCTGCAAAGGATATTTTTGATTTATTAATTAATCAATTAATCGATTAATTATTTAATTATTTGATTAATGACAAAAACTTTTTTTTTTTTTAAGTTACAGATTCTGATGAAATAGTGGTAGTTTATGTGTTCTCTGACCAAATTGATTAATAATTTAATTTTTTTATGATTATTATTTATTTATTTTCATTATTAATCATTTATTTATCTTCTTTCTCATTTGGCCAATATCTCAGGCACCTTTTGAGCTCAGAAGCTAATATTTGCACATGAGTGACCAAGTGATGTGGCTATCAAGGATATTTTTGATTTATTGATTAATCAATTATTAATTAATCAATTAATCAATTAATCGATTTATTATTTAATTATTTGATTAATGACAAAAAAGTTTTTTTTTTTAAAGTAGCAGATTCTGATGAAATGGTGGTGGTTTATGTGTTCTCTGACCGAATTGATTAATAATTTAATTTTTTAATGATTATTATTTATTTATTTTCATTATTAATCATTTATTTATCTCCTTTCTCATTTGGCCAATATCTAAGGCACCTTTTGAGCTCAGAAGCTAATATTTGGACATGAGTGACCAAGTGATGTGGCTATCAAGGATATTTTTGATTTATTGATTAATCAATTAATCAATGAATCGATTAATTATTTAATTATTCGATAAATTACTAAAAAAAAATTTTTTCCCCCCAGTTACAGATTTTGATGAAATGGTGGTGGTTTATGTGTTCTGTGACCGAATTGATTGATAATTTAATTTTTTAATGATTATTATTTATTTATTTTCATTATTAATCATTTATTTATTTTCTTTCTCATTTGGCCAATATCTCAGGAACCTTTTGAGCTGGGAAGCTAATATTTGGACATGACAGTGACCAAGTGATGTGGCTATCAAGGATATTTTTGATTTATTGATTAATCATTTAATCGATTAATTATTTATTGGTGAATCAAATAATTATTTAATTTTTTATTAATGACTTATTTAATTAAATTTCTAAAAGATACATCTTTGGATGAAGCACGAGTGGTTTAGTTATGCTATTAGCCAATTGATTAAGAAAATAATTTGTGATAATCTTTTATTGATTTTAATTATACAATTAATCAATGAATTAGCATACACCTCTCCCTCCCAAAGCAGCCTCTATGAGCTGCACTGCGGTATTGCCGGGCGCCAGAGGCGCCCCGGCAATGCCGTGCTGTAGGATATTTAATTATTTGGCATGGGGGCGGTGTACTTTGAATGTATCTGTACTTGTTTGTTTGTTTGTTTGTCCGGGCGATATCTCAGCCATCCTTTGCGCTAGGAAGCTGAAATTTTGGCACAATACTGAGCAAGTCCTTTGTCAAAAACGGCATTTTTTGTTTTTTGATTAATCAATTAATTGAGGAGTTATTTAATTATTAGCGACCCCCTGGTGTTGGGCTAGCGGCTAGGGTGCCGGCTTAGGATCCAAGGATCCTGGGTTCGAATCCCGGTCGATTGCTGAATTAACGCCAGGGGGGTTGACTCAGCCTGTCATCCTTCTGAGGTCGGCTAATTGAGTACCAGTTCACTGGTAATTCCGTGTTTGTCGTTAAAGGCGGCAAAAAGGGTTGGCGTCAGGAAGGGCATCCGGCCGTAAAACATTGCTCCAAAAAGGGGACCGAAAAACAACAACAACCACGGTTCCCAAAAAAGGTCAACCCCTGCTTTGCGGGGAAAAATGGCCTCTAAAGGTGGTTATTGTACACCGCTCCTTTCCTATGCCATCTCCAGGCATTGCAAATCGTCATTGCCGGGCACCGAAGGGGGCTCGGCAGTGACGCACGCTGAAAGAGAGTACTCAGTTTTCACTCTGGTTGTTTGTTTGTTTGTTTTGTTGTTTGTTGTACACCGCTCCTTTCCTATGCCATCTCCAGGCATTGCAAATCGTCATTGCCGGGCACCGAAGGGGGCTCGGCAGTGACGCACGCTGAAAGAGAGTACTCAGTTTTCACTCTGGTTGTTTGTTTGTTGTACACCGCTCCTTTCCTATGCCATCTCCAGGCATTGCAAATCGTCATTGCCGGGCACCAAAGGGGGCTCGGCAGTGACGCACGCTGAAAGAGAGTACTCAGTTTTCACTCTGGTTTCTTGTTGTACACCGCTCCTTTCCTATGCCATCTCCAGGCATTGCAAATCGTCATTGCCGGGCACCAAAGGGGGCTCGGCAGTGACGCACGCTGAAAGAGAGTACTCAGTTTTCACTCTGGTTTCTTTCTTGTTTGTTTTCTTGTTTGTTGTACACCGCTCCTTTCCTATGCCATCTCCAGGCATTGCAAATCGTCATTGCCGGGCACCAAAGGGGGCTCGGCAGTGACGCACGCTGAAAGAGAGTACTCCGTTTTCACTCTGGTTTCTTTCTTGTTTGTTTGTTGTACACCGCTCCTTTCCTATGCCATCTCCAGGCATTACAAATCGTCATTGACGGGCACCAAAGGGGGCTCGGCAGTGACGCACGCTGAAAGAGAGTACTCAGTTTTCACTCTGGTTTCTTTCTTGTTTGTTTGTTTTCTTGTTTGTTTGTCCGGGCGATATCTCAGCCATCCTTTGAGCTAGGAAGCTGAAATTTCGGCACAGTAGTGAGCAAGTCCTTTGTCAAATACGGTATTTTTTGTTTTTTGAATAATCAATTAATTGAGGAGTTATTTAATTATTAGCGTTTAATTAAGTACTTATTTAATTAATTAAATTTCATTTCTCTTCTGACCATTATTAACTCAGGCACCTTTTGAGTTAGGAAGCTGATATTTGGACATGCCAATGACCAGGTGATTTGGCTGCAAAGGATATTTTTGATTTATTAATTAATCAATTAATCGATTAATTATTTAATTATTCGATTAATGACCAAAAAAAATTTTTTTTTAAGTTACAGATTCTGATGAAATAGTGGTAGTTTATGTGTTCTCTGACCAAATTGGTTAATAATTTAATTTTTTTATGATTATTATTTATTTATTTTCATTATTAATCATTTATTTATTTTCTTTCTCATTTGGCCAATATCTCAGGCACCTTTTGAGCTGGGAAGCTAATATTTGGACATGAGTGACCAAGTGATGTGGCTATCAAGGATATTTTTTATTTATTGATTAATCATTTCATCTATTAAGTATTTATTGATTAATCGATTAATTATTTATTGAGTAATCAATTAATTATTTAATTTTTTATAAATGACTTATTTAATTAAATTTCTAAAAGATACATCTTTGGATGAAGCACTACTGGTTTAGTTATGCGATTAGCCAATTGATTATGAAAATATTTTGTGATAATCTTTTATTGATTTTAATTAAACAATTAATCAATCAATTAGTGTACACCTCTCCCTCCCAATGCAGCCTCAATGAGCTGCACTGCGGCATTGCCGGGCGCCTGAGGCGCCCCGGCAATGCCGCGCTGCAGCATATTGAATTATTTGGCATGGGGCGGTGTACTTTGAATGTATGTGTACTTGTCATTTATTTATTATTTATTTATTTTCATTATTAATCATTTATTTATTTTCTTTCTCATTTGGCCAATATCTCAGGCACCTTTTGAGCTGGGAAGCTAATATTTGGACATGAGTGACCAAGTGATGTGGCTATCAAGGATATTTTTGATTTATTGATTAATCATTTCATCTATTAAGTATTTATTGATTAATCGATTAATTATTTATTGAGTAATCAATTAATTATTTAATTTTTTATAAATGACTTATTTTTGATTTATTGATTAATCATTTCATCTATTAATTATTTATTGATTAATCGATTAATTATTTATTGAGTAATCAATTAATTATTTAATTTTTTATAATGACTTATTTAATTAAATTTCTAAAAGATACATCTTCGGATGAAGCACTAGTGGTTTAGTTATGCGATTAGCCAATTGATTATGAAAATATTTTGTGATAATCTTTTATTGATTTTAATTATACAATTAATCAATCAATTAGTGTACACCTCTCCCTCCCAATGCAGCCTTAATGAGCTGCACTGCGGTATTGCCGGGCGCCGGAGGCGCCCCGGCAATGCCGCGCTGCAGCATATTTAATTATTTGGCATGGGGCGGTGTACTTTGAATGTATGTGTACTTGTTTTCTTGTTTGTTTGTTTTCTTTCTTGGTTGTCCGGACGATATCTCAGCCATCCTTTGAGCTAGGAAGCTTAAATTTCGGCACAGTAGTGAGCAAGTCCTTTGTCAAATACGGTATTTTTTGTTTTTTGAATAATCAATTAATTGAGGAGTTATTTAATTATTAGCGTTTAATTAAGTACTTATTTAATTAATTAAATTTCATTTCTCTTCTGACCATTATTAACTCAGGCACCTTTTGAGTTAGGAAGCTGATATTTGGACATGCCAATGACCAGGTGATTTGGCTGCAAAGGATATTTTTGATTTATTAATTAATCAATTAATCGATTAATTATTTAATTATTCGATTAATGACAAAAAAATTTTTTTTTTTAAAGTTACAGATTCTGATGAAATAGTGGTAGTTTATGTGTTCTCTGACCAAATTGATTAATAATTTAATTTTTTTATGATTATTATTTATTTATTTTCATTATTAATCATTTATTTATTTTCTTTCTCATTTGGCCAATATCTCAGGCACGTTTTGAGCTGGGAAGCTAATATTTGGACATGAGTGACCAAGTGATGTGGCTATCAAGGATATTTTTGATTTATTGATTAATCATTTCATCTATTAAGTATTTATTGATTAATCGATTAATTATTTATTGAGTAATCAATTAATTATTTAATTTTTTATAAATGACTTATTTAATTAAATTTCTAAAAGATACATCTTCGGATGAAGCACTACTGGTTTAGTTATGCGATTAGCCAATTGATTATGAAAATATTTTGTGATAATCTTTTATTGATTTTAATTATACAATTAATCAATCAATTAGTGTACACCTCTCCCTCCCAATGCAGCCTCAATGAGCTGCACTGCGGTATTGCCGGGCGCCGGAGGCGCCCCGGCAATGCCGCGCTGCAGCATATTTAATTATTTGGCATGGGGCGGTGTACTTTGAATGTATGTGTACTTGTTTGTTTTCTTTCTTGGTTGTCCGGACGATATCTCAGCCATCCTTTGAGCTAGGAAGCTGAAATTTCGGCACAAGAGTGAGCAAGTCCTTTGTCAAAAACGGTATTTTTTTTTTTGATTAATCAATAAATTGAGGAGTTATTTAATTATTAGCGATTAATTAAGTACTTATTTAATTAATCAAATTTCCTTTCTCTTCTGACCATTAACTCAGGCACCTTTTGAGTTAGGAAGCTGATATTTGGACATGCCAATGACCAGGTGATTTGGCTGCAAAGGATATTTTTGATTTATTAATTAATCAATTAATCGATTAATTATTTAATTATTCGATTAATGACAAAAAATTTTTTTTTTTAAAGTTACAGATTCTGATGAAATAGTGGTAGTTTATGTGTTCTCTGACCAAATTGATTAATAATTTAATTTTTTTATGATTATTATTTATTTATTTTCATTATTAATCATTTATTTATTTTCTTTCTCATTTGGCCAATATCTCAGGCACCTTTTGA
Organism: Myxine glutinosa; assembly: GCF_964187855.1. Taxonomy (NCBI): domain Eukaryota; kingdom Metazoa; phylum Chordata; class Myxini; order Myxiniformes; family Myxinidae; genus Myxine; species Myxine glutinosa. Next base: position 152,741,570 of record NC_136261.1, on the reverse strand, counting down.
GCTGGGAAGCTAATATTTGGACATGAGTGACCAAGTGATGTGGCTATCAAGGATATTTTTGATTTATTGATTAATCATTTCATCTATTAATTATTTATTGATTAATCGATTAATTATTTATTGAGTAATCAATTAATTATTTAATTTTTTATAAATGACTTATTTAATTAAATTTCTAAAAGATACATCTTCGGATGAAGCACTAGTGCTTTAGGTATGCTATTAGCCAATTGATTATGAAAATATTTTATGATCATTTATATATTTAAATTTCACAATTAATCAATCAATTATTGTACTCCTCTCCCTCCCAATGCAGCCTTAATGAGCTGCACTGCGGTATTGCCGGGCGCCGGAGGCGCCCCGGCAATGCCGCGCTGCAGCATATTTAATTATTTGGCATGGGGCGGTGTACTTTGAATGTATTTGTACTTGTTTGTTTTCTTGTTTGTTTTCTTGTTTGTTTTCTTTCTTGTTTTCTTTCTTGTTTGTTTGTCCGGACGATATCTCAGCCATCCTTTGAGCTAGGAAGCTGAAATTTCGGCACAATAGTGAGCAAGTCCTTTGTCAAAAACGTTTTTTTTTTTTTTGATTAATCAATAAATTGAGGAGTTATTTAATTATTAGCGATTAATTAAGTACTTATTTAATTAATCAAATTTCCTTTCTCTTCTGACCATTAACTCAGGCACCTTTTGAGTTAGGAAGCTGACATTTGGACATGCCAATGACCAGGTGATTTGGCTGCAAAGGATATTTTTGATTTATTAATTAATCAATTAATCTATTAATTATTTAATTATTCGATTAATGACAAAAAAAATTTTTTTTTTAAAGTTACAGATTCTGATGAAATAGTGGTAGTTTATGTGTTCTCTGACCAAATTGATTAATAATTTAATTTTTTTATGATTATTATTTATTTATTTTCATTATTAATCATTTATTAATTTTTTTCTTTCTCATTTGGCCAATATCTCAGGCACCTTTTGAGCTGGGAAGCTAATATTTGGACATGAGTGACCAAGTGATGTGGCTATCAAGGATATTTTTGATTTATTGATTAATCATTTCATCTATTAATTATTTATTGATTAATCGATTAATTATTTATTGAGTAATCAATTAATTATTTAATTTTTTATAAATGACTTATTTAATTAAATTTCTAAAAGATACATCTTCGGATGAAGCACTAGTGGTTTAGTTATGCGATTAGCCAATTGATTATGAAAATATTTTGTGATAATCTTTTATTGATTTTAATTATACAATTAATCAATCAATTAGTGTACACCTCTCCCTCCCAATGCAGCCTCAATGAGCTGCACTGCGGTATTGCCGGGCGCCGGAGGCGCTCCGGCAATGCCGCTCTGTAGGATATTTAATTATTTGGCATGGGGGCGGTGTACTTTGAATGTATGTGTACTTGTTTTATATATATTTTTAATTAAGTACTTATTTAATTAATTAAATTTCCTTTCTATTCTGACCATTAACTCAGGCACCTTTTGAGTTAAGAAGCTGATATTTGGACATGCCAATGAAAGGGGGATTTGGCTGCAAAGGCTATTTTTGATTTATTAATGAATCAATTAATCGATTAATTATTTAATTATTCGATTAATGAGTAAAAAATTTTTTTTTTAAGTTACAGATTCTGATGAAATGGTGGTGGTTTATGTGTTCTCTGACCGAATTGATTAATAATTTAATTTTTTTATGATTATTATTTATTTATTTTCATTATTAATCATTTTTTATTTTCTTTCTCATTTGGCCAATATCTCAAGCACCTTTTGAGCTCGGAAGCTAATATTTGGACATGAGTGACCAAGTGATGTGGCTATCAAGGATATTTTTGATTTATTGATTAATCATTTAATCAATTAATCGATTAATTATTTGATTATTCGATTAAGTACTAAAAAAATTTTTTTTTTTCAGTTACAGATTCTGATGAAATGGTGGTGGTTTATGTGTTCTCTGACCGAATTGATTAATAATTTAATTTTTTTATGATTATTATTTATTTATTTTCATTATTAATCATTTTTTATTTTCTTTCTCATTTGGCCAATATCTCAGGAACCTTTTGAGCTGGGAAGCTAATATTTGGACATGACAGTGACCAAGTGATGTGGCTATCAAGGATATTTTTGATTTATTGATTAATAATTTAATCGAATAATTAATTATTGATTAATTGATTAATTAATTAATTATTTCATTTTTTCTTATTGACTTATTTAATTAAATTTCTAAAAGGTACATCTTCGGATGAAGCACTTGTGGTTTAGTTATGCTATTAGCCAATTGATTAAGAAAATATTTTGTGATAATCTTTTATTGATTTTAATTGTACAATTAATCAATCAATTAGTGTACACGTCTCCCTCCCAATGCCGCCTCTATGAGCTCCACTGCGGTATTGACGGGCGCCGGAGGCGCCCCGGCAATGCCGCGCTGTAGGATATTTAATTATTTGGCATGGGGGCGGTGTACTTTGAATGTATCTTTACTTGTTACATATTTATTCAATTTAGGGCCCATTTCAATTTTAAGGGGTCAAAGGCAAACCCTTAAAGTATCATGCATTTTGCCTTGCCAATTCCTTGTATTTAAGTCAATCGGGATCAAATGTGCTGTGTATCCCATACAGGAAAATGTAGAAACATTTTTGGTAAGAGTCGTTTTGGGATTATACGGAGGCAAACGGTCTAATTTGGTTGCAAAATTAAGGTTTCTGGTCGACCAAACGTTTGTATTGAATAATTGAAACCAATCTCGGCAGTTTGGCACAAAATACCTTTCTACATTCACTTCAGACTCGAGCAGGTAAACATTGCTCTGGAGTCATTATTTGATTTTGCAAAGGTTTATGTGTTTCCTTTTGTAGCTAAAGCTGTAGCTAAAGCAAGACGCAGTCAAACCACAGCCACTTCAATCCTCCAATATATTTTGTGGCCATCTGCTATCAAAGTTGGGATCTCTGCCCCATAATGTCAAAGTGGAATTTTATTTTTTAGAATTTATTTACAAATCTATTGAAAATAAAATACAGAAATATCTAATTTACCTAAGTATGCACCCATTGATCATTACTTTGTAGAAGTGACTTTGGCAGCGATTACAGCTTCGAGTCTTCCTGGTTATATCTGTATCGGCTTTGCACATTTGGATTTGGAGAGTTCCTCCCATTCTTCCTTGCAGATTTGTTCAACATATTGGTGTTGCACTTCGGGGTGTCGTATCAACTTTTTTTGCAAACTCGGTCACAGTGACCTATCATCAGATATGACCTTTGACATATTTTCCCAGTTACTACATTTTGATTATGGACACCTGGCTTATGTGGCAAAAATACTCGGCATTCAGTATTGCAAGGAGCAATATTTTGGGGTCAATAACATTTTGTTGCCACTCAGCAATGCTGTGTGACAAACATTTTGGAATATGTACTAAAGTGTATGAAGGTAGTGTTTTCACCCATGTTCGTCTGTCTGTCTGTGAGCAGGATATCAAAAATTTATGGATGGATTCAGACGAAATTTGGAGGACAGGTCTGGTGTGTGACAAGAACAAATTGATGAAATTTTGGTGAAGATCGAGATCCGGATACTAGAATTTCTAAGTGATTCTTCACCATTGTGAGAGAGGGTCAACATGATATAAGCACAATATTTCAAAAAGTTATGGACAGATTCGGACTAAACTTGATGGACAGTTTATGTGTGTCACAAGGACGAATTGATTTGATTTTTGGTGAAGATCCACATCTGGATATGGCCTATCAATGGGAGACAAAACGTAAACTGTTCAGACTGGCAGAGTTATGCGCTCTCGAGAGTACGGTTCTATAGTCTTGATTATGTTGCCACCTGTTTCAATGTGGCCACTCAACAATGATATTTGCATTTAACAGCATTTTGTATTATCTCTTTTCATGTATTTTTTCAGTTAGGATGTTCAGCGCCTTCAGAAAGTATTTACACCGCTTGACGTTTTTCACATTTTGTTGTTACAGCCTGAATATAAAATTGATTAAATTGAATTTTTTTGTCACTGATCTACACATAATGCACCATAATGTCAAAGTGGAATTTTGTTTTTAGAAATTTTTACAAATCTATTGAAAATAAAATATGGAAATATCTAACTTACATAAGTAAGCACCCCTGAGTCATTACTTAGGAGAAGCGCCTTTGGCAGCGATTACAGCTTCGACTTATCCTGGGTATATCTGTATGAGCGTTGCATATTTGGATTTGGGGAGTTTCTCCCATTCTACCTTGCAGATTTGCTCAAGCTCTGTCAAGTTGGATGGGGAGCATCGGTGAACAGCAATCTTCAAGTCTTTCCACAGATTCTCAATGGGATGGAAGTCTGGGCTTTATCTGGGCCACACAAGGACTTTCACATCTTGTTCTCAAGCCATTCCAGTGTTGCTTTGGCTGTATGCTTGGGATTATTGTCCTGTTAGAACGTAAATATTCACCCCACTCTAAGGTCTTTTGTACTCTGAAGAAGGTTCTCCTCAAGTGTTTGGCTCCATTCATTGTTCCCTCTATCCTTAAAAGTTTCCTAGTCCCTGCTGCTGAAAAGTATTCCCATAGCATGATGTTGCCACTACAATGCTTCAAAGTGGGGATGGTGATAGATGGGTGATGAGCTGTGATCGGTTTTCACCAGATGTAGCATGTTGCATTCAGGCCAAAGAGTTCAATTTCCGTCTCATCAAACCACAGAATATTTTGCTTCATGCTCTCAGTCTTTCACGTGTTTTGCTGCAAACTCCAGGTGTGCTCTGTCATGTTCCTTTTCCTCAAGAGTGGCTTCTGTCTGGCCACTCTCCCAAAAAGCCAAGATGTGTGAAATGCTGCAGAGACTGTTGTCCTTCCAGCAGGTTCTCCCATCTCAGCCGAGGAACTCTATAGTTCTGTCAGAGTGGTCATTGGGTTCTTGGTCACCTCCCTGACCAAGGTCCTTCTTGCCCGGTTGCTCAGCTTGGTCAGACAGCCAGCTCTAGGAAGAGTCTGGGTAGTTCCATGTTCTTTCCATTTCCTAATGATGGAGCACATTGTCGTCTTGGGAACTTTCAACGCTATAAAAATTATTTGATACTCTTCCATCATCATTCCACATCACTTCCAAATGAATATTCATTCATTCATTCCACAGGTCTAAGTCTCCTCACAATTCTATCTCAGAATAATACGGACAGTTCCTTTGACTTAATGGTAGAGTTTTTGTTCTGTCATGTAGTCAACTGTGGGACTTTACAGTATAGAGAAAAGTGTGTTACTTTCTAAAGCATGTACAATCAATTGAATTGGCTCCAAGGTTGACTCCAATAAAGACATCTCAAGGATGATCAAAGGAAATTGGGTGCACTTGAGCTCAATTTGGAGTGACATAGCAAAGGGGTTGAACACTAATTATTGACAAGATATTTCAGCTTTTCATTCTTAATTGATTTGTAAAATTTCTTTAAAAAAAGTTCCACTTTGACATTATGGGGTATTATGTGTAGATCGGTGCCAAAAATAAAAAATTATTAAAGGGATGTGAATACTTTCTGAAGGCTTCGCATAAGGTTTACAAGAGGAGAGTTTCAATTTTACATGGGACAAAGGTCAAAACCTGTCAAAATAGGAATGAAAATTTAGGGCTGCTACAAACAGATTTTGTACCCTGTTATTTTATTGTTTTATTTATTGACGAGAAGTACAAATTAGATGAGACATATTATATTTGCTTGCAGATTAATGTGATTCTACTCATTTTAATTTTTACAAATGCCTGAAGAATGACTTTTCTGAAATGTTCAATGCAATTTGCTGCTCCAATGGCTCCAATGGCTTTCCAATTTTTTCCAATTTGGTTTCTGCTCCAATGGATTGCTTCAAGAAAGGTCTGCTTGTGAAAAATTTGCTTCAATAAAAACAAAAATTGACTGGAATCAAAGCTCAGAAATCTGAAAAATTGCCCTTTAATCTGAGTTTGTAAACTCCTGGAAGAGTTGGTAAACAAATTGTATTCATGATAAAGACATCAGGAAACAATAGTTTCCAATTTCCCTGAACCCCAAGGACATTAATCATAATACTAATCAACATAGTATATGGGATTCATAACTGGTGTTAGAGTATCATCAGATAAGGGCTGAGATGGGAATGCCAAACAGACCAACATTATTTGAATGCTCACAATTGAAGACATCATCACAGAAAGAAAGATTTCAATTTGATAATGTTTACAAAGTTTTACCAACACTTGGCTTATACTTAGTTTTGCGAATAAGTTTTACTAATTTGATAACGATTATAAAGTTTTACTAATATCAAGAGAAAAAGGACATAAAATATCATAGCCCCTGCCGTGGTTTTAGTAATTTTGCTGTATGGAGTTAAGGGCCGTCAGCCGGCCATCTTTGGTCAGATGACAAAACAAAATATGCTGCATATGTATATGTTGGAACCCATCTGTGGATCGGTCCCATCGGCCGATGGGTCTGACCCGTTTGCGGATCCGCAGATGGGTCGCCCATCGGCCGATGGGCGACCCATCTGTGGATGCACGAGAGATGACAATGCAGACCCATCGGCCGATGGGTCTGCGCCATCTGCGGATGTGTTGTTCACCTTGAAGGAATGCGTATGCATCAATGGTGGATGAGTATGTTTATTTGAACCTAAAAATAAGCAATTGATGTCATAAATGTTTATAAAGCAGTCCGTGACATGTGGTTTGTTTAAGATAATGTCGCTCCATTTAAAAACGCTGGTCTACTTCGCTGGTGGCACTGGCAGACTCAGCTCTCCATTGTTTATATTGTAGCGGTTACCGCTGGATGCACACAATCGCCTTGCACCGGCCAGAACACGGCCAGACGCGCCTCTCCCGGGCATGCCCGGACTCACTGTTCCCGGGCACGCCCGAACCTCCCGGGCACGCCCGGTCTCGTCTTTCCCGGGCATGCCCGCTCTCGCCTTTCCAGGGCTCGCCCAGAGCGTCCGGGCATGCCCGCTATCACCTTTCCAGGGCTCGCCCAGAGCGCCCGGGCACGCCCAGCCTCGACTTGCCAGGCCGCAGCCAAACACGCCCGGGCCGGTCCAGACTCGCCTTTCCAAGGCTCGCCCTTGACACCCGGGCATGCCCGGTATAGCTTTTGCCGGGCAAACTTCCCGACATAAATGTGTATATATATTGCTGCCCGATAAACAGGCTTGTCAGAATACCTGAGCTGTTTTGTTTCAATAAAGCAACTCGGACGAATTCCGTCTTTGGTCGCGTCACTTCTTTCGACTCGCGTTGGAGCGCAGTTCCTTCATTGGTGACCTACCGACATGGATACGGCAGTGACGCTTAAACTGCCTACCTTCTGGGAGGCTCACGCGGCTGTTTGGCTCGCTCAGGCGGACTCTCAGTTCGCCCTGCGAGGCATCACCGCGGACGACACCCGCTTCCACCATGTTGTGGCGGCGCTCGGTTCCGCCACCGCGGCCCGCGCCTTGAGCCTCCTCGAGCACCCGCCGGCTGCTGACAAATACGACGCGCTGAAGACACTCCTCGACGCTTTCGCCCTCTCACCGGCAGCACGCGCACGGCGCCTGCTCGCTCTGCCCGAGCTCGGCGACACGCGCCCGTCAGAGGGCATGGACTATATGCTCTCGTTGCTCGGTGAGCACTCTCCGGATTTTCTGTTCCGCGAGCTGTTCCTTCGCCAGCTGCCTCACCCGGTACGCCTCGCCCTGGCTGGCACGTTGATCACGGATTCCCGCGCCCTCGACAGGGAAGCCGATAAGATCTCCTCGGCGGGCCAGCACATCGGCGCGGTTACCTGGAGCCCGCCGCCGTCCGAGGCGACGCCCACGGCGCCCGAGCGCCCTGCGCGGTTGGAGGCCGAACTGCCGGTGCAACTGGCGGCCGCCATGCCGCACCGCCCGCTTCCGACACGACGGCCGGGGCCTCCACCTGACCGTGCGTGGTGTTATTACCACGCCAGGTTCGGACACAAGGCTCGGACGTGCCGGCCCCCGTGCACTTTCGGCAGGTCGGGAAACGGCCGGGCCGGGGTTCATTCCCAGCCATGAGCGCCGGCCACTCGGGCAACTTGCTGTTTATTCGGGACAAAGCGTCTGGGCGGCGTTTCCTGTGTGACACCGGCGCCCAACTGAGCGTCATACCCGCCTCCGAGCAGGACAGGCGGGACGCCGTTTGCGGCCCCTCTTTGGTCGCTGCTAATGGCTCGGCCATACGCACTTTCGGCCCACGCGTCGTCACCCTCTGCTTCGGCAGCCAGCGTTTTCAATGGACTTTTGTGACCGCCTGCGTCCCCATGGCTTTGCTGGGCGCCGACTTCCTCTGCACGCACGGACTGCTGGTCGACGTCAAACGTCGTCGCCTTGTCAACGCCGAGACCTTCAGCTCCCTGGCGTGCACGATGAGCAGCTCCGCGCCGACCGAACTGGCGTGCGCCCTCCCGGCAGCGAACGAGTTCGCTCGCCTGCTCGCGGAATTCCCGGCCCTCACGCGGCCGACGTTTTCGGCCGTCGCGGTGCGGCACGGGATCGAGCACCACATACCCACTACGGGCCCGCCGGTCTATGCCAGGGCCCGCCGCCTCGACCCGGCCAAGCTCGCCGTGGCGAAGGCCGAGTTCGACGCGTTGGAGCACCTCGGCATCGTGCGGCGCTCCGATAGCGCGTGGGCCTCGCCACTGCACATCGTGCCAAAGCCGGGGGGTGGATGGCGCCCGTGTGGCGACTACCGCCGTCTCAACGACGCTACCACCCCCAACAGGTACCCGATCCCGCATATTCAGGACTTTTCCGCCCGTTTGGCGGGACGGGTCATATTTTCGAAAATTGACCTGATACGGGGCTACCACCAGGTACCTGTCCGGGCGGCCGACGTCCCGAAGATGGCCGTCATCACGCCGTTCGGCCTGTTCGAATTTTTGCGGATGCCGTTTGGCCTCAAGAACGCGGCCCAGGCGTTCCAGCGCTTGATGGACGGCGTGCTGCGCGACCTGCCATTTCTTTTCGTCTATCTGGACGATATCCTCGTCGCCAGCACGTCCCGCGCCGAGCACCTCCTCCACCTCCGAACACTGTTCGATCGCCTCAGCGAGCACGGCTTAATTGTCAACCCGGTCAAATGCCACTTCGGCACGACGACCGTTGACTTTTTGGGCCACCGCATCACCAAGACCGGGGCCGTGCCGCTGCCGACCAAGGTCGAGGCCATCACCATGTTCCCGCGTCCCCGTTCCATCAAGGCCCTCCAAGAGTTCCTCGGCATGGTGAATTTTTATCACCGATTCGTGCCCCGCGCTGCTCAGCTCATGCGGCCCCTTTACGAGGCCCTCCGGGGCAAGCCGGCCAAGCATGACATTGTTTGGTCCGCGGCCATGGACGCGGCCTTCGCCAGCGCCAAACGGGCCCTCGCCGACGCAACGCTGCTGGCTCACCCGGTGCTCAACGCGCCCATCGCCCTCACTACGGACGCCTCCAACTACGCGGTGGGCGCCGTCCATGAGCAATGGGTGGACGGGGTTTGGCAGCCACTCGCTTTTTTCAGCCGGCAACTCTGGCCGAACGAGTTAAACTACAGCACGTTCGACCGCGAGCTGCTCGGGCTATTCCTGGCCGTTCGCCATTTCCGACACCTCCTGGAGGGCCGCCCGTTCACGGCTTTCATCGACCACAAGCCGTTGGTCTACGCAATGGCTAAGGTCACGGAGCCGTGGTCGGCCCGCCAGCAGCGCCACCTCTCTGCCGTGTCGGAGTTCACCACGGACATCCGGCACGTCGCCGGCAAAGACAACGCCGTGGCCGACTGTCTTTCTCGGGCCAGCGCGAATGCGGTCCACCTCGGCGTGGACTTCGCGCTCATGGCGGCCGACCAGACCACCGACGCCTCGGTGCAGGCACTCCGTGCGGCGGACACGGGCCTCCGCCTGGCCGACATTCCCTTCGCGGGCACCGTCCTGCTCTGCGACGTCTCCCAGGGCCAGCCTCGCCCCATCGTGCCCGTTTCCTGGCAGCGCCGCATCTTCACCTCCATCCACGGCCTTTCTCACCCGGGCCGGAAAGCTTCTCAGAAGCTGGTGTCGGCGCGTTTCGTCTGGCACGGCCTTCGACGAAACATCCGCGACTGGGCCAACGCCTGCACGGCCTGCCAGCGGGTCAAGGTCCACCGCCACACCCAGGCCCCGCTGGCACCTTTCGCCGTGCCTGAACGGCGTTTCGACCACGTCCACGTGGACCTGGTGGGTCCCCTGCCCCCCTCGCGGGGGTTCACCCACCTGCTCACCATGGTGGACAGGACCACCAGGTGGCCGGAGGCTGTGCCCCTCGCCTCCACCACCACCGCTGACGTGGCGCAGGCGTTCATCGCCACCTGGGTCGCGCGCTTCAGCGCACCAGCGGACATCTCGTCCGACCGCGGCCCACAGTTCACGTCTGAGCTTTGGGGCGCGGTCGCCCTTTCGTTGGGAGTCACGCTGCACCGCACCACGGCCTACCACCCCCAAGCCAACGGGTTGTGCGTGCGGTTTCACAACTCCATGAAGGCCGCACTCATGGCCGGCCTTCAGGACGACGGTTGGGCCGAACGGCTGCCGTGGGTCCTTTTGGGCCTTCGCACGGCCCCCAAGGAAGACCTCCAGGCGTCCACCGCCGAGCTCGCCTACGGCCAGCCGCTCCGCGTCCCAGGCGAATTCGTGCCCGACGCTACCAGTCCCTGGTCCGCCGCTCGCCAGTGCTCGGACCTCCAGGAGGCCGCCCGACGATTTGCCCCCGTGCCGACGTCCCGCCACGGTGGCCCCCAGTCCTACGTCCCCCCGGCGCTTCGCACAGTGGAGTACGTCTTTGTGCATCATGACGCGCACCGGGGACCACTCCGGCCGCCATACGACGGGCCCTTCCGGGTCCTGCGACGGGGCGACAAGTCTTTCATCGTCGACTTCGGCGGCCGGCCGGACCGGATTTCTGTGGACCGCCTCAAACCGGCGCACATGGACGTCGATCGACCACCACGGTTGGCTCTTCCTCCACGGCGAGGCCGCCCCCCGTCCACAGTTCCCCCCGCTCGACCACCCACCACCACGTCGGACCCCTCCCCACGACCCTCCAGGGGTCGCTTCGGCCGGGTCATCCGGACCCCCCTTAAATTGACCCTGCCGGTGCAGGTCGATTCTGGAGGGGCGTGTGTAGCGGTTACCGCTGGATGCACACAATCGCCTTGCACCGGCCAGAACACGGCCAGACGCGCCTCTCCCGGGCATGCCCGGACTCACTGTTCCCGGGCACGCCCGAACCTCCCGGGCACGCCCGGTCTCGTCTTTCCCGGGCATGCCCGCTCTCGCCTTTCCAGCGCTCGCCCAGAGCGTCCGGGCATGCCCGCTATCGCCTTTTCAGGGCTCGCCCAGAGCGTCCGGGCATGCCCGCTATCGCCTTTCCAGGGCTCGCCCAGAGCGTCCGGGCATGCCCGCTATCGCCTTTCCAGGGCTCGCCCAGAGCGCCCGGGCACGCCCAGCCTCGACTTGCCAGGCCGCAGCCAAACACGCCCGGGCAGGTCCAGACTCGCCTTTCCAAGGCTCGCCCTTGACACCCGGGCATGCCCGGTATAGCTTTTGCCGGGCAAACTTCCCGACATAAATGTGTATATATATTGCTGCCCGATAAACGGGCTTGTCAGAATACCTGAGCTGTTTTGTTTCAATAAAGCAACTCGGACGAATTCCGTCTTTGGTCGCGTCACTTCTTTCGACTCGCGTTGGAGCGCAGTTCCTTCAATGGTGACCTACCGACATGGATACGGCAGTGACGCTTAAACTGCCTACCTTCTGGGAGGCTCATGCGGCTGTTTGGTTCGCTCAGGCGGACTCTCAGTTCGCCCTGCGAGGCATCACCGCGGACGACACCCGCTTCCACCATGTTGTGGCGGCGCTCGGTTCCGCCACCGCGGCCCGCGCCTTGAGCCTCCTCGAGCACCCGCCGGCTGCTGACAAATACGACGCGCTGAAGACACTCCTCCTCGACGCTTTCGCCCTCTCACCGGCAGCACGCGCACGGCGCCTGCTTGCTCTGCCCGAGCTCGGCGACACGCGCCCGTCAGAGCACATGGACTATATGCTCTCGTTGCTCGGTGAGCACTCTCCGGATTTTCTGTTCCGCGAGCTGTTCCTTCGCCAGCTGCCTCACCCGGTACGCCTCGCCCTGGCTGGCACGTTGATCACGGATTCCCGCGCCCTCGCCAGGGAAGCCGATAAGATCTCCTCGGCGGGCCAGCACATCGGCGCGGTTACCTGGAGCCCGCCGCCGTCCGAGGCGACGCCCACGACGCCCGAGCGCCCTGCGCGGTTGGAGGCCGAACTGCCGGTGCAACTGGCGGCCGCCACGCCGCACCGCCCGCTTCCGACACGACGGCCGGGGCCTCCACCTGACCGTGCGTGGTGTTATTACCACGCCAGGTTCGGACACAAGGCTCGGACGTGCCGGCCCCCGTGCACTTTCGGCAGGTCGGGAAACGGCCGGGCCGGAGTTCATTCCCAGCCATGAGCGCCGGCCACTCGGGCAACTTGCTGTTTATTCGGGACAAAGCGTCTGGGCGGCGTTTCCTGTGTGACACCGGCGCCCAACTGAGCGTCATACCCGCCTCCGAGCAGGACAGGCGGGACGCCGTTTGCGGCCCCTCTTTGGTCGCTGCTAATGGCTCAGCCATACGCACTTTCGGCCCACGCGTCGTCACCCTCTGCTTCGGCAGCCAGCGTTTTCAATGGACTTTTGTGACCGCCTGCGTCCCCATGGCTTTGCTGGGCGCCGACTTCCTCTGCACGCACGGACTGCTGGTCAACGTCAAACGTCGTCGCCTTGTCAACGCCGAGACCTTCAGCTCCCTGGCGTGCACGATGAGCAGCTCCACACCGACCGAACTGGCGTGCGCCCTCCCGGCAGCGAACGAGTTCGCTCGCCTGCTCGCGGAATTCCCGGCCCTCACGCGGCCGACGTTTTCAGCCGTCGTGGTGCGGCACGGGATCGAGCACCACATACCCACTACGGGCCCGCCGGTCTACGCCAGGGCCCTCCGCCTCGACCCGGCCAAGCTCGCCGTGGCGAAGGCCGAGTTCGATGCGTTGGAGCACCTCGGCATCGTGCGGCGCTCCGATAGCGCGTGGGCCTCGCCACTGCACATCGTGCCAAAGCCGGGGGGTGGATGGCGCCCGTGTGGCGACTACCGCCGTCTCAACGACGCTACCACCCCCGACAGGTACCCGATCCCGCATATTCAGGACTTTTCCGCCCGTTTGGCGGGACGGGTCATCTTTTCGAAAATTGACCTGATACGGGGCTACCACCAGGTACCTGTCCGGGCGGCCGACGTCCCGAAGACGGCCGTCATCACTCCGTTCGGCCTGTTCGAATTTTTGCGGATGCCGTTTGGCCTCAAGAACGCGGCCCAGGCGTTCCAGCGCTTGATGGACGGCGTGCTGCGCGACCTGCCGTTTCTTTTCGTCTATCTGGACGATATCCTCGTCGCCAGCACGTCCCGCGCCGAGCACCTCCTCCACCTCCGAACACTGTTCGGTCGCCTCAGCGAGCACGGCTTAATTGTCAACCCGGTCAAATGCCACTTCGGCACGACGACCGTTGACTTTTTGGGCCACCGCATCACCAAGACCGGGGCCGTGCCGCTGCCGACCAAGGTCGAGGCCATCACCAAGTTCCCGCGTCCCCGTTCCATCAAGGCCCTCCAAGAGTTCCTCGGCATGGTGAATTTTTATCACCGATTCGTGCCCCGCGCTGCTCAGCTCATGCGGCCCCTTTACGAGGCCCTCCGAGGCAAGCCGGCCAAGCATGACATTGTTTGGTCCGCGGCCATGGACGCGGCCTTCGCCAGCGCCAAACGGGCCCTCGCCGACGCAACGCTGCTGGCTCACCCGGTGCTCAACGCGCCCATCGCCCTCACTACGGACGCCTCCAACTACGCGGTGGGCGCCATCCATGAGCATTGGGTGGACGGGGTTTGGCAGCCACTCGCTTTTTTCAGCGGGCAACTCCGGCCGAACGAGTTAAACTACAGTACGTTCGACCGCGAGCTGCTCGGGCTATTCCTGGCCGTTCGCCATTTCCGACACCTCCTGGAGGGCCGCCCGTTCACGGCTTTCGTCGACCACAAGCCGTTGGTCTACGCAATGGCTAAGGTCACGGAGCCGTGGTCGGCCCACCAGCAGCGCCACCTCTCCGCCGTGTCGGAGTTCACCACGGACATCCGGCACGTCGCCGGCAAAGACAACGCTGTGGCCGACTGTCTTTCTCGGGCCAGCGCGAATGCGGTCCACCTCGGCGTGGACTTCGCGCTCATGGCGGCCGACCAGACCACCGACGCCTCGGTGCAGGCACTCCGTGCGGCGGACACGGGCCTCCGCCTGGCCGACATTCCATTCGCGGGCACCGTCCTGCTCTGCGACGTCTCCCAGGGCCAGCCTCGCCCCATCGTGCCCGTTTCCTGGCAGCGCCGCATCTTCACCTCCATCCACGGCCTTTCTCACCCGGGCCGGAAAGCTTCTCAGAAGCTGGTGTCGGCGCGTTTCGTCTGGCACGGCCTTCGACGAAACATCCGCGACTGGGCCAACGCCTGCACGGCCTGCCAGCGGGTCAAGGTCCACCGCCACACCCAGGCCCCGCTGGCACCTTTCGCCGTGCCTGAACAGCGTTTCGACCACGTCCACGTGGACCTGGTGGGTCCCCTGCCCCCCTCGCGGGGGTTCACCCACCTGCTCACCATGGTGGACAGGACCACCAGGTGGCCGGAGGCTGTGCCCCTCGCCTCCACCACCACCGCCGACGTGGCGCAGGCGTTCATCGCCACCTGGGTCGCGTGCTTCGGCGCACCAGCGGACATCTCGTCCGACCGCGGCCCACAGTTCACGTCTGAGCTTTGGGGCGCGGTCGCCCTTTCGTTGGGGGTCACGCTGCACCGCACCACGGCCTACCACCCCCAAGCCAACGGGTTGTGCGAGCGGTTTCACCGCTCCATGAAGGCCGCACTCATGGCCGGCCTTCAGGACGACGGTTGGGGCGACCGGCTGCCTTGGGTCCTTTTGGGCCTTCGCACGGCCCCCAAGGAAGACCTCCAGGCGTCCGCCGCCGAGCTCGTCTACGGCCAGCCGCTCCGCGTCCCGGGCGAATTCGTGCCCGACGCTACCAGTCCCTGGTCCGCCGCTCGCCAGCGCTCGGACCTCCAGGAGGCCGCCCGACGATTTTCCCCCGTGCCGACTTCCCGCCACGGTGGCCCCCAGTCCTACGTCCCCCCCGGCGCTTCGCACAGCGGAGTACGTCTTTGTGCGTCATGACGCGCACCGGGGGCCACTCCGGCCGCCATACGACGGGCCCTTCCGGGTCCTGCGACGGGGCGACAAGTCTTTCATCGTCGACTTCGGCGGCCGGCCGGACCGGATTTCTGTGGACCACCTCAAACCGGCGCACATGGACGTCGATCGACCACCACGGTTGGCTCTTCCTCCATGGCGAGGCCGCCCCCCGTCCACAGTTCCCCCCACTCGACTACCCACCACCACGTCGGACCCCTCCCCACGACCCTCCAGGGGTCGCTTCGGCCGGGTCATCCGGACCCCCCTTAAATTGACCCTGCCGGTGCAGGTCGATTCTGGAGGGGCGTGTGTAGCGGTTACCGCTGGATGCACACAATCGCCTTGCACCGGCCAGAACACGGCCAGACGCGCCTCTCCCGGGCATGCCCGGACTCACTGTTCCCGGGCATGCCCGAACCTCCCGGGCATGCCCGCTATCGCCTTTTCAGGGCTCGCCCAGAGCGTCCGGGCATGCCCGCTATCGCCTTTCCAGGGCTCGCCCAGAGCGTCCGGGCATGCCCGCTATCGCCTTTCCAGGGCTCGCCCAGAGCGCCCGGGCACGGCCAGCCTCGACTTGCCAGGCCGCAGCCAAACACGCCCGGGCAGGTCCAGACTCGCCTTTCCAAGGCTCGCCCTTGACACCCGGGCATGCCCGGTATAGCTTTTGCCGGGCAAACTTCCCGACATAAATGTGTATATATATTGCTGCCCGATAAACGGGCTTGTCAGAATACCTGAGCTGTTTTGTTTCAATAAAGCAACTCGGACGAATTCCGTCTTTGGTCGCGTCACTTCTTTCGACTCGCGTTGGAGCGCAGTTCCTTCAATATAGCAATTCCTGGCATGCCTTAATCACCCCAAAGCTAAACGTTTTACATACGTAAGACGTTTTACATAAACACTGAGGGCCTCATAGAATCACAAAATGCGTTATTGTGTTTATATAATTGACAATACCCCGATTACGAAGCCACACCTTCATCTTTAGCTTTGGGGTGATTAAGGCATGCCAGGAATTGCTATATAAATAATGGAGAGCTGAACCACCAGCGAAGTAGACCAGCGTTTTTAAATGGAGCGACATTATCTGAAACAAACCACATGTCACGGACTGCTTTATAAACATTTATGACATCAATTGCTTATTTTTAGGTTCAAATAAACATACTCATCCACCATTGATGCATACACATTCCTTCAAGGTGAACAACACATCCGCAGATGGCGCAGACCCATCGGCCGATGGGCGACCCATCTGCGGATCCGCAAACGGGTCAGACCCATCGGCCGATGGGGACCGATCCACAGATGGGTTCCAACATATACTCACTCATGTATTGTCTTTGTGCCAATTTTGAACAAAATCAGATAATGCATGTTCAATAAATGGTTGGGGACACATTTAAGTAACAAAATGGCACCAGTCGGCCATATTGGATCTGTTCTCAAAAGGAAATGACATGCATATGTAAGCCATAATTCATTATATGTGTGCAATGGTTGAACAAGATCGGCAAATGCATGTCCGAGAAAAGGTTGAGGACGTGCTCAATATTGGGTTTTTTTACAACTAAAATAGCCGCCAGTCGGCCATCTTTGATCGCGAAAAAAATGAGGTTCATATGTACACCATCATGTATTGTATTTGTGCCAAGTATGAACAAAATCGGTACATACATATCCGAGATATGGTTGCGGATGCACGGACAAGACAAATCCATAAGCCCCCGTTTCGGACAAAGTCCAATGGGGGCTAATAATGTTTGGGAGAAACATGGATTAAAGAGTGAAGGAATGGGGATCGAGCAAAGATCATTTTATACACACGTATAAAATACATACTGTTAAAATGGCTGCAATAATAAGTACCATGTTCCAAGATGAAAATTTCCTTAAAATATAAAACTAGGATATATTTTAAGTTATGAATCTCACTTGGACAATATGTATTAAGGAAGACTCCGGCACCCAGGGATGAGGAGGATAGAACCACCACATGATAAGGGGAATCAAGTGCAGAAGTGATGAGCAAAGATGCAATGGGATGATTGGACACAGCCTTCAACTGGTTATGGGGGCGACTGCGCCAATATTTGGGATGCGGGGTTGTGGAGAGGTGGTTGGGTAGTCTGAGGGTCAACATGGTGCTGTGCATGTCCGAGGTGTGTGGACCATGTCTTCTGGAGGAGTCTCCTGGTGGAGCATGGCTGTCGACTGGAGCTTGGTGTGGTCAAGTGTGGGTGGGCACTAGGGGCTGCAGTTGTGTGGACTGGGGGATGAGGGTGGCGTAGGTGACGTGATGTGGATGCCACGCACTGCGACCGTTCCCCCAGGGCCGAGGTTGTGAGTGAGGTAGTGTTGTTGGCAGCAGGTGCTCACCACATTGGCCAGCTGGGGCTAGTGCAGCTGTGTTCCTCGCAGGGGGGCCGAAAGATGGATGGTGGGTTGCACCCTTATGGACACTCGTGGGCCATGTTGACGTTTTGGCTGCTCAGCTTGTCCCGATGACCCTTGCATGGTAGAGGTGCGGAGCTGTCGTAGCCAAATGTAGTAGTTTAGTACAGTCACCGTTGGAGGTGGATCCACATACCTGCCAGTACAGTGGGACAAAAGTGAAATTTAGTGGAATTTCGTAGGCCCAATGAGAAATTTTGGGATTTTGTAGGGTGGGTGGCACTTTGGACCTGACCAACCGGCAAATACCTGCATATCAAGGTAGAGGTGAGGCCTTGATGTTTACTGTCCCAGGCTTCAGGACTTGCTTGTTAAATTGGGGACATGTAATTTGGAGAAAGGGGCGGGTGAGAGTGATGACATGGCCGGTGAGGGGGATGGAATGTGTGCCACAGTGTCTTTTGGGTGGCGTTTGTATCTGTGGAGGTGAAGCGTTTTCATGTGGTCGTGAGGTTGGACATCGAGTATGAGTGGTGATTATTGTTTTGGAAATGGTGAACTGGGGATTTCACAATGGCAGGCCATGGCATTCAACTGTTGGAAACATCTTTTTGGTGACATCTGTTCATTGAACAATGTGTTGAAAATTGAATGGCAGAGGGGGAGGAAATGTGTTTTGGGGATTTTGTGCGTGGGGAAGGTGTGCGTGTCCGCAGGTATGGATCAAGCTCGGAGGAGCGATGACTGCGACCACCCCTCTGCGGCAATTACCCCTGACAGCCAGTGGTGACTGGAAATTGGAGCCCGTCGGTGGAGGGTCTGTTTGGCGCCCTGGGGTGGAAGACTCCCGGCGACCCATGTAGCTGCGAGGAGGCAGGAGGCCACGGAGTCTGGTGTGTGGAGACCCCCACCGGTGGGGTAACGATGGAAAGGGGCTGTTTGACTGTCACGGGGCCAAGAGGTATAGGTTGGGACGCGGGGTTGTGGAGAGGTGGATGGGTAGTCTGAGGGTCAACGTGGTGCTGTGCGTGTCCGAGGTGTGTGGACCATGTCTTCTGGAGGAGTCTCCTGGTGGAGCATGGCTGTCAACTGGACCTTGGCATGGTCAAGTGTGGGTGGGCACTAGGGGCTGCAGTTGTGTGGACTGGGGGATGAGGGTGGCGTAGGTGACATGATGTAGATGCCACGCACTGCGACCGTCTCCCCCAGGGCCGAGGTTGTGAGTGAGGTAGTGTTGTTGGCAGCAGGTGCTCACCACATTGGCCAGCTGGGGCTAGTGCAGCTGTGTTCCTCGCAGGGGGGCCGAAGGATGGATGGTGGGTCACACCCTTATGGACAATGAATTTGTAAGTCAAGTGACTTGTGTTTGGACTGCGGGCACCACAGTCTGAAGCGCCCCCACCATCTTGATTGTGCGGGTACCTCCCCGCTGCCTAGTCGAGAAATGAACACACATATCAATCAATCAATCAATCAATCAATCAAGGTTTTATTATCAATTTGTCACAGCCAAAGGCTGAATTGTGAATGATTTACAACATAACATAAAATACGAGATCATAAAATAAATAAGTCAAAAATTTGCAAACACTATAACATCTGCAAATAATTAAAATGAATAAAAAATTACTACACTATAAATACATATTCAAGCATTAATAACATGAAAAATAAGCATCGTTTAAGGTAGACACAATATTGTAAAATACACCCATTGTCATAAAATACACACATAATAAAATACACACGTATAAAATACATACTGTTAAAATGGCTGCAATAATAAGTACCATGTTCCAAGATGAAAATTTCCTTAAAATATAAAACTAGGATATATTTTAAGTTATGAATCTCACTTGGACAATATGTATTAAGAGATTAATCTTACTCAGATTCGAGACGGACGGGCTGCCCCGACCGGAAGTCGGGCCGACAGCTTCCGGGGCTCACTTCCCCCGCCCACTGGTCGTCTGTATGAATATGACATGACATATGAATATGACATCTATGCCATGGTCCTGCAGGGGGTGGAATAAGTGCATGGTAATGATTTTTTGTGTTGTAATGATTTAGTATGGAATGTGAGTGAGTGGTTATGGGTTTGTGTAGAATGAATGGGGGAGAAATCCACCAAGCCATGTCACTCACCTGTAACACGAGGACAGGGCCCGCGGAAATTTTGGGGGTGCATTGGGATGGCCCCGCAGGTAACGTTGAGTCTTGTGGCATCCACCGGGGGACGCAATCTGTAGGAAGGGGTTGTATAAATGTTTATTAGAGTTTTATAGCATTTTTGAGTTTTTGAATAAGGTTAAGGTTGTGGTTAAGTAGGGTTTGCATGTTGTTTGTTTCATCCCACCACAGGAACAACGAATTATAATCAGTGTACATACTTGAACTGCATGATTGTTTAAGGGGTTAGCATGTTAAGGAGAATAGGTAGGTAGTTTCGGCTCACTTCCCACAGCCCTCCTGCTTTATTTCATAGGCTAATTAAGTGTGAGACAGTAAGTGTTAAGACTAGAATGGTAGCGCCTGTAGTGAACCTTGCAGGGGCTATAAAACAATTTAGCTCTCAAATTAAAGAATGGAGTTTGGGCAATGCAATTTACATGTCTGATAACTCACATACTCTTCATATACGCTAAATTGTTTTTAAAGCATTTAGTTTTAGCATAAGATACTTAAGAAAGTGCATCTGGAACAAAACGTGAAGACTGCATTTTGTGGGATGACTTTTTCACCTCTGTGGATGTTTGCTGGGGCGAGAATGCAGACTCAGCTCTTGCTTCCAGTACAAGAACTCATTATCTGAGATTGACCAGATAGGAAGCCTCAGAAGATGTTCCCCCTCGGCCTGAACAATGACCTTTTTCCTTTCCTTCTGTGATAACCAACTTCTACAGTCCCTTATGGCAATACATCCTATAGACATTAGATAGGCTCATTAGCACAACACTAATTAATTCCCCCTCCGCTGCAAGACGATAAAACTGACCGGAAGAGCAGACGGAAGCGGCCGCGTACAACGCCAGCATGGGTATTGGGCAGCAAACATCGAACAAGCAGGCTGAGAGACACGCCCAGGAAAGCTCATGATTGACAGGAGGGGGAGGGGCGAGCAACAACCGGAGCACCGGTTGGAGAGTAGGGAAGATGAAGGACGTGCCACACAACGACGTGACACCAAAGGCGCTCGGCCAATCAGTGCAGAAGGCGCAAAACCACCACCAACAAGCTGCGCACTGATTGAAGGAGAAGGGCCGGTGACGTGAAAGGCGCGAAAGGTCACAAGGAAGGGAGGCACTGATTGGCAGAGGAAGAGAACTGACGTCAGATCACGAGCAAGAGCAACAAAACAACTGGCTCCCCGGCATTTTTGCTTTTCTCGCTTTGGCTTCGTTCCTTCCCGGACCTCCCTTCTGCTTTGCCTTTCGCTCCCGGTTGGACCCTTCTTTTGCAAACCGCAAATTGCCTGCGTTACAACGGATGTTGGGGAAATGTTGGAGCGCCCTCGATTCTCCTCCCTGGCGTTCACGTGCGAGTCAGGCTTGCCGCTGAGCGGGCGAGACCGGCACGAGCCAGGCGCTCGGTGAGGCCTGAAGGAGCGTGCACACCGGAGCCTGGACGATTCCTGACAGATGCTACATCCAGACACAGATAAGATGCACCACACAATGTTTTCTTTTATTCTCCATTCCATTGTTTTGTATCTGAAGTCTGTGTGGGGACGTCCCGATTTAGGACATTTAATTACCGACGCGTTCTTGTCATTGGCATCCGTGGCAATAAAGCCTTGTTCTTTTGTACATAAATTCCGTTTCGTGTGAGTTCATTTCCTGCAGGTTTGAAGGCTGCCCGGCGAGATCGTGTCAGGTAAAAGCTTCCCTCCTCTCATTCCCCTCCCCCCCCCCCCCCCCAACCAGAAGGTGGGTACTCTGCTAGTTTGAACAGAATTTGAATATTGGGTCATTGCATTGGTTCATTCAAAATCTAAAACGCTATTGTCGTTGAAGTCAAAATGGTGAAAGGTCAATGTCACATAAAATCATAAACTCAGATTCGCAAGTGTATTAGTTGATCGGGTTTGTTATTCTGTCTTGGTTTGTCTGTCTGCTTGTCTGTATATTAATCACAATTTTACTCTTATCTTCATGAAACGTAACCACCTTGTAGAGGTAGTCACAAGCTAGAAGCTTATTGTTTTTGAGGTCAGAAGGTCAACGTCAAACGCAGTGTCTCTTTATGTTGGACTCCTTGGACCCCTTTAGACACATACCACACAAATATCTATCGAGTCTCTTACCATATACAGACCATACATATTTCAGCAATAATGCACAAACCACACCCACGCATATGGTGGAACAGAATTTGCATATTGGGTCACTGAATTAATTCACCAATCAAAACGTGGTTCAATTGTTTATTTGTATTTTGCAATATCGTGCTATGCATGACATCTTTCTTGGTTTTGTCTGTCTGTAGGTCAGTCGCCTGCAGATTGCAATTCTATACCAATCTTCATGAAATGTACCACCTGGTAGAGCTAATCAAAAGCTAGAAGCCTATTGGTATTTTTTCCCAGTCAATAGGTCAAAGGTCAAGGTTACAAAATCACAAATTTGCTTCCGATTGACTAAAAAGTTGAACAGGGTTTGCATATTGCGTCACTCAATTGGTTCACCAATGACAAGCTAGAAGCCTATTTTTTTTAGGTATAAGGGGTGGATTTAAGCCTCAATGGAGGAGGGGGGGGGGGCAGGGGGAGATAGGGAAGGGGAATTACTGGCTTGCAGAGCTGCAAATCTATATTATAAAAGGAGCCGTGTCTGTCTGTCGTGTTAGAACTTGAGAACGGATTTCAATAAATCCAACTACGGTGGATTGGGGTAACTCCTGGGAGTGTTTGTGACCCAAAAAAAATTTTATTATATTTTTATGGGTACATGGACACGTGTGTCAAAACTGCAAATGCCAACACGTGACATTGGTTATTTCTGCACTTTGAGCAGGATCTCCCAGGAATCCTTTTTTTTTTCTTCCCCCATAGATTTTTCTTCCCCATTTTTCTTCCCCCATAAATAGGGACATTGCAGCAAAGATTGGTATTTCTGTCAGTGAAGTGACAGGTCTTATATTCTAGTGATTTATTAAAGCAAACAAGGACAGATTACAAAGGGAATGATTTAGAGGAGTAATAGGGGAGAAAGAGTGGGAGGGCGTTCGAGACATTACGCCAGGTTTAATGACTTCTGACCACAATTACCCCCTCCGCCCCCTTGTTCCCACAACAATATGTTGTACATGATTGTGCCTGTTCTGTGTCAATGTTTAAAAAAAATTCCATCTTAATTCTTCGTTTTATCCAGAAATGTTTGTCACATTTGTTTCTCAATTATTTTTCCATTTCCTCTTCCTTAGTTATGACAATGATGTCACCCTCGCCCGACTGGAGGATCTTTGTGATGTTTCATCCTTTCCAGACACAAGTCATTGCCACATTGCAGAGGCTTTTGAAGATATGGAGGGAACAAGTGTGTTTGTGGCTTACATTTTGGGGTTATTTATTCCTGCAGATTTTGATTAGTAGTTTGCAAAATGACAAAATAGCATGGGCTCATGCCCCGCCCCTCCTCGATCTCCTCCCTTCACATTTCCCCAATTTCAAATTTATTCAAAATGGTTTCTCTCATGTCATTATTCATACTGTCGAACCCTTTCCAACATTGTTTTACTTGTTCTTTCTGCGAAACTTACCTCTTTCTAAGGCATTCTTATGCGGATTCTGAACAACCTATGTCCCAGTGGAAAGGAGCTGCCAGACGAGGCATTGCCTCACGTCACTTGCCTGCTCACTGCTCTGCTGACGTACAGCGTCTCTGACGTTGATCTGCGTATGTGCTTCACTGTTTGATAAGAATGCCTGCTAATTGAGTGCGAGTACATAATGAGCCTTTAGCTAACGAGTCTGGAACGGTTGGCAGGTTTTACTTTTACCAGTTATTTTGTTTCTGGGAGATAATAATTTTTTTAATGTAGTGCAAACATCCTAATTTTATATTGTTATAGTAATAATCTTTTGACGTAAAATATAGTCTTGGGGATGAGCAAGGCAATAGAGGAGAAAAAGGCTATCTACCGATCGTGGGGCTATTGTTGGGTAGCATGAGCAAGGGAATGAGTGAACAGGTAAAAAGAGAAGGAAACACAGTAACCTGCAAGTAAGAGGCTTGGATTATGTGAGGTTAATGAGGGTAGAAAGTATCTCAGTGTGTTTTTTTTTTTTTTTTTTTTTGTATACAATATCGAGGCTCGTGAAGGTCCATAGTATCGAGGCTCGTGTTTGGGGAATGACATAAGATGAATTATTGGGGAAAATGCCAGACGATAGAAAATAGGGACATTCAAAAAATCTCGTGCTGTACTACCCTTGTGTTCTTAGGAGGAACCAAATAATGCTCCAGAAAAGTTCATATAAAGGGGTGCCCATTCGATTCATACAGCTGCACGAAGAAGTAAATCTCTTTTCAATCTCAAGTTACAGTGGCTTGGTTTCAAAAGGACCACTTGATTCATACAGCTGCATGAAGAAATTTGCAATGCAGTTACAGTCTCTTGGTTTCAAAGGGACCGCCACACAATCCAAAAGGGACTGGTGAGATAGGCTTCACTGCACATGTGTACAATTCTTTCATCTAATCCAGTTGTTGCCTATAATTTGTACACACATCACCCTTGTCCAATGCTTGTCCTGAAGAATACATCACACCCGACATGTCTGCATTTGGTTGGTCCATAGTATGTTCTACCTTTACTAATTTTTTTAAAACAAATTAATCACACACATGCACATTATCTTTTGTGTTTTCGTTTTCAAGGTACACAGAAAAAAACTTTACATAGTGATGGGTTTAAACCTATATACAGACTTGGCATTTAATATGGAATATTTTTTTTTCTTGACTTGGGTTTACTTTCTTAACTCAGAATATCAATCTGGTGAGTTTCTTTTACACTTTGGTGATTTATTTCTTAAAAGAACCATGTCACTGATTGTCTGTCGCAGCAAGAAGTCAACAACAGGATTATATCACAGGTGGCGTGACAAAATGTAAGGACAGGTACATTTGACGATTGGCTTCACAGTCGGGTATGCAAGGGTTGTTGCGTTCTGTATTAGTGGAAAACAACTGCTGCACGTCTCCAAAAGTTATTGCCGCTTCCTCTGGAGATGGTCCGTCAACTCGACAATGCTGTTTGTCATGGAGTGGTGGCTTTACGAAATTCCGGCATGAAACAGCGTGCTATTGCTCGGCAGTATGGCATCACTCAAGGTCAGGTGTCAAAGATCCTGAAACGAAATGCTCAGAGGGGTGTCCCTACTCAAATACCGAGGCCAGGACGTTCCCGCAGAACCACAAGGAGGGATGATCGCCAGCTGCATCGGTTAGTCCGCAATGGCCGTACCAAGTCAGCTAATCGGCTTAGGGCTGAGTGGCAGCAACTGACAAATGTGCCTGTATCCAGAAGGCTAGTCAACCAATGACTGGTTCAAGCAGGCTATCGTGCCAGGTGTCCCCTGAGAAAGCCACGCCTGACCAGACAACACCGCCAGCGCCGATTGCAGTGGGCCAGAGAGCACCGTCAATGGCAGCCAGGACACTGGAATCACGTGATCTTCAGTGACGAGTCTAGATTTCTGGTCTATCGTCAAGATGGCCGCGTCCGAATGCGCAGACAAGTGCATGAAGCCTACAACAAAGATTGTATAGTGCCAAGAGTCCAAGCTGGAGGTGGTGGGGTGACCGTTTGGGCTGCTTTTCATGCAGGGGGCAAAACTGACCTGGTTGTTCTGAATGGAAACCTGAACCAGTTCAAGTACAGGGCCATTCTGGAAGAAACATTGCTTCCATTTGCTCGTGCAGCCTTTCGAGGAAACTTTGTCTTCCAAGATGACAATGCACGGCCTCATCGTGCTCGCATGATCCAACACTTTATTGCTGACCGTGATGTAGAGGATATGGAGTGGCCTGCCATGTCCCCGGATGTGAATCCGATAGAGAACTTGTGGGCAGAATTAACGCATCAAATCGACCACTTGGACCAGCAGCCGACCTCTGTGCGTGAATTGCAGCAGACTATTGTCACTGCATGGCAAGCGATTCCAGTCCAAACCTTGGCAAATCTCGTGAACAGCATGCCTCGACGTGTACGTGCTCTCCTGAATGCTCGTGGGGGTTACATGAAGTACTGAACTGTAATTTTACTGTCCGTAATCCCAGTCGTAATTTACCTTTTGTTTTTGTTAAAAAAATTTTTTGGCTAATGTGCAAAATGAAGAGATACTTCTGGAAAACGTACAGAAGTTTAACACAGTACTGTCCATGAATTGAGTTCGATATCAGTTTACATCACTTTCAAGGATCAATTTGTTTGTTTCGAAATGTCAAATGTGGTTTTTATTTCTTTTAAAGGTCACATTAACAAAATCTAGAATAATTTCAACATAATTCCAATGAACTTTTGGTTCTAAGACATCTTGAAAAGTAAGTTCACCCCCACAAAAAAAATATTCCATATTAAATGCCAAGTCTGTACTTGTATGCAGTGTGCCCCTTTACATGAACTAGTTCTTCATTTGGTTTTTGAGTGCATTGAAATCTTTCCATTTTTAATTCAAAAGTATTAAATGCGGTTTTGTTTTTGTATTTTTAAGAACAAATATCTTAGGAAAATGACTTCTTAACAGTTTAGCTAAGAAGTTTTGATTATTTTTTCCACTTTATGAATCAATGGGTTATTCGGAAAAAAAAATGGCTCGTGTCATTGAGAATCGATGTAATATATGCTATTTTAATATGTTTCCTTTCTCAGGTGAGGAACTTGTGGATAATGATGGAATTAAGTTTCTACTGAGCCTTCTGCATCACCTGGGGACGGATATAAACGAAATTGACGAGGTGAGTAAATATCCGGCTGAGGAGGGATGCTTTCAATTTGAGTTTTATCAGGACAGTGCTTTGTGAAAGTCAAATGCATTCAATTTTAAGACACGCTTGTATTATGAAACTAGAGCTTCCAGGGAAGCAGAACTCAACTGAACTGACTGGACAACTTTAAAGTAGGTCAGTACAAATGTAGTACTTTGAAGTACTAGATTAGACTTAAGATAGCAACCTACCTTGTGTGGTAAGTCTCACACACCACGTTTGATCAAAATCCATAAATATTTGCGGACGTTAAAGTCTTAACGTCGTTTCGGAGCAGAAAACAATATGGCGGCCTATGGCGGCAATTTTGTGCCGGACCGCGTTGGATTGCAATAGCAACCTACCTTGTGTGGTGAGGGTTCAACATTCTAAGTTTGATCAAAATCTGTTAATATTTGTGGATGCTAGAGTGTTAACATCGTTTTCATGACCAAAAACAAAATGGTCGCCTAAGTCCGCCATTTTTCAACGGATCGGGCTGAAATGTAATACCAACCTGGTCCTTGGGGTAAGGATGCTGCATGTCAAGTTTGATCAGAATCGGTTGATATTTGTGGACGCTGGAGTGTTAACGTCGAAAAGTTAACGGACAACAGACGACGGACGCCGGAGGGTTCAGTATGTGATGAACTCAACTGGACGGTAGTCCAGTTGAGTTAAAAATCAAAGGGTTTTCACAAAAACCATTATGACACAAACATCATTTTGTTCTGATGTGCATGTGAGCAGAAACGCTGTGGGGTGCAGCGCCTTGCATTGGGCCTGTTGCAGTGCTTGAGTAGCACCCCATGGCTGCATGAAGCACTCACGAAAGAACAGGCTGAAATGGTCCTCACTCCAATTCGCGAGAACCATTCAGGTGAGACATGCCAACATCAAGCAAACCTTATACTTGACAAGATGGAAGAGATTGCCAAGAGTGACCCGAGTAGGTGATGGATTAAGATTGCAAGTTGTTTTTCATATGGCATCCGTTTTTCAATAAATCGATGTATTTTTGTATTCTATCAATCACTGTTGTTAATGAGGTGTTTCTCTTGTTTCTTATCACCAACTGTAATCATGTAGCTCATTGCCTTCCCTTTTTTATCACCCATATACAACCAGACCTTGAGGTCGCCGGTTGCCAGATTTTTCACCCAAAATGGATACTGTATAGTCAGTGTCCTTGGCATGCATGTCTGTGCAGGATTTGACGCAGTGAGCACACTTGCAGGCAAAGGGAAACCAAGTTAGACGACGGATTTCTGAGAAATGTGAATGTGAGGTGCATTTTTGGGTAAAAGTTGGGAACCTCACTTTTTAACATAATTAACGTATGCTGAATTCGATTAACCCGGTTCACAAGCGGAATTTTGAGTTTTTGACCTTCTAATTAGCATAAACAAAATGGAAGCCAAATTGCCATTTTTGGACAATTTCTTTGAACAAGCATTTATATATCATTTATATCACATGCAGCTCCTTTACTTTAACTTTACAACTTTTACCCCAAAATGCACCTAGAAGCTTATGCATGGCCTTTTTTCATAAATCCGTCTAGTCTATATTATGGTTGGCGACATATTGAAAGAAACATTCAAACTGATATTGAAATTGGACACTATAAAATGGGAAATGGTTTTAATAAGACAATGTTTCAGAAAAGCATTTATTCTAAAATAAAGTATACGTGGCCATGAAGCTTGAACATTCAGGAATGTCACACATGTTGTTTTGCCAAACTACATCAAATTCATACAAGGGGTCTGATCATCACTCTGTTACTGACAGGCACACATTGATGTGCATCTCGACTCTGAATAGCGACATTTGCAGCGTCGAGTCTTGCATTGCTTCTGGCATGCACAACAAATCATCTTGAGGCAACTTTCTGGGATTGGACTCAGTGACATCAGAATAGGCTCTCGTCCTGAATCTCCACGTTTCCATCCCATTTCCACAGGTGCAGGAAGGTCATGTATGGCACAATGAGCATTTCTCCATACCATGGCTTGATAGTGTACTCACATCAAATGGAAATGAAGAGCATCACTTGTCGGTGACATTGCTTCTGGTTTACCAGTCTTGGAGAACAACATATGTCGTGCTGAATCAACAGAGGTTGTTCTGCAGACGAACGCTTCTGCAGATTTGATCGTCTCCTCTGTGAGTTCACCAATGCCCAAGTTCTTCAGCAGTTTATTCAAAACTCAAACATTCCCTCAAAATTCGGCTTGGGAACCGGGTTAATCGAATTCAGCATACCCTAATTATGTTAAAAAGTGAGGTTCCCAACTTTTACCCAAAAATGCACCTCTAAGCTTATACACGGCCTTTTTCCATAAATTCGTCTAGTCTACACTGTACGCACATATGAGCAGAGAACAGTGCAGTCCTGGTGCGCTTCATGATTTTACAATATGGCCGAACAAGCAGTTTAGAGGACATCAACAAGGCACGTTATGAGCAGTTCATCAATAGAGGACAATGGATGGAAGAAATCCCTCCTACCAAGGATTCTCTGATGCATTACATGCATGGAGCTGTCTGTAATGGTGCACACTTCTGGGACCAAGTGCTGGAGGTAGCCCCAAATATGCCGTCTCTGGAGGCTGGCTGGACGAACCAAGTGCTGGAGGTTGGACCAACCCCAACGAGTGGAAGCCAATGTGGACAACAGTTCCTTAAGTCTTCATGCAGAGGAAGATGCAAATTCACGAAAGAAGCCCTAAATGTGCAGCTTTGTGCCAGTGTAGTGGTGACTGTGATGACCCGTCTGGTGCATTATTATAGGTACATATTCATCCTCTTTAAAATGAGTGCAGCTCGATGGTATGATGGTGTGCACGTTGATGGTATGCATGAAATTGACACTTGCTTTATGCAATATGTCCACATTCCACAATGTGATTGCATGCCTCATTTACTGCTCATATCTGACAAGTTTTGATGATAATCAGAAATATGTAACTATTTTTGGGTAGACACCATTTTTTACCCCATGCGCAAGACGCGCAAAACGAGGTAAAAAAATTGGTTTACTTTTGTCTGTCTGTGTATTCTTCTATCTGCAAAACGCCAGTTTATGATCAAATAACAACTTAATTTCAATAAAATGTTCTATTTTGAACTCGAATTGGAACATGAACCACACAACAAACCTGTAGTTTAGCAGTACTTTGGCTCTGAATTCTTCCCGATCGTGCATGTGCGGTGAAGCCGCCTTAATATTTGGCTATGTCCATCTGTCCGTCCGTAAAAAATAAAGAAGAAGAAGAACCTTTCTAACCCACCGTGTTTAATTCTAATGGGTTCTAAAGTGGAATTCGAAAGGGTATAATTCTGAAGGGTTCTAAAGGGTAATTCGAAAGGGTATAATTCTGAAGGGTTCTAAAGTGTAATTCGAAAGGGTATAATTCTGAAGGGTTCTAAAGGGTAATTCTAAAGTATTCTAAACGGTAATTCTAAAGGGTTCTAAAGGATGATTTATGGGTTTCATTCATTTCTAGGCTTTGCCTATTTCATATTAAAAATGCCAAACTGAACCACTTCCTTGAGACATGAGTACGATATTTAGGATGTAGTCTATACATTACAACATAGCCCTATACTACAGCGTTTGTCCGTATGTATGTATGTATGTATGTCCCTCACAACGTCCACCAATCAGCTGAAGATCTGGTCACATGACAAGGGGACAGCGTTTAGTAACCATTGCAGTATCATATTTTACTAAAAGTTGTTGTTCTTTAACAGCCACTATTATCCCACCATGTAAGGTTGGCCGGGGGGAGCTGGGCCCAGGTCTTTCACGAACCGGCACGCCTAGTTAGGGCAGGAATTTGGAATTTGGCCATGGTGCTGACGATACTCGCCTACTCTTTACGAAGGACACCATGGGGTCTTTAACTTCCACCAACCCATTCTGGCAGATGGGACCCCCAGTTTAACGTCTGTAACATAAGCAGGACTCCAACGTTCGGCCATCCGGTACATACCGGAAGTCTTTTTCTTTTTTTGGGGTCCCTCGTACAACCAACAACAACAACAACAACCAACAACAATAACAACAATAAGAACTATGTAGTTGCTTCTGAATTGCAGGCACTTCAAACATACATTGAATCTTTCCCGTCAAGATGGAATAGTGCAGTGACCAAGTTATTGTTACACGAGCAAATAGTACAGATGAAAACCAATTCAGAAAGAAAAGTAGAAGCAAAGATCACTTGCAAAGTCCAACTTAGTCCAAAACCATAAACAACAGATCAAGCTCGTCAATGCACATTACATTGCAACAAATCAAATCCAACTCAGTGTTAGCAAACATCCAATATTGGTAAGGACAATATTTACAGTTCACTACAAGTCGAGTATGTCTGGTTGACGACTGATATGACCACTTCGTGTCCGAGTTATGCACGGGGTAACTGAGCGCGATGTAGGCACTGGCTGGGTGACTGCTCTGCCAGGCTCATCCAGATCTACGGCAGGTGCAGTATCACAAGCTCGAGGCTTCAAGTCCGGCGAGTAGCTTGAGCCATCATGGATCACATTGGTCGCGTTATCAGTATCAACGAAAGACCGATCGAGGGCAGCACCCTCATTGGCTACACTGGTGCTCTTACGTAAATGTCGACGGTTACGGCAATAAGCATCACCCATTTTTCGGGACCGAACAATGTACAAACGTGGCTCGGAATGCTGCTTCACAATCACAGCTGGTATTCACCTTTTGGAACCTGTAGGAGGCTCCATTGTAACTTCATCATTCGGATGTAATGGAGGAAGATCTTTGAGCATGTGCCGATCATGGTAGAACTTCTGTTTCGCTTTTTCCATGTCGAAGTGTCTTTTCACAGCATCACGGTCATAAGCCATAGGCACCAGAAGACCTCAGGCAATGGGAATGGTATTCCTCGGATGTCTTCCCATCAGTAGTTGAGCCGGCAATAGGTGAATGCCTTCCAATGGTGTTGTCCAATAATCCAGCAAGGCCAGGTGCTTGTCTGTAGGTTTTCACCAAAGTCCTTCAACAGTTTGTACAGCCCTCTCGACTTCTCCATTTGAACGTGGATATCTGGGACTAGACGTTCTAAGAATGATTCCGTGAACTTTGCAGAATTTTCTCACATGTTATGAGTTGTACATAGTCCCATTATCACTCCGTAGAGTCTCCGGTAGACCATGTCGACTGAACTGTGCTTTCAGTCGCTCAAGAGTTGTAATACAGCGTAAATCCTTCACTTCATCCACCTCAATTAATCTGGAGTAATAGTCAACCGTTATCAGGTATGTGTTAGCATCAAACTGGAACAGATCTGTCTCAATTTCACTCCAAGGTAGATTTGGTGTAGGCGTCTGTTTCAGGGGCTCAGCAGGCAGGCAATTTTGATAGTCTGCACACTTGGAACAGTTCTGAACAGTTTGCTATATGTCTGCATTCATGGAGGGCCAGTATATAACCTCCCTAGCTCGTTGCTTACACTTGACTATTCCGAGATGTGATTCGTGAATCAGGCTCAGCATGCGGGGTCTCAGCGTAGGTGGGACGACAATTCACATGCCTTTGTAGAGGATGCCATCCGTAACTGAAAGTTCACTCCGCGAATCCCAGTATGGTCGAAGACAGGGTGATACACCTTGCCTGATGTCTGGCCATCCATCAAGAATCATGCACTTTCACTGAGTGAGTTCTGACTGAGTAGCTTTTAGAAGATCCGCATACCTCTCGTCAGAGATAGATAGAAAGTCCAACATTGAAGTATGCTCCAAGTTGTCCAGTTACAAACGAGTATCTGGCAGATAGGCTCTAGAAAGGGTGTCTGGCAGCTGCATATCCTCTCCTCTTCTGTACCGAATGTTGAGATCATACCATTTCAATCGTAGTAGCATGCTCTGTATTCTCATTGGAGTGCACAGCAATGGCTTCCTGGCGATCATTTCCAGAGGCTTATGGTCATTCGAGACGGTGACCGTTTTCCCAAATATATATCAGTGAAACTTCTTGCAGGCATGGACTATTGGACTATGGATAGTATCTCCTTCTCCATTTGTGCATACCGTGTCTCCGTCTCGGTGAGAGTCCTGGAACTGTATGCAATAGGTCGGTTGTCCTGGATGAGAACTGCACCAAGTCCACTTCGGCTAGCATCACAGTGAATGTCGACTAGTTTGTTGACATCGCAGTATGCAAGAACAGGTGGAAGACAGCAAAGTTTCCTCAGTCTCTCAAATGTTCTCGCTTGAGCTGGTTGCCATTGATATTCAACGTCTGATTTCAACAGCTCTCGGAGTGGAGCTAACTCATCACTCAAAAGAGGGATGAACTTTGACAAATACGTGATAAATCCAACAACCGTCTCACAGCTTCCTTATCGGTCGGAATCGGCATACTGTGAACTGTCTCCACTTTGGCCGGATCAGGAGATAATCCATCAGCAGGCAGTGCATGTCCTACGTACTGTACCCTGACTAGCGGATTTTACACTTCTGCAGATTCAACTTCAGATTCCAATTTGTTGCTCTCTCTCGATAACCTTTTTCAGAATTCGATCATGCAACTCCACGTCTGGACCAGCTACAACAATGTCATCCATGATTGTGAATTCTCCAACAATGCCTTCAATCATCTGTTTCATAATCCTCTGAAAAATTTCAGGTGCACATTTCAATCCAAAGAGAAGACGAAGCCACCTATACCTACCAAACGGTGTATTGAAACACGTCAGATAAAATGATTCCTCGTCCAGTTTGATTTGTTGGAATCCTGACTTTGCATCAAGCACTGAGAACACCTTCACATTAGGTATACTTGCAACGACTTCCACAACAGTGCGCATGGGATGGTGCTCCCTCTTGATGATCTGGTTCAGATCAGACGGATCAAGATAGATTCTCAGTTTGTCATTTCTAAGAGAAACCACCATTGAGCTGATCCATTCAGTTGGTTCATTAACTTTGGCAATGTATTCATCGGATTCCATCTCCTCCAGTCGGGTTTTAATACGTGGCAAGAGGGAAGCTGGTTGTCGCTGTGAAGCATGTACTACTCCCTTCGCACCATATTGCACTTTAATTGTATACATTCCTGGCAGAGTTCCAGTAGTTTGCACTAGATCCAGATACTCCTTCAGCTCAGTAAACGGACACCATGTAACAACCACTTCTGACACCATGTAGCATAAGCAGGACTCCAACTTTGGCCATCCAGTAGACACCGGAAGTCTTCCTTTTTGTGGATCCCTCAGGACAACCAACAACAACCAACAACAATAACAACTATATGGTAATTTCTCTCATTCATTCATTTCTCCTTGACAAAGAGGAACTGGGTGGTGGTTCATGTGCAGCCACCCGGCTGCTGGTTGCATCATTTTCTGTGGGCGCGTCTGCCACTGATGCAATGCCTCTCTATAACTAGATGGTATTCATAGAATACTTACCCTGCACAGTCAACTTGTTGCGAGGCAATTCTTCTGTTTTTGAACACTTTTTTTTTCTTTGATCCAATATGGCTGCCAGACCACGTGAGCGATGACATCATAAATTTATATTCTCTAATATAATTGTTGCATAGATCACGCTCAATACATTTCAAACCGATCAGACTATTACACGTTGTCCCTGTCAAATTATGACGTCATAATTATGGCACCAATGACGTCATCGTTAACAACACCTATTCTCCATATTGAGTTCTTTACAATGAGCCATGTTTAAATTTTTTCCATGCAGCGGTTTTGGAGCTATAGAGGTGCCACATTTTTAGAGGCTATAGAGGAGCTATAGAGGATACAACATGTAAAACTGGCCCAAACGTCAAAACAAAACTCGCTCATTTTAAGTCGTACAAGCTAATGCGACCACTCATTCTTCTGGGAAGAATCCCGCGCACATGCTTGTCACACTGATAACTCACCTAAGTCTTTATAAGTTCATCAAATACTGACACCGCGATTGACATTTGCTGAGGTAAATGTTGATATCTCTTCTGAGGTAAAAAAAGACAAAAAAAACCAGTTTAAAGCATTATACGTATCAAACGATATATTTCATCAAACGGGGAAACCGAATACACACTTTGGTGGTTTTAAAATGACAGAATGTCTTTATTAGAAAAAAAAAGAACCTTGAAGACGACGCTGCTAACAAAATACACCGCTCTAACGCATAACCACGACTTTAAACTACATTTACAACAAATATGAAAACTATTTTCATATCACAATGTTAAATATAGAATATATAGAAGATAATGTTAAAAAAGAAATGAGCCCTATCTTCCAATGGTAAACAATCCTTCAAAAACTTCCTGGATCCGGAATAATATCCTGAGCTTCACCAAAAACGAATCAATTCATCCTTATCCCAAGGGCAATCATCCCACCAACTTTCATCCAAATCCGTTCAGAACTTTGCCAGATATCTAGTTCACAAACACACGTACACGCACACACACACACACACACACACACGATCGAATGCATTACTCCCTGGCGGGAGTAACTAGACCGGCACTTAGTAGTGAGCAAACCTCCACCTTGTTGGCCATATCACTCAATGGTGAAGAATCACTTAAAAAATTATCCTAGCTGGGCCAGATCTTCACCAAAATGGAATCGATTCTTCCTTGTCACACACACAACCTGTCCAACAAGTTTCGTCCAAATCCATCCATAACTTTTTAAAGCTATTGTATGTATCGTTTTTGGCCCTATCTCCCAATGGTGAAGAATCACTTAAAAAATTAAATAATTCTCATATCCGAATCCATATTCAGATCTTCACCAAAATCGAATCAAATCTATTTGTCCTCGTCACACACCCAACCGGTCCACCAAATTTCGTCCGAATCCGTCCAAAACCTTTTGAGCTATCCTGTTCACAAACAGACAAACAAAGACAAACAGACAAATATACAGGCGTGAAAACATGACCTCCATCCACCTTCGGTGGCGCAGGTAATGAGAATATACAATATCAACGAGAATATATACATGCACAACTTTTGTAATTGCCACAGTAATTCACTTATTTGTAGATACAAAACTCTCTAAGATATATTTCGACATATAGTGCAATAATTAAGATTGAAGTTTGTCACAATTTATTGAACAGCCATATTCATCAGAAGAACAAAGAAGAAGACAGTGGCATTATTACAACTGTAAAGGCATTGATGATGCTCGGCATGTCTTTTTGTCAATTCATAGTCTTTTATTTACCAAGTCCATCTTCTTCTCCACTTTGATCACTCTCCAACGTGAGTTGCCTCAACCACCATCTTTTCACTTCCAGGCCAGAGCTTGTTGCCACAGCTCCCAGATGTGCTTTCATCGCAGATGCCCTCAATCCTGGACGCCTTGAGCAATTCACTGAATCTTTCTGTGATTCCCTGAACATCTGTGGTTCTCCATGCAGACACGAAGAGGTTGATGAGACAGCAGGTTTTCCACCTTGTGAAAGAGATTCATGGCCTGTTAATCTTTGCCTCATATTGTTCGCCAACCATTATTTCGCTAAGTTCGCATTATTTACATATCCCACCATTACCTGTTGAAAGGCGCCATAGTCCTAACTGGCGACGGGGTTTTCCAACATCATGAGCTACAGGAACACTTGTTTCTCCATTTGGTTGGCAATACACCTACAAACACCCAGCAGGTATGTTGCCGTCACAAACGCAAACGATCTTTTTATAAGACTGTGCAGAAAAGTAAACTTGCAAAAGATTGGTATAACCACGTGCAGGACAATGATTAAATTACAAGATAATATTGGACATTTACAATAAGTACAACTATCAACACGGTTTATGGAATTTCAATGTGTGATCCCTTTAGCCTGGTGTTGGCTTAGCGGTTAGGGCGCAGGCTTGGGATCCTAGGATCCTGGGTTCGAATCCCGGTCGATCCCTGAATTAACGCCAGGGGGGTTGCCTCAGCCTGTCATCCTTCCGAGGTCGGCAAATTGAGTACCAGTTCACTGGTAATTCCCTGTGTGTCGCAAGAGGCGACTAACAGGGTTGGTGGCAGGAAGGGCATCCGGCCATAAAACATTGCTTCAAAAAGGGGACCACGGTGCCCCAAAAAGGCCAACCCCTGCTCTGCGGGGAAAAATGGCCTCTAAAGGTGGTCCAATGTGTGATCCCAGTATATTGAGTGATGTGTTCTGATGTGAGTGCTAAAGAGGCGACCCAGTTGCCCAATGTAATCTGTTCCCCACACTTTTGGCCGATCTGTCTTTTGTAACAACACATAAGCAACATTCAAGCTACACAGGGGTGACTCAGTATTGTTACGTGGATCTGGAAGCAGGTGTGGAGGGGATCCATCGATGAATAGTGTTGAGACTTTAGCTTGGTCCGTGTGCCTGAGTAGCTAAGATTTATGCCTGTATCAAGGATCTGTCAGAGGTAAGTAATGTGTAATATGTGCATTGAGGGGGGCAGTGACTATCTTTTCCAGAGCAGAATAGGGCTTGTGTTGTGTAAAACTTCCTGTACAGGAAAGCCAGGTGGATGACTTGTGGCATTTAACCCTAAAGGTACACAGAAAGCGCTTCGCGCATTTAAGTGGACGTAACAGCAGGCCGTCTGGCTAGAGAAATGTAGGCCAGGATGGTGAAGTGAGTTGCGGAGTCCTGAAGAGGGGCAGATTGTTTGAGTGGCCACCCCCACAGGGTGGGATGGCCAAAAATATGGCCACCCCCATATTTTTGGGGCCACCCACGGGCATCATGTGGCCGGTGGGGGTTCCGCCGTGCATGAAAGGCAGTCCCAGAGGTGATAAAGGCCATGTCCGTGCAGGCAGTTGGACTATTCGTGAAGATCTCTCTTTCTCTTTCTCTCTTTTGTGGCTCGTCCAAGAAGAACCAATCGGTGAATGCTAAAGATCACCTTACCCTTCTGTTGGGGATGGGAAATGCTAAAGTTGGCCTTACCGTCCTGTTGGGGATGGGGGAAGGGTGATGAGGGAATGCTATATGGACTTACCCTCCTGGTGGGAAAAAGGGGGAGCGGGAGGGGTGGTTCTAAAGTGACAATGCTCTCATTCCAATATGCAATGTTTTGACAAATTTGTACCGCTAATCCTATCCAGGGAAAGGCTCATTTTATTGGACTGTATTATTTATTGCAAATAATTAATCAGACATAATCAATAACTTTGTGTATTTATTGTAATCCTCTGTGTTGTGTTCAGTTTTGTTTTTTCACCAGGCTTTTCCCCTCGTTTTCAAAATATTGAGTTGAAAGGACATCTACTTTAATGTAGCTACATATCTGGCTGCATTGTTGATTTTAAAAAGACGTATCAGCACACACACACACACACACACACACACACACACACACACACACACACACACACACACACACACACACACACACACACACACACACACACACACACACACACACACACGACTATGAACTGCACACACCTCAGCAGGAGATTCCTCCTCCTCCTCTTCCTGTTGCTCATCATTTCCTGGGTTAAGATCTGTGGCCTCTGCCTCCACAAGCGTTGAGCCCGCAAGTCGGCTTCGCTCCTGTTGTTGACTTTCCCTCAGGCTGTGGATAATGCTGCAAGACTGTTGTTGCTTCTGTATAAAATGGGTAGGATCAGATAGCAAGTGCAATTTATCACCCTGCAAAAACGCTAATGTTTGCAATGTGAGTTAGAATAGAGGCTGCAGTGGCCTATTCATTCATTGTAATTGAAATGCAAGTATACATCAGCAAAAAAAAAAAAAAATTTGAATTATTTTCTTTAACTGGCCCTCAGGAAAGACAATTAATGGGGGTGAAATAAGATGCGGGCACAGGGCAGGAGGAGAGTAAGAAAAATTCCAGAAAAATGTCAGAAAAGTAGTTAGGAAGGGCTTGTGGCTGAAAAGTGGAATGTAAGACGTACAGCACGTATACGTTTGAGACATTTTTTAAGCCACATTCGTATCGTTTGTTTGGCCACATCTTCTTCGATTGTGTATTCTAATTGCTCTCGGATGAGAAGCTCCTCCAGCTGCAGGCTTTTCCGTATGTCCACACTGCGGTATGACAGCATACTGCACACACAACGAGGAACAACAGAATTAACAGAATGATAAAAAAGCATTCAAAGTGCATTGTAACTGTAAATTACGCCTAGGTCCGCCGTCGGTGAAGTGATGTGAGTTGACAAAGTGGAAGACGCAAGGCGGCCATCTTGGATTTTGACGTGGGTTGCACCCACACACCAAATTAGAATTCGGTCCTTCGCTTACGCACACACGCACGCATGGACGGACGCACGGATGGACACACGGACGGAGGGGAAAACCATAGTCCCCCTTTCGCTCCGCGGTGCGACGGGGGACAATAAAAATAGGACCGCGGGTCCTGAAGCTCACTTGGGTCAAGAGCAATAGTCACTAAAATCTCCCTCAGACCCTGATATTTTTAATGCCATGAACAAACTTTGGTACATCATGGGTGATGAAGGTTGTGATCAAGTCTCATTGGAATTGTGTGTGTAGTTTCGGAAAGGAGAGCAAATACTTATTTTGGGTGGGGTCAAACCCTCTACAGACCACCTCAGACCTCAATTTTTAATGCCGTGAACAAACTTTGGTACATCACGGGTGATGAAGGTTGTTGCCAAGTTTCATTGGAATTGCGTGTGTAATTTCTGAGAAAAAAGCAAATACCTATTTTGGGGGGCAATCCCTCTCCACCATCCTCCCCCCTTCTCCATAGACCTCCTTAGGGCTCGATTTTTAAAATACTGTGAACAAACTTTGGTACATCACGGGTGATGAAGGTTGTGGTGAAGTTTCATCGGAATTGTGTGTGTAGTTTCAGAGATGAAAGCAAATATATATTTTTGAGGGTCAAACCTGGACCCACATTGACTCCCAGTAGACTCCCCCTAGACCTCGATTTTCTTAGTGCCGTGAACAAATTTGAGTTGCAACATTCCAAATATACATTTTTTTGCCAAGTTTGGTCACAATCCCATCAGCAGTTTCGGAGAAGTTGCAAGTGTTTACAGACTGACGGAATGATGGAGTGAC
This sequence comes from Myxine glutinosa, assembly GCF_964187855.1. Classification (NCBI taxonomy): domain Eukaryota; kingdom Metazoa; phylum Chordata; class Myxini; order Myxiniformes; family Myxinidae; genus Myxine; species Myxine glutinosa. The sequence continues at coordinate 152,701,763 of NC_136261.1, read as the reverse complement.
AGACTGGTGGACGATGCGCCATTGCATAAGCTCCCTGGACCTACATTCCAGCTTAGCTAAAAATGAAACTGTAAGACTTGTTTTCTATGATATTGAAGTTTGAAAAAATGGATATTTATGTATAGATGGATCATTGAAAAGTCCTTTCGATGAATGAAGGGGGGAAATGTAAGACAAGGTTGAATTTTGTCTGCTTATATACAGTAATCTAATGCATAAAATAGAGCAGTGTCTGTATATGTATGTCTGTATGTACGGTAACTACTCAGACCCTTGGCTCAATCGACACCAACATTTCCATAAAGGTAAAATGAGATCCTAACCTCAGAACATCATGAAAGGGAACAGTAGAGGCACTGTGCAACCGCTCCATTTCATAGCACATGTGTTTAAACAGAAGTTTATCTTTCTCCAAGTCCACCTCCAAGCGACCACGAAGCAGCCGCAGCAGGAAACGTACCCTCGATGTAGGGATAACACCCTTGAAAAATACACAACCACACACAGAGTTAAGAGTTGGTGAGCAATGGAATTGGTATTTCATATAATGCGGTTACTTTTATATAATACGGTTACTTTTATATAATGCAGTTACTTTTATATAATGCAATTACTTTTATATAATGCGGTTACTTTTATATAATGCAATTACTTTTATATAATGCGGTTACTTTTATATAATGCAATTACTTTTATATAATGCAATTACTTTTATATAATGCAATTACTTTTATATAATGCGGTTACTTTTATATAATACGGATACTTTTATATAATGCGGTTACTTTGATAAAATTCGGTTACTTTTATGTAATGCAGTTACTTTTATGTAATGCAGTTACTTTTATATAATGCGGTTACTTTTATATAATGCGGTTACTTTTATATAATGCGGTTACTTTTATATAATGTGGTTACTTTGATAAAATTCGGTTACTTTTATATAATGCAGTTACTTTTATGTAATGCAGTTACTTTTATATAATGCGGTTACTTTTATATAATACGGATACTTTTATATAATGCGGTTACTTTGATAAAATTCGGTTACTTTTATATAATGCAGTTACTTTTATATAATGTGGTTACTTTTATATAATGCGATTACTTTTATATAATACGGATACTTTTATATAATGCGGTTACTTTGATAAAATTCGGTTACTTTTATATAATGCAGTTACTTTTATATAATGCGGTTACTTTTATATAATGCGATTACTTTTATATAATGCGGTTACTTTTATATAATGCGGTTACTTTGAAATAATGCGGTTACTTTTAGAATAATGCGGTTACTTTCATATAATGCTTCCGGTCTTGCCGGCGAGGTTTCGTTTATTCGCAGCTCTCCACGCTATCCATCGAAATCGAAGTGAAGTAATTGTTCCCATTTGTATTTTCGTTATAACTGTATTTATTTTATGGTGTGTGTACGTATATTGTGTCCCGAGGAAGATTTTCGGTGCAAATCTTTCATAGCTGTATAGAAAATCGTGTTAATTCGTATCGTGTCTTCTGAGGCCTTGTAAGTATCCAACCTTGAGGCTTTGTTTTTCTCTCAGCGGTCCGCCGTTTGTGCTCCAATAACTTTAGTTCTCTGCTTTTCCCAGTCTTTTCACCCCATAGCCTACTTCGTTGTTTAAAATCTCAACTAAAAAAAAAAAACAAAAAAAACATTTCCTTCTCTGTTCTTATTCTTTGTTCTCATTCGTTTATTCGTTCATTCGTTCTTCGACCACGTGTTTCTCCCCCAGTTCCCCAGATAGTTTTCACTGTTATTAACCTTAAGATGTAAACACTTTCCCCTCACGTTCTGTATTCCGTCGTATATTATAACACCTTTTCCTTCTTCTTCTTTAAAAGGCTGCTTTCGACTTGCTCACCAAATCTATTCATCCCAAAAAAAAATTCCATCTCTTATAGTGCCTCTTTTCTACATTCCCTAAACTCTCCTGCACTCCATCCTCCCTCCAGCGTCCTTAAACGTATTTTTGACTCGAAGGTCACAAGAAACTCATTTTGCAATATAAATGTTCGTTTCCCATTAATCGTACACTTTCTAAAATCCAATCTCACCCCTCCCCTCCAAATCTTCCCCATAACCCCTCCCCTCCAAATCTTCCCCATCACCCCTCCCCTCCAAATCTTCCCCATCACCCATCCCTTTCAAATCTTCCCCCTTTCCCCTCCCCTCCTAATCCTCCCCATCACCCATCCCTTTCAAATCTCCCCCCTTGCCCCTTCCCTCCTAAACTCCACCCACACCCCTCCCCTCCAAGACTCCCCCCTCACCCCTCCCCTCCAAATCTCCCCCATATCCCATCCCTTTCAAATCCCTCCCCTTGTCCCTTCCCTCCTAAACTCCCCCCTCCCCTTCAAATCTCCCCACCCTCATTTCTTCTCAATTTCCCCCCTCTCACTCCCCCTCCTCAAAGCATCCTCCCCGCTTCTTCCCCCTTCCAACTCTCACCTCCATCTCCCCAAACCTTCTGCCTCGCTCTTCCCCCTCCTCAAATAATACCTCATTGTGCCTCACCCAATCACCATCAATCCTTTTGTCCGCCCCATCCTTCCCTTTCTCCGAGCTATTCTGAAATCTCAGACACACCTTCAACAGCTCTCCCTACCTCTTCCACCTCTTCCACATCTTACCCTACCCCTCCTCCCCCCTGTTCTGTATCCGATGCCCCCCCCCTTCCTCTTCATTAACGGTATGGACCTCAAACATCCGGGGCCTTCGTTCAAACTTAACTGATCTCTCCATACAGGTTGCTTCTGTCAAACCAGATGTGATCTGCTTAACAGAAACTTTCCTCCTTCATGATGTCTCTGATTCCTTAGTATCTCTCCCGGGTTACTCCCTCCTCCGGTATGATAGACCTGAGCCTCGTCCTGGAGGTGGGGTTGCTATCTTTATCAAAAACTCTCTTCCTCACTCGCCCTGCACTGCCCTGTCTCCACCTCACCCCCAGGAATACCTTTGGCTACGGCTTCCCCTTCGCTCCCACCTTTTGTTCATATGTGTGTTGTACCGTCCACCAAATAGTGATGACTCCATCTACATCTCGCTGTCTGATAATAATATGGACCAACTTCTATCTACCCATCCCAACTCTCTCTTCCTCATATGTGGTGATTTCAATTGTCACCATGCCAGTTGGCTGGGTGTGGGTACCTCTCTCACCAGCCATGGCTCCTCAGCAAAGGAGTTCTGCAACTCACTGGGACTGACACAATCTGTCAATTTCCCGACCCGGATCTCAGTCAACGGAGCATCTTCTCTTCTGGACTTGGTTATGACTAACTTCCCTGAAAATGTCTGCTGCTCTTCTTCTGCTCCAATCGGCTCATCTGATCATGTGCTTGTTAAAGTGGTCATCTCTCTGACCATTCTCAGAGAGCCTCCTCAGCGTCGACGAGTCTGGCATTTCACTCAGGCAAACTGGCACAGTCTTCAAGCAGCCATCAATCATCTGGACTGGTCTCCCATCTCTACCACCTCTGACATCAACTCATCCTGGGAATTCTTCCAAAGTAAATTGCTCTCTCTCATGCACAGATTTATCCCATCTCGTCTTCAGTTGTCATACCCTTCCTCCCGTCCATGGTACAGGGAATCTTGTGGTGAGGCTGTTGCCCAGAAACAACTTGCCTTCGTCTCCTGGAAAGCAAATCCAACAGAAGGAAATCTCATTTCCTTTCACAAAGCCCGAAACAAGTGTGTGTCCACCCTCAGGAGAGCCAGGAAAAAATATCTCTCCGTTCTCAAGACCGAACTCTCTTATCTGTCTCCCTCTTCCAAATCCTGGTGGCGTCTGCTCAAATCTGTTTCTGGTGTTTGTTCCCCCTCCATCCCCTCCCTTACCTCAAACGGCTACACAGCTCACTCCGCACGTGAAAAAGCTGAATGCCTCAACTCTGTGTTTGCCTCTAAATCTTGTGTCCCAAACCCATCCCTCTCTGTACCCACCGTACCCAGCTGCTCCTGGACTCCGTGTCCTTTCCTCCTGACAAGGTGGAAAAGTTTCTGTCAACCCTCGACTCTGATTCTGCAACTGGACCTGACGGCATCAGCCCACGGGTCCTAAAATCATGTTCTTCCGCTCTTTCACTCCCTCTCTCTGTTCTCTTCACCCTCTCTTTTGCTCAAGGTCAACTGCCATCTGCTTGGAAATCAGCCAACATCACCGCTTTGCACAAAAAAGGTGCAAAAACAGATCCTGGCAACTACAGACCAATCAGCCTTCTCCCAATTATCAGCAAAGTCATGGAATCCATCATTGCTTTGGATATGAAATCTTTCCTCTTTTCCAATGGCTTGATCTCTGATCATCAATTTGGTTTCGGACCAGGTCACTCTACTCTGGACATGCTGCTTCTGCTGTCTCAACAATGGATGGAGGTCCTCAATGCCAAACAGGAAATTAGAGCTGTCTCCCTCGACATATCACGTGCCTTCGATACGGTCTGGCATCCCGCTCTGCTCACCAAACTCTCCTCCTTTGGTATCCATGGAAATCTCCACGCATGGCTGGCGGACTTCCTCTATAGTCGGTCAACGTGTGGCCCTGAATGGGTTTCTCTCATCTCCTCTTCCTGTTCAGGCTGGAGTTCCCCAAGGCAGTGTTCTGGGCCCTGTGCTTTTTCTGGTCTTCATCAATGATCTCTCTGACTCTCTTGAAAATCCTCTCTATCTCTTTGCTGATGACTCCACTCTCTGCCGCTCCATTCCTCATCCCTCAGATCGGCAGTCTGCAGCCTCCTCACTCTCTGCAGACCTGGACAAAATCACAGACTGGGCAAACAAGTGGAACATGTCTTTCAATCCTGACAAATCTCACACTCTCACGATGTCTCTCCGAAAAGACCGACTGGACAACCCTCCCATCTACTTTCTGAATAATCCTCTCCAAGAAGTTCTGTCACTCAAGCTTTTGGCTCTCACTATCTGCCATGATCTTTCCTGGGAAAACCACATTTCCAAGCTGGCCTCCAAAGCCAGTCGCCGACTGGGCATCCTCCGTCGTGCGAAGTCCTTCCTTGGCACACCTGAGCTCCTCACCACATACAAGGCTTTCAATCCGCAGCTCAATGGAGTACTGCTCTCCCCTCTGGGCTGGTGCTCCTGCCTCACACCTAGCTCGTCTTCACGCTGTTGAAACCAAAGCGTTCAGAATCATTGGAATCTCCCGCGATGACGCTATCTCCGAGGGCCTTTCACTTACTCACCGCAGGCAGGTTGGTGGTCTTTCCGTCTTCTACCGACTCCTCTCCGGCCTTGCTCCCCCAGCTCTCTCTGGGCTCTGTCCCCCAAATATTCCTACAGGTCGCACAAGATCTGCCTGCAACCCTCTTATGGTTAAACTGCCAAAATCAAGACTCTCTGCTCACCTTCACTCCTTCATTCCTCTTTTCTCCCGCCTCTGGAACAAACTCCCTCACTCTCTTCAATCCCACTCCTCCCTCCAGGTCTTTAAAACGGCTGTTCACCACCATCTCTTATCTTCCCCAATCCAAAACCTTGATCTTTTCTACCCCTGCTAATTTCACCCCAAATCCACCTTTTTGAGGTGACTTTTGACTTTCCTGGAAGTCCTTGGTGTCCTTGCGTTTTATACCTATCCTGCCTCCCCCCAGGCCCTCTCCCTCCCACACATCTCCCGATGTCCCTGCTCTCAAATGTTGTGTTTGTGTGCTTCCTCCCCTTCTCTCCCCATCTTGTGGACTGCTCCCCTTTTTATATACTTTGTTTGCTTGTTTGTTTGATTTGTTTGTTTGATAAATGTTAGCTCTTTCACGAGCCCTCGACTCTGTATACAAAAAAAAAAAAAAAAAAAAAAAAAGCGGTTACTTATATAATGCGGTTACTTTTCTATAATGCGTTTACTTTTATATAATGCAATTACTTTTATATAATGCGATTACTTTTATATAATTCGGTTACTTTTATATAATGTGGTGACTTTTATATAATGCGGTTACTTTTATATAATGCGGTTACTTTAATAAAATTCGGTTACTTTGATAAAATTCGGTTACTTTTATATAATGCAGTTACTTTTATATAATACGGTTACTTTTATATAATGCAGTTACTTTTATATAATGCAATTACTTTTATATAATGCAGTTACTTTTATATAATGCAGTTACTTTTATATAATGCGGGTACTTTTATATAATGCGGTTACTTTTATATAATGCGGTTACTTTTATATAATGCAGTTACTTTTATATAATGCGGGTACTTTTATATAATGCGGGTACTTTTATATAATGCGGGTACTTTTATATAATGCGGTTACTTTTATATAATGCAGTTACTTTTATATAATGCAGTTACTTTTATATAATGCGGGTACTTTTATATAATGCGGTTACTTTTATATAATGCAGTTACTTTTATATAATGCAGATACTTTTATATAATGCGGTTACTTTTATATAATGCAGATACTTTTATATAATGCGGTTACTTTTATATAATGCGGTTACTTTTATATAATGCAGTTACTTTTATATAATGCAGTTACTTTTATATAATGCGGTTACTTTTATATAATGCAGATACTTTTATACAATGCGGTTACTTTTATATAATGCGGTTACTTTTATATAATGCATTTACTTTTATATAATGCAGTTACTTTTATATAATGCAGATACTTTTCTATAATGCAGATACTTTTATATAATGCAGTTACTTTTATATAATGCAGTTACTTTTATATAATGCGGTTACTTTTATATAATGCGGTTACTTTTATATAATGCAGCTACTTTTATATAATGCAGTTACTTTTATATAATGCAGTTACTTTTATAAAATGCAGTTACTTTTATATAATGCGGATACTTTTATATAATGCGGTTACTTTTATATAATGTGGTTACTTTTATATAATGCGGTTACTTTTATATAATGCGGTTACTTTTATATAATGCGGTTACTTTTATGTAATGCGGTTACTTTTATATAATGCGGTTACTTTAATGTAATGTGGTTACTTTTATATCATGCGGTTACTTTTATATAATGCGGCTACTTTTATGTAATGCGGTTACTTTTATATAATGCAGTTACTTTTATATAATGCAGTTACTTTTATATAATGCAGTTACTTTTATATAATGCAGTTACTTTTATATAATGCAGATACTTTTATATAATGCAGTCACTGTTATGTAATGCAGATACTTTTGTATAATGCGGTTACTGTTATATAATGCGGTTACTTTTATGGGATTTTTAAATCTGGGAGGTAATCGACTTCCTAATTGTGGGTATGTTTAAGGGAGGGCAGGTTTGTTTGTTTGTGTTTGAGTCTATGCACACCACAAGGTTGTGTTGTGTAGTCTCCCCCATTTTGTTTTCTTTGCATACAACTGAGTGCTGCAGTTCAAGTCCTAATTGCAGAGTTATCAAATCTGCAGATGATACAGTAATTAGTGGGTTTCTACTCAATGATAACCATGAATATGCGAACGAAGTTGAGAAGTTTGTAGACTGGTTTGACCATCATTATTTAGTTCTTAATGTCAACAAGACAATGGAAATTATTTTTTATTTCCACTGCTTAGCAGGTGGCCATGGCCCTTTGATTATTCATGAACATAGTATCGTTAAAGTTTCTGAGCAAGTATTGGAACACAGTGATCGATAACAAATTAAAATGCAGCAATAAATCCCAAGTGTTGTCGGTAAAGCAAACCAAAGATTGTACTTTTTATTTAATTAAATTGAAAGTTTCATATCGGTAATAGCATTTTGGATATTTTATATCAGTCCTTGATTCAGAGTATTCCTACTTTCAATTGTATTTGTACATTTGGTAACTTGTCAAAATAAATTGTGAAGAAATAGCAAAGACCAGGGAGGTTGCTGAGTGTGTGATACGGACAAACCTTCTCTCAATTTGTACCTTGTATAAGAAACGTGTTGTGTTGAAGGTTCACAAGATAATGCCGGATACATCACATCCACCTCATGTTTGTTATTGTAATGACAGAAAAGAAGTTCACTGTACATTTTGCTGTCACCAATGAAAAACTTTTATTCGCTTCGATTGGTAAAATTGTGATCACTTATAAAATGCAGTTTCCTTCAGGAAAAAAATACATCATTGTTTGAACACTGACATGTTTTATTTTGAATCGACCAATCCCTTGATGACAGTACCTGATTACATTTTATTGGGCATCACAACTTATAGGTGCCCACCTACTGTGTGGGTAGAGCAAAAAGCAGGTTATTTCATGTTGGCACCCTTCTTTCTATCTGGGGGGTATAATATTGTAACGAATTTGAGAAAGTGTAAAGAATGTGAGAATTATGGTTTTGTTGTGTGGAAACGTCACCCTCCGTAATGTAAAGAAAGATCGAAGGTCGTCCTCGTAATTAATTCCATAAACATACACGCAGGACACCATATATCCTTTTAGATAGTTAATCCCTTATTCTATGTAGTTTAAGGCTGTGTTTCCCAATAGTTTGACTCTCCATTGCACCGAATTAAATAAGAGTAGGTCCCATCTGCAAAGTGTCAGGTTTGGATGGTTTTTGCCGCAAATGGACTCCATTGAGCACGCGGTCGGTTGGAAGAAGAAAGGCGTGTCTCCGCACCTCGTGATGGAAAGGAGGAGTGAGTCGGCCTCGCTCAACCAACCCAGCACGAAGGGGTTTGGCTTGAGCGGGCAGAGAGAGAACGATCTGGGAGGTTCGCGAAGGTCCAAGGGTGGGGCTTATATAACCCGCGGGAGACGCCCCCACCTCAGACGAGCAGATGAGTCCAAGCAGCTGAGATAAGTGCCGCGCTGCAGAGGAGATACGGACCGAGGCCACGCAAGGAGCGCGCGACGCAGCAGTGCGGAGAAAGGAACTTCGCCCGCGCAGTTTGGAACCGCGGGAGTTCGCACGACCGCGGCTCGGCTTTTTGACGGCGGTGCCTTCCGGCCCGACCGTGCCCAGTCCCCGCTGAACCTTCCTTGCCTCTCCAAGCCATCCACCTTCAGCCATTCATTCCTGCCTGCATTCCCCGTGTGTGATCGTTCGTCTGTCTTTCACGTTGTCCTGGGGTATTAATTAAGCTTGTATAGTTAAGCTAATATTTGCACTGTGTCTCCTTCCATTCTTTCTGTCGTTATTTTCTTATCCTTCTTTCTCCTTGGTTATTTTGATGACTTGTAAATAATAGTAATAAATTAGATTTGTTCTTCCTACCTTCGTCTTCTTCTTCACATTCGGTCGCTTTAGTGATTTCCCCCATTGAGGGCCCGTGGCGCGATTCGGCCGACGACGATCAATCGGGTTAGTCTTGGTAACCGGCTCACGGTGCAGTTCGCTTCGCTCGGCGCAACTAGTCCATTACGCTGCGACCGTGGGCGGGGGAGTATTTCCTTGCGTACCGGTGGGTGTTGGTATTTAGGTCATAGGACGGTTGGGCCTAATACCCTACCCAGCGCCGACCGGGCGTGACGTCATACCCCCAGGACCACGTCGGCCAGTCATAGACGAGGGGACTAATCCCCCCTTGGTAAGTGGGGAAGGCCGACATTGGATTCCGTAACAATTGGTGTCAGGAGCGAGGTTCGAACCTGAAGCGCGCTTAACGCGCTCAAAATTACGAGTAGCCCAAAATTTTATTTTATTTTAAAATCTCAAATTTCAAACTCGCGCCATGGACAATCAAGGCGATCGGATGCAGGTGGGTGAGTTAGAAGGGGGGGTAGAATCGACCCAGGACCTCGGGGAAATGTATGTGGGGGAAATGGAGGAGAGCAATGGTGAAGTGGTTGAGGGGGTGTCAGGTACACAAAATGGCGCCCTCGCGCACGTGGTATCAGACGCACAAAATGGCGGCTCGCACGAGCGCGCGGTAGCCACGCCCGCTGCGCAAATAGGGGGAATTGATGTGCGGGACCTCATGGCGCAGATTAATGCAGCCATACTAATGGGGAATATAGGATTGGAAAACAAAATCGGGGGGCTAGAAGCCAAAATCGGGGAATTGAGAAATGATATGGGAAGCCAAATCGGGGGGCTCGAAGGTGAATTGGGGGGCCAACTAGAGAACATGGGTAATCAAATGTGGGAAATGAAGGAGGGGTTAACGGGGTTGGAAAATAGAATGGCTGCCAAGGAGAACCAGATGGAAGGGGTGAAGAATGGGTTAGGGGGGTTAGAAAACACCATGGGAGATAAGATAGAGGGGGTAAAAATCGGGTTAGAAACCAAATTGGATGCCCAGAGGAAGGAGTTGGAACAGATGGGGGCAGCATCTACCAAAGAGATGGGAGAAATGGGGGAGGAGATCAGACGAGGTGTGAGCGAGGAGGTCTCGGGGGTATGCGAGGAGGTAAAGCGAGGTGAGGAGCGTATGGAGAAAGAGGTGAGGAATAGCATGGCTAGATTACAGGGGGGCATAGAAGACCTGACACGGGGGGTAAAACAGCTGACGGTGGGACAAAAGGAATTAGTGGATCAAGTGGAAAAGAACACTGCAATAATCGGGGGGTTAAAGTCGACACAGAAAGACATAAAAAAAAGAACTCATAGCGACAAAGAAGGAATGTCAAATGGTACATGAGGGGTTGACAAAGAGGTTGGACGAGGTGACAGAGGCAATGGAGACAAAAGAACGGGAAGTAAGGACGCACATCGAAACGACCAAGGTCGCGTTAGAGGAAGAAATTGAGGGGGCGCACCGGGAAATAAAAGAGGTGAAGCAAAAATTAGAGGATGTGGAAGAGGGAGTGAGTGAAATCAAAAAGAGACGGAGGGAAACTAAGAGAGAAATAAAGGAGGAGGTGATGGAGTATGTACAAGGTCTGTGTTCAAATCATGATGATGTGCTCACTAACCAAATAAAGAGTTTGCAGGTGGCGGAAGAAGAGCGGAGACGAGGTGCCGAGGTGAGTGGCGATATACTCGGAAATGTATATGGTGTGAGGGGAGATTCAGTCGGCTTGGGGGGTGGTGTAGACCCGGGTGTTCATGAGGGACCAATGGTGAGGTGTATGACTGGTCCGGAGGGTATGAATAAAGGAGGTGTGCAAGGAGGTCTGGCTATGGGGAGTGAGGGGGGTGCTGGTGAGCAAGGTTGTGCGGATATGGAGTGGGTAGCGGGTTGCGGAAGGGCAACCCAGGCATCGACACCAAGAGGGGTAGTGTTTGGAGGGACGGGGGATGTGCGGGAGCCCCCCGGGAATAGCGTACTGTGGGAGCCCGAACGGTTTGGTCCCGCGTTGATCCCGCAAGGAGTGACGCGCGGGGTCCGGCCTTCGGGCGCCCACAAGGTCCCACTCGCACCGTATGACGGCAAGAGTGATTTGAGGGCGTACCTGGCGCAGTTCGAGTACGTGTGCAGAGGCAATGGTTGGAATCCGGACGAAGGTGGAGTACACCTTGTGGGGGCACTGCGCGGTGCGCCGGCGGAGGTGCTGACAGCTTTACCACCGGGTGCTCTCACCCTGTCGGCTCTCCGCGCGGCCTTAATTAACAGATTCGGCATTGAGCAGCAAAGCGAGCTTGTTAAAGCGCAGCTTGCGCAGCGAAAACGCAAGCCCCAGGAGACCATCGGGGAACTTGCCCATGACATTCGCCACGCAGTGGGGATTGCACACGCAGACATGGCAGTGAGTTCCCAGGAAAGCCTGGCGCTGGATCACTTTATCCAGGCCCTTCCGGATCTGGAGCTCTGACAACAGCTCGCCATGTGGCGCCCGCAGACCATGAGTCAGGCGGCCGACGCTGCAGCCCGTTGGGAAGCAGCGAGGCCCCTGGCCCGGGGAGGCGAGCGCCACGCAGTGGCGGTGCGTCAGGTAGGGCCCGTGATGGGGGGCGGCCCCCCTAGGGGGCCCGCCCCCGACGGGGGCCCTGACCTGGAGAGCATGGTTCGGAGGCTGGTGGATCGGCGCCTAGCGGGACCTGGAACATGGCAGGCGGCTCCAGCGGTGGCACCCAGTAGTCCACGACAGAGTACCCCAATTTGGACATACAGGGGGGAAAATTTGGAATACCGGAGGCAAGCACCTTACCAGGTGAGGTGCTATAACTGTGCTCGGCTGGGTCACCGTGCGTGGGAGTGCCGAGCTCCGCGCCGGGACGTTCTCCGCCAACCGATGCCCTCAACTCCGCCCCGTATCGATCGGCCTAGCCGACCTCAGACACCCCCCCGCCAGGACCCGGGAAACAAGAACGTGCCGGGCATGCAGGGCGGTGTTCGGCAGTAGGGGATGGAGGAAAGCCCTCATTGACGCGACAGGTCATTCATTGTGGCCAAATTGGAATCGGTAGTTTAACAATTCGATGCAAAATTGCCGGCGTGGGGGTAGACGCCGTTGTGGACACGGGAGCCAGCGCCACGATCATCAGCCCCATGATCCTTAATTTGAGTGCAGACGGCTGGGGTAAAATCCAGCGTCTGGAAAATCATAGTTTGCAGTTGGCTACCGGGGCAACGGCTCCGATCATAGGGCGTGGTTTTGTGACCCTCAAGTTGGGATCGGTAAAGAAGGAGATAGAGGTTTGGGTGGCGGAGGTGTGCGACCCATGCTTAATAGGGTTGGATTTGTTGACTGCCAGCGGTTGTAAAATCGACTTGAGCCGGGGGATCCTGCGATGGGGAGTGGAAGAGCTACCATTGGAGGGGGTGAGCACGGCCGAGAGGGTGGAGCTGGAGGCTCCTGAGGCCGTGACCGACCATCCCTCTGGGGGCCGAGGCCATAGTGCCGGCCCGATGGTCAGCTCACCCGACATGGCAGGAGTCCTGCGGCCTGGTCGAACCGGTGGCAGCGCGATCCATACCTGGTTTAATCGTGGGCCGCACCCTTGTAAAAACGGACAGGCCGGTGGTGGCCGTCCGGGTAATTAATATTAGTACAGAACCACGCACTATAGGGAGGGGCACGAAGGTAGCTGGCTGCACCCCAGTTAGAGAAGTCGCGTCAGTGAGGGGCGAGAACGTCCAGCCGAGCCGGCCCCAGGGGAGCCTTCAATAAATAGTAGGAATTGGCCCGATCCCATTTGCGAGATGGTAAATCGTAGTAGCGTAGAGTTGGGAGGTACCCAGAGGGAGGCCTTACACAAACTGGTTGGGTCCCATTTGGACCTCTTCTCCTTGTCCACCGAGGATATTGGACGTACGGGCCTGGTGAAACATCAGATCCACACCGGTGAGGCCCGGCCTATTCGTCAGGCCGCCTGACGGCTCCCTTGGAGCAAGAGGGCGGAAGCTGACGAGCAGGTTGAAAAAATGCTCGACGCAGGCGTGATCGAGCCCTCGGGAAGTCCCTGGATGTCACCTGTTGTGCTGGTCAAAAAGAAAGATGGGACCACGCGGTTCTGCGTGGACTATCGCCAGCTAAACAACGTGACACTCAAGGACTCATATCCCCTGCCAAGAATTGATGACACGCTCGATGCCGTTGCGGGCTCAAATTGGTTCACAACTTTGGACCTCAAGAGTGGGTATTGGCAGGTGGAGATGGATCGGGCAGGGAAGGAGAAAACGGCATTTTCCACAGGTGAGGGGCTGTATCAGTTCACTGTGATGCCGTTTGGTTTGTGTAACGCCCCCGCCACCTTTGAGCGATTAATGGAACATGTACTAGGCGGCATGCCATGGCAATCATGCCTGGTATACCTGGATGACGTCCTAGTACATGCCAAGACCTTTCCCCAGGCGTTAGCTAATTTGGACCAGGTGTTTGGGTGCCTCAGACAGGCAGGGTTGAAGCTGAACCCGAGTAAGTGCACCTTGTTTGCAAGAGAGGTGGCCTATCTAGGTCACGTGATCGGCCGCGAGGGGGTAAAAACGGACCCAGACAAAATTAAAGCGGTAGAGGAGTGGCCCGCACCGCGTACCATCAAGGAGGTGCGGGGATTTTTGGGACTCTGCTCCTACTACCGGCGTTTTGTGGCGAAATTTGCGGAGTTGGCCCGTCCCCTCCACCGGCTTACGGAGAAGGGGACGCGATTTAATTGGACAAGGGAGTGCCAAGAGGCCTTCCTAAAATTGAAGGGGTGTTTAACATCCGCACCCCTTCTAGCTTACCCCACTAGCGACGGGACCTTTACCCTGGACACGGATGCGAGCCAGGAAGGATTGGGCGCAGTTTTGTCTCAGACACAGGAGGGCGTGGAGAGAGTGATTGGTTATTATAGTCGGGCCTTAAGTAGGCCCGAACGAAATTATTGTGTCACTCGCAAAGAGTTATTGGCTATGCTGGCTGCCATGAACCATTTCCACCCGTAGTTGTACGGGCGGAAATTTTCGGTTCGAACTGACCATTCCTCCTTGCAATGGCTCCTTCGGTTCAAGGAACCGGAGGGCCAAATTGCAAGGTGGTTGGAAAAGTTGCAGCAGTATGATTTTGATGTGACCCATAGGGCCGGGAAGGCCCATGGTAATGCAGACGCACTCTCTCGGCGTCCTTGTCTGGGGGAAAACTGCAAATTTTGTGCGAGACACGAGGAGAGGGAGCAATTTGGCGATTCTGCCCCGATTCTCGTCGTCCGGGCAACCCGGGTGAGAGGGCCAATTTTGCCACTAACTGCAGACGAAGAATTCGGAACTTTGGCATGGAGCACGGCCCAGCAGGAGGATCCCGTTCTGGGGCCGGTGTTCAAATGGGTCAAATTGGGGCAAAGACCAAAGGGGGAAGAGGTCACCCCCCTCGGGGCGCAAACAAAGGCGTATTGGGCTCAGTGGCAGACCCTGGAATTGAAAGGCAACATCTTGTATCGCAAGTGGGTGGAGGTTCCCTCTGATAGAACTTCCTGGCTGGTGATAGTCCCTGACAAATTTAAGAACGTCATATTGCAACAGGTGCATGGTACCCGCTCCGGCGGCCATTTGAGCAGGACAAAGACAACATCTCGGGTCCGCTGGAGGTTCTATTGGGTGAATATGGGGCGCGACATACAGGACTGGTGTCGGAGATGCGACGCCTGTTCTGCCAAAAAGGGACCAGCACGGAGGATGAGGGCCCCCCTTCAATTACACCAGGTGAGGGCCCCCTTGAGCGGGTGGCTATGGATATTCTAGGACCGCTGCCCCGCACCCGCCAAGGTAATAAGTATATCCTCGTTGTAATGGACTATTTCACCAAGTGGCCGGAGGCCTACGCCCTCCCCAACCAAGAAGCCGGGGTTGTGGCGCAGGCCTTCGTAGAAGGATTTGTATGTTGGCACGGGATTCCACAGGAGCTGCACACCGATCAGGGTCGAAATTTTGAAAGTCAATTACTAAAAGATGTGTGCAGACTCCTGTCAATTCGGAAAACCAGAACCATGCCCTTGCGGCCACAATCTGACGGGATGGTGGAAAGATTCAACAGAACATTGATCCAACAACTGGCATTGTTCACCACCACCCGTCAGGATGACTGGGACAAACATCTCCCGTACTTGTTAATGGCCTACCGAACCAGCCAGCACGGGGCCACCGCATGCAGTCCAGCGTTGCTTATGTATGGGCGGGAGTTACGGGCTCCCGCCGACTTGCTATGCGGTCCCGTGCCAGACACCACGGATACACTGCCGAGGGAGGGTTACGCACGTCACCTGGAGGAAGGCATGGAGCGGGTCCATGCCTTCGCCCGCCGCCAGCTCCATCTGGCGGGGGCCAAGATGAAGCGCAGGTACGACGACCGGAGCCAGGGGAGTCAGTACGCTCCGGGGATGAAGATTTGGTTCTTTAATCCCCGGAGGCGGAAGGGTAGGTGCCCAAAACTCACCTCCCCCTGGCAAGGCCCGGGAGTCATCCTGTCGCAAGTCTGTGACGTGGTCGTTAAGATCAAGATGGGGCCACGGGCCCTCCCTCGGATCGTCCATGCTGACCGGATAAGACCTTATGCCGGCGAGCAGGCACCCTCGTGGATCGCCTCGGCTCTAGATGCCGAGGCAGGACCCAGTACCTCTTGCGACGGGGGCTCGTAGCGTCAGAGGACTGGGGGGATGGTAGTGAGAGATGCCCGATGTGGTGGGATGGCAACTCTGCCATCCCTCACAACAGGGGCAAAGGAGCACTAGTTATGGGGTTGGCAGTGAAAACTAGCCCGGGAGGGTTAGGATATCGTGTGTAGGGATCTAGAGAAGATGACCATAGGTAACGGTAAGGTTAGGTAGCAACATTGAACCGGTTGTGGGGACATAGAGAGGGTAGTTGGAGAATAATGACGAGGGAGCGCAATAGTTTAAAGGGACGACTGGGAAGCGCAAGTTCCAGAGGGGAGTAGTTAGATAAGATGATGCCGTGTGTTTGAGAATCGAAAGTGTGTTGAGCGTGGAAGTGTATGGAGCAGTGAGTGAGGGACGATTGAGATTGCACAGGTGTGCAACTGGACAAGTGAATGGAGCAGTGTATGACTGAGTAGTGGTGATTGAGTGTTGTGTTGACCAAATGGTCCTGGGAGGAAGGAGGGTGCAGGTGGAACCAGGTGAGATTGCACAGGTGTGCAACTGAATGGTTGTGTGGAATACATGGAGTATGGAATGGATGGTCGTGGAGTGAGTATGGTGGAAACTGTGGAGTGGAGTGGATGGTGCGAAGGTGTGGATGGGGGAAGAGTGGACCCCTATCACGAATACCCGGGGAGGGTAGTGTAAGTGTTAGGTAGAGGGTACAGGTAAATTGTGGTTGGATATTGGCATCTGTGGTGCGTGGTGGAAGAATGATGGTTGGATGGGTGCATTAGTGTCGTGGAAATGGCTGGGCGTATAGCCTGTTAGTGTGTGTAGTTGGTTGAGCACTCCGCCACTGTTAGGATGTCGGCCTGGTGAGGCCGCAGGTGGGCTCTGGGAGCCGGTAGAG
Source organism: Myxine glutinosa (assembly GCF_964187855.1). NCBI lineage: Eukaryota > Metazoa > Chordata > Myxini > Myxiniformes > Myxinidae > Myxine > Myxine glutinosa. Next base: position 152,684,946 of record NC_136261.1, on the reverse strand, counting down.
TTGTTGTGGATGGGGCCCGAGGATCCAGAGGACGGACCCGGGTAGCCCAGTGCCAGAGAGGGCACCGAGTGGGGTAAGCGCCAAGGAGGGCCTTCCCCAGTTAGATAGGTTAGGTCAAGGAGCAGGTAAGCTCGGAGGCAACTGCAGTGGTGGAGGTGTGCAGGTGGGTAGACCTGCTGGGAGAGCTACACGACTCAGCCCGGAAATTGTGCAAGGGCACAGGGAGTTGAACCGGGGGAGTGAGACCCCAAATTGAGAAGCACCACAGTTTGGTCAATGGGAATTTGGTTCTTAAAACCGCATGGAGTAAGATGGCCAATGGTTTGGCAGGGAAAGACCCCGGGTCGTGTAAAGTGTATTAAAGTCATTTAGAAGGTAGTTAGGATTGAGATCTCCTCGCACCATCTACATCCACTCACCTGAGGTGACGCTACTCCACACCATGCCAGGTTTGATTATTTTTATTGTGCAAATGTTTGGGAATGTGAGACGCATCATGACGTGGGTGTGACATTGTGCTTTGTGTTCCATCTCTCCCTCCTTATGAGGATTGATGATGAATTTGGGTGATGGCAAATTTTGGTTAGAGGGATTGTGGTGACGAATTTGTTATAGGGGAAATATGGGGGAGACGTGACAGTAGTGACGAATTTGTAAATGTGTAGGTTTTTGTAAATATGGGGAGGGGCAAGGGGGGGTAGTGTAGGTCACATGTGGGGGGCGTACGGTAGGGACGAGCATTTCTCACTTCGCTCTCCGTACGCACCTCATCCTGCATTACCTTGTTTGATGTGTACCCTTGTGACCCTACCCCCTCGCTCACCTGTCTTCTCCCCCCCCCCCCCTTGTCTCCCACCCGAGGACTGTGCGCCACTGGGCGTCGAGGGGAACGTGCGGAGGTCGCCTTGTGTGCCAGGACTCTCGCAACCAGCATGCATTGCATTGATGTACCACTTTGTGGACCGCTGTTCTGCGGCCAAGTACCACTTGATGGACCCAAGGTTCTGGGGCAGGGCACCTCTGCTGGGGACCGGCCATAGTGGCCAGGTAATCTTGCTTGCGGACCTCGGTAAGGTGGCACCTATGCCCAACAGGTGGACCATCCTTAGTTGGCCCCTGTGGCCCTAAATAAAAAATGGACACTTTGTGCTTTTTATTTTCAAATAGGCCGCATGAAGAGAGAAGACATCGGGAAGAACATCGGCCCAGCAGAGAAGGGGAAGACCACCACCAGTTGTTTTTTGTGTTTATTACAAACTGTAATGACTGTGCAGTGTGCACTGGTTGGTGCTTTTGGTGCTTTTGGTGCTTATGGTACTGGTGCGTCGATGCAATGCGTGCTGTCTCCTCCCTCCCAACAGGAATTTCTGAAACAGAAACAACAGTTTCCCTGAAAAGAAAAAAAAATCACAGGTCCTGGGTTGCGTTGTAAATAAGGAATAACGTCACTGTAAATAATGCTCCCCACCGTAAATGTATAGTTTGAAAACCATTCCGCAATTCGGTTAGCTGTGGGTGCGAAACTGTTAGATAGGGTGCAATGGAGTAGCGGGACATATTTATTTGTGTTTTAAAATTGTCACACTCAGGGTCAGGTTAATTGTAGAGGGAACTACACCTACGTGTCACACTAAAAGTAAAGTTTTATAGGCCCGAGACCGGACCTGAAAGAAGGAGGGTGCAGTGTAACGAATTTGAGAAAGTGTAAAGAATGTGAGAATTATGGTTTTTTTGTGTGGAAATGTCACCCTCCGTAATGTAAAGAAAGATCGAAGGTCGTCCTCGTAGTTAATTCCATAAACATACACGCAGGACACCATATATCCTTTTAAATAGTTATTCCCTTATTCTATGTAGTTCAAGGCTGTGTTTCCCAATAGTTTGACTCTCCATTGCACCGAATTAAATAAGAGTAGGTCCCATCTGCAAAGTGTCAGGTTTGGATGGTTTTCGCCGCAAATGGACTCCATTGAGCACGCGGTCGGTTGGAAGAAGAAAGGCGTGTCTCCGCACCTCGTGATGGAAAGAAGGAGTGAGTCGGCCTCGCTCAACCAACCCAGCACGAAGGGGTTTGGCTTGAGCGGGCGGAGAGAGAACGATCTGGGCGGTTCGCGAAGGTCCAAGGGTGGGGCTTATATAACCCGCGGGAGACGCCCCCACCTCAGACGAGCAGATGAGTCCAAGCAGCTGAGATACGTGCCGCGCTGCAGAGGAGATACGGACCGAGGCAACGCAAGGAGCGCGCGACGCAGCAGTGCGGAGAAAGGAACTTCGCCCGCGCAGTTTGGAACCGCGGGAGTTCGCACGACCGCGGCTCGGCTTTTTGACGGCGGTGCCTTCCGACCCGACCGTGCCCAGTCCCCGCTGAACCTTCTTTGCCTCTCCAAGCCATCCACCTTCAGCCATTCATTCCTGCCTGCATTCCCCATGTAAGTGTGATCGTTCGTCTGTCTTTCACGTTGTCCTGGGGTATTAATTAAGCTTGTATAGTTAAGCTAATATTTGCACTGTGTCTCCTTCCATTCTTTCTGTCGTTATTTTCTTATCCTTCTTTCTCCTTGGTTATTTTGATGACTTGTAAATAATAGTAATAAATTAGATTTGTTCTCCCTACCTTCGTCTTCTTCTTCACATTCGGGCGCTTTAGTGATTTCCCCCATTGAGGGCCCGTGGCGTGATTCGGCCGACGACGATCAATCGGGTTAGTCTTGGTAACCGGCTCGCGGTGCAGTTCGCTTCGCTCGGCGCAACTAGTCCATTACGCTGCGACCGTGGGCGGGGGAGTATTTCCTTGCGTACCGGTGGGTGTTGGTATTTCGGTCATAGGACGGTTGGGCCTAATACCCTACCCAGTGCCGACCGGGCGTGACGTCATACCCCCAGGACCACGTCGGCCAGTCATAGACGAGGGGACTAATCCCCCCTTGGTAAGTGGGGAAGGCCGACGTTGGATTCCGTAACAATATAAATAAGGTTTAGTATGGTCTGTGTGCTCATGTAGGGTTTAGCATCATTCATTTTATTAATCTGAGTTTAAAGTGAACTTGTGTGATGCATAGCCCACTTGAAGAACAGGGGGAATGGGGCCTGGTCTGAAATACCGATACTGCTAGATAGGATAAGGATGTCTTGTTTGGTGTCCCCCCACTACGACAGGTGACAGGGTATCCTAGCAGCGGCACCGAGCCTGTTACAACTAGGATGCAAGATTGGGGCTGGTGATTGGGTCACCAGTGGCCTCTGACACTCAACATGCGATTGGTAGAGGGGAACATGCCTATAAGCTACGCTCCCATTGGCTATGGCCATTTGGGCACACATTTGTAATTAAGTGTTTATTTATCTAATATCAATTTGTCAAAGTCTATCTTTCTATCTTCATCTCCGTAAGAGTTGTCTTGTGATATAATAAACCTTCCATATTTCTTTAAAAAACATGTGTCCACCTCATTTTGCATCTTGCTGCTTTGATGTAAAACCATTTACGAACGTCGATAATCCCTGTGGGACGCAAATTAAGTAACTTTAAAGAACAAGAAGAACTAGAATTGCACTCAGTAGAGCGCATACCTCTGCCGGGCTGACCAGTTTACATTTTGTATCCACTGATAGGCCGGATCTGGATTCGGACCTGAACCAACATCTAATCGGCTTGTTCTTGTCACCTAAACAACTCGTCCCCCAGGTTTAGACATAACTCGTCCATAACTTTTTTAAATATCATGTTATATATCGCTTTTTGCCTGATCTCTCGATGGTGAAGAATCACTTAAAAAATTAAATAATCCTGGTATCCGAATCCATATTCAGATCTTCACCAAAATCGAATCGGTCTTGTCACACACCCAACATCTCCACAAAGTTTCTTCCAAATCCGTCCATAATTTTTTTAGATATCCTGCTATGTATCGTTTTGGCCCTATCTCCCAATGGTGAAGAATCACTTTCGGATCCGGATTCGGATCTTCACCAAAATCTAATCATTTCGTCGTTGTCACATACGCAACCTCTCCACCAAGTTTCGTCCGAATCTATCCCCAACTTTTTGAGATATTCACAGACAGAAAGACAAACAAATAGACAAACAGACAAACACACAGACAGGGGTGAAAACATAACCTCCATCCACCTTTGGTGGCGGATGTAAACAGACATCAAATGTCATAGCCCCCACTGTGGTTTTAGTAATTTTGCTGTACCGAGTTAAAGGCTGTCAGTCGGCCATCTTTCTTTTTTTCTTTTTTTGTATACAAAGTCGAGGCTCGTGTAAGAGCTAACGCATTAAACACAAAAAAAGACAAACAGACACATAAAACATAAAATGAAGGGAGCGGGAGACAAGAGGGGCAGAGAGAGGGAAACACACAAACACAACAGTAGAGAGCAGGGACATCGGGAGATCTATGGAAGGGAGAGGGCTGGAGGTTGTTGGAGAGGGGGGGGGGGGGGGCGAGTGGTACACATAATATAACAAATGGACATTGCTAGGAATTTCCAGAACGAAATTTATTTGGTCAGATGACAAAACAAAATCTTCTGCATATGTACACTCATGGATTGTCTTTGTGCCAAGTTTGAAGAAAATCGGTCCATGCATGTCTGAGAAAAGGATAGGGACATGTTTAAGTAACAACATTTCCATCAGTCGGCGATCTTTGATCGCATCGCGAAGCAAAATGAGGTTCATATGTACACTGTCGCGTATTGTCTTTGTGCCAAGTATGAACAAAATCAGTCCATACATCTCCGAGATATGGTTGTGGATGCACGGATGGGACCAAATCTATAAGCCCCCGTTTCGGACCAAGTCCAAAGGGGGCTAATAACTGGCATGGTGTTGGACTGTGATCGGCTCATGAATGCGGAGTATTCACATCACTTGAAGTACTCTGTTGATTTTACTATTCAAAAGTACTGCTTTGACAGTTGCTACCT